>NW_011494924.1:6326245-6327740 GCF_000754665.1 Bison bison bison
TCAAGTGGAAGAGCCGTGCTGGGTGGGAGAAACTGGGGTCACCAGAAAACCCAATGGCTGGATGTTGTGAGGAGACCTGCTATTTGTCTTGTCAGTGGGACACCTGCTTCCTCTCGGTCCCCAGCACTCCTGGCTCCTTGTAACTCTCACACCTTCTCTTCCTAAGGTCAAGAGAAAAGAGTCCTGAAGCCAGCTTCCGGCCTGTTACTGCCCTGATGGGAATTCTGCTTTTCCCGTTCCTACCCAGTGTTTCTGAAGAGCTGCCCTCATCTCTGGACTCAGCCCAGTGTCCACGGCCATGTGAGGGTGCCCCAAACTCTCAGGACCAGGATCTCCCTAACCCAGGGCAGACCCTAGGGGGACTGAACTTCCTGAACCAATAAAAATGCTCTGTTCTGGCTTGACTCTGCCTTGTGAGTATCTAGATATCTCTTCTGTCCATCTCTGAAGTCCCATGTGACTCCAGTCAGGGCACAAACTGGAGCTCTTCAAGGACATTCCCCTGCTGTCCTTTCAGGTGGGAGGTGTCACATGCTCCTCCTTGTCAGGGAAACTTAGGGAAGTGTGAAAGGGGGTGACTGGTGAAGAGAGAGGCTTCCTCTGGAGTAGTCTAGAGAAATGCTGATGTTAACTCTAGGAATTTTCTGTCCTACTTAATCAAGATGCTCTGAGGTAGAGCTGACCTACACAGGTGTGTCTACCTGCCAAGTGGTCATGACCTCATGGCCAACAAAGCTCAAAGTCATTTGTGTCACCTACGCAGCCTCCCCGAGGGCACTCACAACTCAGCTTCCTTCACCACCAAGGAGTGTTTCCAGGAGAGAAGAAAAGTCACTGACTTGGGACTCTGTTCTCAGTACCAAGTGTGTCTGCTAGTTTAACTTATAAAGCCAGTTAGAAATTTCACTCAAGTGAATTAAGCAGATGTGAAAATGTCCCCTGATGAGTCCTCAGAGGATGGAAAATAAAGTTCCCTAAAACCAAGGATCAGCCCTCTTGCTATTTCTAGAAATCCTTCCAAAGCTCTTTATTGTCACATGGTCACCATGGTGACTTAACCCAAAGCCCTCAAAATGGCATAAAAGATCCACTGTTGTCCTCCGTCTGTCTACACTCACCCTCGCTCCTGTCACCCCGAACCCCCTGAGCCACTGGCTTGCAGGTCATGTTGCACTCCTCTACCTGGAATGGCAAATATGTAAGCTCCTGCTGATCCTTGAAGATTTACCAGTGATATCTTCCCTATAAGAAGCCTCTGTGCCTCTGCACCACCCCCATGATGTTGGAGGAAATGCACCATGCATTTTGATATCACAGTGCCCTGTGCCCACTTCCTTCCTACCACTGACCACACTTGGTGGAAACTACCCCTTTTCTTGTCTGACACCCCTACTTGAAGGTCACTCCACGATGGCAGAGTTGTGTTTTATTACAGTAGCCATGGGATGTGGCTTAGTACCTTGGTTCAGTGTGTGTGTGTGAGTTGCTCAGTCTT
>NW_011494924.1:6329932-6333341 GCF_000754665.1 Bison bison bison
TGACCCTGTGAACTCTAGCTTTTGGAGAGTGGATGCCTTACCCTGTCCCTGCTGCACTCAGGGAAGGCAAAGTTTGCGCCTGGGTCCCCAGGGCTGTGTGAACGCCGCGCAGCTGTACTTTGGAGCTGGTTCCAAGCTGACTGTGCTGGGTAAGGAGGGCAGTTGGAGTCCCTAAGCGTTCCCTCGGGTGGGATGCAGAAAGGCAGGCAGCTGCCATCTCCCTTTGGGGCTGCGCTCAGGGTCGGTGGGGACCTGGGCTGAGTCTGGGCATCAGAGAAGGGCAGCGCTGGTTTTTGTCCTGGGTCCCCGGGCTGTGAGCCAAAGCACTCAGTACTTCGGCGCGGGCACCCGGCTGTCGGTGCTAGGTGAGCGGGGACGCCCCCGGGGACCCGGGGGATGAGCGGCGGGTTTTTGCGCGGGGCTGGGGGGCCGTGACTCAGAGACGCTGTACTTCGGGCCGGGCACGCGGCTCCAGGTGCTAGGTGAGTGCGGGCGGCGCGCCTCGATTTTTTGTGGGGCGCCCCGGCATCGCCCTGACGTCTGGGGCCGGCAGCGGGCTGACCGCGGTGGGAGAGTGTCCGTGCGCTGGCCGCGGGCGGCGGGGTCAGGGCGGGTCGGATCCGGGCGCTTGGTCCTCTCCCTGGCTGGTGCCGGGCTCTGGGACCCGGAGGGCGAGCAGCTGTGCTCTGAGGGGTTTGCTTGCGGGACTGGGACTCTGTGAGCCAGTGAGCGGTATTTTGGCGCCGGGACCAAGCTCACGGTCACAGGTGACATCTGAACGCCTCCCTGCCTTCTCTTCGCGGCCCCTCTTGTCCCCGGAGATGGGTGGGGTGGGCTGGAGCGTGTGGCCACGTTGTCCACCTGTGGAGTCAGTCTACAAGGGATGAGGGGCCATGATTGGGGTTCTCATAGTCCTGGAACAGAGAGGTAGGGCAAGGGGGGCTTTAGTCTTTTTGTTTTTTCCCTGAGATATTAGGGACCTTGTGAACCATGGCGAAAAAGAGAATTTATTAGGACTCTGAGAGCTGCTTGATTGGAGAAAAAGACTGAGGAGGGCGATCTGGGCTGAGAGGAGAGTAGAAGTGGGTGTAGCAGCTGCAAAGGGGAAAATGAGCTGGGGGTGGGGGGCAGAACAGGCAGGATTGAGTCCAGGAGGGTGAGCCCCCTGCAGAGCTGGCTCCAGGCAGGAAGAGATGCAAGCTTCCACTGAATCGGCCAGGAGGAAAAGGATGATGGAGGAAAGTGGAACAGAGACTTGAAAGAGACAGACAAACACGAGGCAGTGAGGGAAAGAATCCAAACAGGTGAGGGTTCGTTGATTTACTGTTTGGAAGTTTGGATTTAAATTTAGGTTTCGAACCTCTTCCTCTCTTCTTAAGTCCAGACCCCTGCCGGCCAGGCTGTGTGTACAGCACACGCGGGCTGAGTGGGAACCTGGGCTATTGGGGGCATTTACTCATCATATGGAGCCGCCTCACTGCACCCCCGCCAGCCTGAAATTCCCCTCCTCACACCAGGTCTTCTAGGTTAAACAGCCAGATGGTGCAGGACACACATTCAAATAGACATATTTTCCTGCTAAGACCAGGAACATTCCTAAGGGGATCTTAGCTCTGGAAAGGGATCTTCAGTGTCACCTGGTGATGGAAGCACTGAGCTTCCAGAGGGGAACGACCCCTCAATACTGGTGTGTTTACTGGATGATATGGTAACAGCAAGCGTGTCTGTAGTTAGACTGGTTTGGTTGGAGCCAGCGGGACTCCGTTCAAAGTGTTTGTTCCCAGTGACAGCTGGCTTCCTGTGATCAGCCAGGGTGGAGAAGAGCAGGAGACCTCAGAACAGGTACACCTGGGTCCCAAGCCCTGGTCCTTTAATGATCTGATGACCTTGGGCAAGTGAATCTGTGGGAAACTTCCCTTGGATTGAAAATCATCAACAAGACCTACTGCTAACACTGCTCTGAGGCTTACAGGAGTAGCTGTGTGGGGAGTATCTTAGAGTATCTAGCAGACCTGTTGTAATTCAAGGGTCTCCCCTCGACCCTCCCCTAGGCAGTCACTGGGGCAGCAGGGGAACCCAGTGCCAATGGAGGGGCAGGATTAGCATGGGCAAGAAGCCTGGCTATATGTAAGAAGTGAGCTGGGAGCAGGACAGGTAAACTTCAGAGTTCTGTCTGAGGCTCTCCAGCCCGCATCCAAGCACACACCACCAAAGCTCACCAGGACACACACAGGTGCACCCACATGGGTGAGCCCACCCACGGGGACTCACCAACAGGGAGGGGAAACTGACTTACCCCTCATCGTGGGGCCATGTAGTCAGTGCTTCAACGTGTATGGAAGGTCCTACTTCCTTCTGTGCAGCACATCAACATCACAGGGGGCATCGCACATGGCTCAAAAATGTGTCTGTAATTTTCCCAGTAAGTGCTGAGTGTTTGCTGGGTGAGGGGGTCAGAGGAGTCAATTCTGTAAGGCCCTGGAGGGCTGGTAGAACCCCAGAGGCAGGGACTCTGCAGGAGGGTGAAGAACCAGGCCGAGCGGCGCAGAAAGCCTGATGGAGCCAGTGCAACAAGGCAGGACATTTCCATTTCAGCAATTTCTCTGAGCTGAGGCAACTCAGAGGTACCTGGAGGCAGAGGAATGGCTAGGTTGACCTGAAGCACTGGAAACAAAGAAAACCTCCCATTCTGATGAGTATGCCCTAAGACAAATGCTGACTTCACATGAGTATGCAAAAATATAGTATCAGTACATTGCCATCTGAAAACATCCATCAAATAACTTCCTTATCCCCAAGTCATCTTAGTGGTCAGCCCCTCAGGCTCACTCCCAGCAGAGGGCAAGGCTTTCGGCATCCATGGATCAGGTCATGTCCACCTCCGCTCCAGACAGTCAGTGTTGACTTCTCCCTTCACAAGCAGGAAAAATGATGCAGAGACATCCAGAGACTATCTAAAGCCACTTGCAAGCTTCAATTCTATTATTCATGTTCCATCCGGTGCTCTATTTAAATAACTACCATATATTATGGTGAGAAGCAGAGAAATAAACTTCCCATGTTGAATAACAAAACAATAACATAAGAGAAGAGAATTTGCTCAGAGGTTGGATCATGCCATTTGTAAGGCCATCTTTGGGGCTGGAGACACAGGAGACAGGCCTGTGGCAGGGTGAGGATGGGCACAGGCAGGCAGAGGGAGGCTGAGCACACAGGCGTGGGGTGGTGACTCCCAAACAGACAGGCCATACTGCTTGCGTGCACCCTCAGTCGCTCAGTCGTGTCCGACTCTTTTGCGACCCCATGGACTGTAGCCCGCCAGGCTCCTCTATCCATGGGATTTCCCAGGCAAGAACACTGGAGTGGCTTGCCATTTCCTTCTCCAGGGTATCTTCCCAACCCAGGGATC
>NW_011494924.1:6333473-6335501 GCF_000754665.1 Bison bison bison
TAGCCATATTGCTACATGATTTTATTTTAGGATGACCCTGTGGCCCCCTTCCCTTCCTTCTAACACTCATGTACTCATACACAAAAACAGAGACACACTCACACACACAGCCCCTACCACGCCCAGCCAGCTCTCAGGCCGGTCCTGGCCCCCACCCCTGTCCTTCCAGATGATCTGAGCCGGGTCCACCCGCCCAAGGTGGCTGTGTTCGAACCCTCGGAAGCAGAGATCTCCCGGACCCAGAAGGCCACGCTCGTGTGCCTGGCCACGGGCTTCTACCCTGACCACGTGGAGCTGACCTGGTGGGTGAACAGGAAGCAGGTCACGACTGGAGTCAGCACGGACCCTGAGCCTTACAAGGAGGACCCCGCGCGGGATGACTCCAGATACTGTCTGAGCAGCCGGCTGAGGGTGACCGCGGCCTTCTGGCACAACCCCCGCAACCACTTCCGATGCCAAGTCCAGTTCCACGGGCTCACAGACCAGGACCAGTGGGAGGAGCAGGACAGGGCCAAGCCAGTCACCCAGAACATCAGCGCCGAGGCCTGGGGCAGAGCAGGTGAGCCAGCTGGGAGGGAGTCAGAGCCGACGGAGGACAGATCAGGGAGAGGAGCGGGAAGGCAGAATGAAGAGTGGGGGGAGCCCAGCAAGAGGGGGGACAGGGCACCTCTTGGGGCTAACTCCACCCCCAGATCCAGATCCTCAACCCAGCTCATCTATGCTGGTGGGTCCCCTCCCTGCCCGCCTGCACAGCTCAGGGTCCCAGTGGTGGGTCTCCATCCCCTCCAGTGCTGCCTCCTTCCATGACCCTGAGGATGCTGTGGCCACATTGGCACAGACAGTGCTGGGACTCTGATCAGAGGCTGCTCTGAGCCTGGGGGTCAGTGCTGACTAAGACTGATTTAGTTTTGAATCGGGTTTAGAAGATGCAGTCTCTCATCCATTTCCCTCCACCTTTTTTCTTTCAGACTGTGGTGTCACCTCTGGTGAGTAGCCCTCTGCTTCTTTGTCTCCATCTCTATGGTCATTGCTCTGGAACCAGAGACAGAGAAGCCATGGACACTGGTTGTGGGGGAGGGTGTAAAGCAGGTGGAGGCCAGAGATACCTGCTCACAGTTACCTACCTGCTCTCCCTTCCTGCCAACAGCATCTTATCAGCAAGGCGTCCTGTCTGCCACCCTCCTCTATGAGATCCTGCTGGGGAAGGCCACTCTGTACGCTGTGCTGGTCAGCGCCCTGGTGCTAATGGCCATGGTAAGGAGAGGGCCAGGATGGGGCAGGCAGGTTGGAGAGGACACCTGAAATGGAGCAACACAGACCTAGGAATGTAGAGACCCCACCAGGACCAGAGGTGGGCAGAGAGGAAGAGGGGGTTCATCCACATGCCTCAGAAGACCCCTTGCACCTCTGTGATCAAGTGGAAGAGCCGTGCTGGGTGGGAGAAACTGGGGTCACCAGAAAACCCAATGGCTGGATGTTGGGAGGAGACCTGCTATCTGTCTTGTCAGTGGGACACCCTGCTTCCTCTCAGTCCCCAGCACTCCTGGCTCCTTGTAACCCTCACACTTTCTCTTCCTCAGGTCAAGAGAAAAGAGTCCTGAAGCCAGCTTCCAGCATGTTACTGCCCTGATGGGAATTCTGCTTTTCCCGTTCCTACCCAGTGCTTCTGAAGAGCTGCCCTCATCTCTGGACTCAGCGCAGCGTCCACGGCCATGTGAGGGTGCCCCAAACTCTCAGGACCAGAATCTCCCTAACCCAGGCAGACCCTAGGGGGACTGAACTTCCTGAACCAATAAAAATGCTCTGTTCTGGCTTGACTCTGCCTTGTGAGTATCTAGATATCTCTTCTGTCCATCTCTGAAGTCCCATGTGACTCCAGTCAGGGCACAAACTGGAGCTCTTCAAGGAGAGTCCCCTGCTGTCCTTTCAGGTAGGAGGTGTCACATGCTCCTCCTTGTCAGGGAAACTTAAGGACGTGTGAAAGGGGGTGACTGGTGAAGAGAGAGGCTTCCTCTGGAGTAGTCTAGA
>NW_011494924.1:6335601-6337738 GCF_000754665.1 Bison bison bison
AATGGCAATGTTGCCTCTAGGAACTTGCTGTCCTACCTGGACAAAGGTGCTCTGAGGAAGAGCTGAACCACACAGGTGTGCCCACTGCCAAGTGGTCATGATCCCAGAGTGCTCATTTCGGCTCTCTAACCAGGAGCATTACTAGGCTTCCTTCACCACCAAAGAGGGTTACCAGCTGGAAAGAAGAAACATCACTGACTTGGAAATCCCTTCTCAGTAGCAGATGTGTCTCCAGGTTAAGTTACAAAGCTAGTTATAAATTTCACTCAAGTGAATTACATAGACGTGAAAATGTCCCCGATCACTCCTGTGCTGTCACTTGGTCGTGTTTGACTCCTTGTGACCCCATGGACTGTAGCCTGCCAGTCTCCTCTGTCCATTGTAATTCCCAGGCAAGAATACTGGAGTAGGGTGCTATTTCCTACTCCAGAGGGTATTCCCAACCCAGGGATCGAACCCTCGTCTCTCACGTCTCCTGCACTGGGAGGTGGATTCTTTACCACTGTGCCACCGGGGAGCCCTGCAGGATACCTGGGAGGAAGCCACCTGCGAGGATAGAAAATAAAGCACCTAAAAACAAGGGTCAGCCCTCTTGCTATTTCTAGAAATCCTTCCAAAGCTCTTTATTGTCACACAGTCACTATGGTGATGCAATCCAATGTCCTCAGGATGGTATAAAAGACCCACCATTGTCCTCCATCTCTTTGTCCCCACTCACCCTCACTCCAGTACCCCTGAGCCTTCTGAACCACTGGCTCTCAGGCCATCCTGCACTCCTGTGCCTGGAACGACACCTACACAAACTCCCACTCATCCTTACAGACTCAGCAGTGACATCTTCCCCAGCTAGTACCCTTCTCTGGAGCATCCTTGCCCCTTACTCCATGAGACTGAATGAAATGTCCTCTGTGTTTTGCTGTCACAGTGCCCTGTGCTCACTTCCTTCCTGCTACTAACCTCACTTGATGGAAACTACCCCTTTTGTTGTCTGACACCCCCACTTGAAGGGCACCTTAAGGACCAAGGAGTATTTTATTACAGTATCTTTAGGATGTAGCATAGTATCTTGGTTCAGTATACGCACCCAATAAATCATCTTTAAAGAAATGAATAAATCAGAGAGCTCACCCGAAGTGACCCAATTCAGGAGCAGATATCACCTTCAGGCCTTCCTGCAACAGACAGTGACCGCCCCCCGCCCCCACCCCAGGCCTGCAGCACACAGCCTCTCAATCTATTGCATGCATGCATGCATTCTAGCACGAGTGTTTGCATATATAGCAACAAGCATGCATACACATTTGTCAGCATGTGTGCACCAGCAGAGTAGACTACATATTGAGTACATGTCATTGCAATGCTTTTCATTAACATTCAGAAAAATGAAGATTACTGAGCCACAGCCCCCAAGAAGTTTCCCTATTCTTTAGGGGGATAATTCATGAGTACAAATGCTTAACATACAGCAGCAATGTCTACACTTAACACTTGAACAGCAGCAATGTGAGTTGTGTACTGAAACGCAGGCAGAGGCTAGCGCTCAGTTTCTGACTGGGACCATCAGGGGAGAGTCTAAGAAGGTAGCCAGCTCTTCACAGGAAGAGTTGGTCTCAGTTATCCATGTGGGAGCGAGTTCATGAGAGCCAGAGGTACGAATGGGATAGGAAAGTACAGGGTCAGGGACTTCTGGTCCTTGCACTCAGCGGGCTGTGAGGTTCAGAGATGACAGTCATAAATCTGTAAAGGCAGGTTGGGGCTTCCGGCTTGGACAGTGGACTCTATCCTTGTCGAAGCATGAGGCAGGCATATAATAGACGCGCACTAAACATCTGTGCACTAGTGAAGGGAGAGGAGTTGGGCCCCATCCAGGAAGCCAAGGGCAAGTGCAGAGCTGTGAGTCCTCCTGCCCTGAGCTGACATCACCTGCTCTGTGGATGGTCCTCCCACCCACCTCTCTATAAATGCCAGTCTGCACCTGAGCACAGAGAGTCCCAGAAGGGAGCCCTGATGACATAGGAGAGCTCCTCAGGGTGGCATCTGTTCCAGGAGGGGCCTCTCTGCCCCCTCCCCCATCACTAGCACCCTGCCCTTCCCCAAGCCCCTCCCCACTCTCAGTGTACCGAGTCTGTCTCCTCTC
>NW_011494924.1:6339796-6342961 GCF_000754665.1 Bison bison bison
GGGAGGCGGCGGGGTCAGGGCGGGTTGGATCTGGGCACTTGGTCCCCTCCCTGCCCTGGAGCTGAGCGCTGGGACAGAGGAAGCGAGCGGGAGCCTCTGGGAGCTGCGGGGGGGTTTGAGTGCGGGGCTCTTCTTCCGTGTTCCTATGAGCAGTATTTCGGCCCAGGCACCAAGCTCACGGTCGTAGGTGAGATCTGGACTTCCCTCCTTTCGGCGCAGCCCCTTGCTTCCCCGGAGATGGGTGGGCTGCGCTGGGGCTGGGGCGCCTGGCCAGTTATGCCTCTGGGGGGTCCGCTCTGCAAGGGAGGCGGGGAGTATTGGGTAGGCGGTACTGGGGAGGGGTACTCTAGTCCGGGAACGCGGACAGAGGGCAAGGGGGGCTTCACTCCCTTTTTTCCTGGGGTATTTGGGGACCGGGTGAGCAATGGAGAGAGGATTAATTAGGACTCTGAGACTGGCTTGATTGGAGAAAAAGACTGAGGAGGGCAATCCGGGCTGGGGGAAGGGTAGGAGCCGGTGTAGCTGCTGCAAAGGGGAAAATGAGATGGGGAGGGGTGAGGCAGGATGAGCTCAGGATGCTGGGCCCACTGCAGAGCCCAGCTCCTGGGAGGTGGAGATGCAGGCTTCTGCTGAAGGGAGAACCAAGATGACCAGCAGGAGTGGAGAAGAGACATGAAAGAGACAGACCCACCGGAGATAGTGAGGGAAAGAATCAAGACAAGTGGGGTTTGTCGATTTACTGTTTGAAAGTTTAGGATTTAAATTTAGGTTTCGAACCTCTTCCTTTCTACGTAAGTCCAGACCCCTGCTGGCCAGGCTGTGTGTACAGCACACACGGGCTGGGTGGGAACCTGGGCCACTGGGGGCATTTACTCACCAAATGGAGCCCCCTCACCGCCCCCCAGCCTGAAGTCTCCCTCCTCACACCAGGTCGTCTAGGTTAAACAGCCAGATGGTGCAGGACATACATTCAAATAGACATATTTTTTTCTTCTGAGGCTGGGAACATTCCCAAGGGATCTTAGTACTGGAAAGGGATCTTCAGTGTCTCTTGGTGATGGAAGCACTGAGCTTCCAGAGGGGAACAACCCCTCAATACTGGTGTGTTACCGGATGATACGGTAACAGCAAGCGTGTCTGTAGTTAGACTCATTAGGTGGGATCCAGTGGGGCTCCATTCGAAGTGTTTGTTCCCAGTGACAGCTGGCTTCCTGTGATCAGCCAGGGTGGAGAAGAGCAGGAGACTTCAGAACAGGTACATCAGGGTCCCACAGCCCTGGTCCTTTAATGAGCCAGTGACCTTGTGGGAGTGAAAATGTGTGCATAGGTCACACACCCAGGAAGCCAGCCCTGAAATCAAATTGTTGTTGTCATCATTGTTCAGTCGCTAAGTTGTATCAGACTCTTTTTCGACCCCATGGACTGTAGCCCCCACCTCCACCCCCCATCCAGGCTCCTCTGTCCATGAAATTTCCCAGGCAAGAATACTGGAGTGGGTTGCCATTTCCTTCTTCAGGGAATCTTCCTGACCCAGGGATAGAACTGGTATTTCCTGCGGCTCCTGCATTGCAGGCAGATTCTTTCCCACTGAGCCACCGGGGAAGCCCATCCATGGAAATGTGGTGTCACAGGAACATTTTTTTTTTTTTTTTCATTTCTTTCAGCCTAAACTAGATCTCTTTAGATTGAGACGTCGTCCCTTTAACAGAGTTGCTCAGAAACAACAAAAAAATCTGTATAATGCAAAGAGCAAGATGAAATGTATGTCGAGAGGGTCCAGAGACAATAAGCCAGTCAGATGAGAGGGTCACAGGGGCTTTAACTGGAATGCCTTCACCTGGGGCCCTCCGGGATGCCACATTCTAGAGGCTTAGTTGGATCAAGACAACTGGGAGCAGAAGTTGCTTGATGATCTCAGATGCATATTTAGGAAGCTTGCTGGTAGGGAAAAACAGAAGATGTGGAATCAAAGGGGCAAAGGAGGTTGAAGATGCTTGAATTTGTGATCTGTCCGAGCTGAGGCAACTCGGGGTACCTGGAGGCAGAGGAATGGCTAGGATGACCTGGTGAGACATCAGAAAGAAAAAAGCCTCCTATTCTCATGAGTACATCCTGAGACAAAAGGCTGTCTTCACGTGAGTGCACAAAAATATGTCATCTGTATGTTGTCATTTGAAGAAAAAGCCTCAGCCCCATAATGAGCCCCTTACACTCACATCCCCTCTACTCCTCAGCCCCCCAGGCTCACATATAACTAACCCAGCTGATGGCAGAGGCTTCCTGCATCCTTATGTCAGGCCATCTCCACCCCTACTCTGGACAGTCAATGTTGGGATGCTTCCTTCACAAGCAGGAAAAATGATGCAGAGACATTCAGGGGTTGTCTAAAGACATGTTGGTGGGCAAAGTCACTGTCAAGCTTTGACTTCTATTATTCTGGTTCCAATCCAGCTCTCTATTTAAATAACTAATACAAATTATGATGAGAAAAAAAAAGACAGGTAAGTTTTTCTTGTTGAATAAGAAATCAAATAACATGAAAGAAGAAAAATTGCTCAGATGTCAGGCAGTGCCATTTGTAAGGCCACCTTAGGGGGCTAGAGACAGACGAGACGGACTTGTCGTAGGGTGAGTACAAGGGACAGGCAAGCAGAGGGAGAACAAGAACAGAAGAGTGGGGTGGTGACTCCCCAACAAACAGGACATACTGCTACCTGATTTTATTGTAGGATAACCCTGAGCCTCCCTTCCCTGCCTTCTCATACTCATATACTCACAAACACACACACACACACACACACACAAAACCCCTACCACACCCAGCCAGCTCTCAGGCCGGTCCTGGCCCCCACCCCTGTCCTTCCAGATGATCTGAGCCGGGTCCACCCGCCCAAGGTGGCTGTGTTCGAACCCTCGGAAGCAGAGATCTCCCGGACCCAGAAGGCCACGCTCGTGTGCCTGGCCACGGGCTTCTACCCTGACCACGTGGAGCTGACCTGGTGGGTGAACAGGAAGCAGGTCACGACTGGGGTCAGCACGGACCCTGAGCCCTATAAGGAGGACCCCGCACGGGATGACTCCAGATACTGTCTGAGCAGCCGGCTGAGGGTGACTGCGGCCTTCTGGCACAACCCCCGCAACCACTTCCGATGCCAAGTCCAGTTC
>NW_011494924.1:6345186-6345994 GCF_000754665.1 Bison bison bison
ATGCTGGAGTCTGCCAACCGCTCCCAGACATCTGTGTACTTCTGCGCTAGCAGTTACTCCACGGCACTGCAGGGTCACCTCCCCTCTGTGCAAAAGACAGGAGTCCACGTGCAGGCTCCTAGCACCGGGAGCCTCAGGGCTTTGTTAGCCAGGTGCCTGCAGTCTGACCCTGGGTATGCGGTGGAGACTGGCCCAAACCTCATTGCCGGGCCTTGGGGACCTTGTGGGACCATCCATCTCTGTCTTTCCTCTGCAGCCTTCATGTGAACCAGGAAGATGCTTCCCCAGCTCTGACTCCTAGTCATCACATGAGCCTGAGACCTAGGAGGGAAGGTTGTTGGATAAGTTAGATACATCTAGACACTCTTGTCTCACCTCAGGCAGCTCATTTCTGGCTTTCTGGAGGTTCTCCCACAGTCTGGTTCTCACCTGGTCTAGGCTGGCTCTTGTCCACCTTTCCCAGGCGGGCAGGACATTCCTCTCCCCACCTCCCTGCATCAGCTCCCTGGCCCTCTCTACTACAGCCACACTGCTCCTCCTTCGTCTGGGTCAGGTCCCTTCCCAAGTCACAGGGAGGCTTTTAAAGTGGCCACTCCATGTGGTCTGTTTTCAGCAAGATGTATGGAGTCATCAAAGAGAAACATCACCTATCATCCCAAAACTCACATGAGTCCATCTGAAGGAGGACAGATTGCCTTTGTGTGTTCTCGACATGCACGCCCACCTCCCGACATCCTTAGCATCTCACCTAACCTAGGCCAGGTTGGGACTACCTGGAATGCTCATCAAAATCTTCTCAAAGTCAAAA
>NW_011494924.1:6346094-6346450 GCF_000754665.1 Bison bison bison
TTTTAAACAAATGCTGCAAATCCATGAGACCCTTGACTTTGGCCACTTGGAGGCACTGTTCCATGATAAGCAGTGTGTGCTGGGAGGGTGTGAGTCACCCTGGGGAGGGCAGCTTAAGAGACCCTTGTCTATATCATGCCTGCATCTGGGAGCAGGTCTGAGTTCCCTGAGTGGTCTGGGGACGCATGGAGCCAGCACAGACTCCTCACTGAGCAGGGAACTGGGGACGTGCCTGAAACCTCAAGATGAACATAGGGGGTTGTATCCTGCCTCAGCATGAGAGGTAGAGGTGAAGGGGTTGGGGTGGCTGGTGAGGGCCTGGTGGCTGGTGATGAGATTCAGGCAGGGTCAGGCAG
>NW_011494924.1:6347424-6347889 GCF_000754665.1 Bison bison bison
GATCGATTATCAGGAAAGCAGTTCAATGACTCTCGCTCTGAGCTGAACTTGACTTCCTTGGAGCTAACAGACTCAGCTGTGTATCTCTGTGCCAGCAGCCAAGACACAGCCCTGCATGATCAGGGGCCTCTGGGACAAAAACATTTCTGCCCCAGCTCAGGAAGCGGTGGTGAGCATGTCGACTGCCTGCCTTCCTGGCCCAGGCCAGGCAGAGTGGACAGTCTTCCCCAGATATTCATTTCTTGATATGTTTTATTGCTCACAAAGATCATGCAAGGTAGGTATTATTTTAACTGTTTATACATCTGAGTGAACATGAATCGCCCAGATCTCATACTTCGTATTGTTGTAGCAAGGACTCTGACTCAAGTCTGTTTTCAACACTTGTGGTCTCTTTTCCCCAATGAAACTGTCTCCCTACAGAACAAATTAGATATGCATATGGTTACGTGAAACAAGATAGAA
>NW_011494924.1:6350022-6351857 GCF_000754665.1 Bison bison bison
CTCCAGAAGGGAAGAATATTAGTAAATCAGATATATCTAGACCCTCTTGTCTCTCCCAGAACCCCACTGCTGTCTCTCTGGAAGTTTCTCCTGCAGCCTAGCTTTCAAGTGCTCCCTGCTCTTGCCCACCAGAGGGGCGGGTCGTTCCTCCTTTACTGCCTTGGCCTCAGCTCCCCTGCCCTCTCTGTCCAGACACACTTCTCTCCTCTCATCTGGGTCAGTTCATTCCCATGACACAGGGATCTTTGTAACCAAGCGTAAGCGGTCGTGTTTGAGCAAGCTCTTGGGGTCATCAGAGAGAAAACAACCTCAGTTAATTGGAAACCATCCAAAATCCTTTGGGAGTCCATTCGCAGGAGGAGAGACAGGCGGGCTGTGTGTGTTCTCCTTCCTGCCCCTCTTTCTTAGCATCTCAATTAACCTGGACCAGGTTTCCACCATTTACTTCAGAGAAATATTCTCAAAGTCAAAATATTTCCTCCATGGTATCTTATTATATCAAGATTTACAAGTTCATAGGAAATAAATAGGTTAATACACATTTAAATAGGAAATCTGAAAATATATGCCTCTGATTAATCAGAAGTAGTTATGAAGACATGTTTGCAGGCAGATTCACTTGAGATCCTCTGAGCGTTTATTTTATGACATATATTTCCATTTTAGCTAACTACCATCATTGTAGTGGTGAAGCAACGATTTCCTTGTCAGGAAAACGGTCAGATCATACAGTCTTCTACCTCCAGAGGCTAAGAGTGGATTTGAAGATCAACCCTAATCAGCCAGGCTAGGAAGGCAGTAGAACAGATATGTGTGTGTGTATTCAGGGTGTGGGACATTTGAAACCTTGCTTCAAACAGAGGCTGCAAATCCATGAGACCATGGACCTTCGGCCACTAGGAGGCACTGTGTTTCCATGGTAAGCAGGGTGCCCTGGGAGGGGTTGAGAGTCACCCTGGAAAAGGAAGCTTAAGGGAACCTTGGCTACATGCCTGCACCTGGGAGCAGATTTGCATTCCTTGAGTGGTCCTGGGACACATGGAGCCAGCACAGACTCCTCTCTGCTCAGGGAAGAGGGGTCGTCCCTGGAGCCTCAGGATGCCCAGGGGGCCATCTGTGGAGCAGCATGGGAAGGGGAGGGTGAGAAGTTGGGGTATCTGGTGAGGGCTGGGTGTCAGGCAGGGTCAGACAGAGCAGAACAAGAGTGTGTGGGCACATGGGACCAGGGGACGAAGCTCCCCTCACACCTATCCTTCCTGGCGGCTGTCAGGACAGGGAATGGCATAGAGGAGCCAGCCCTGGGTCCTGCCAAGGGGTCCTGGGGATAAGGGCAGCCTGCAGAGACACGGAGCAGTGACGTCATAGGCAAATGCTCCAATCAGGGAACAGGAGGGTCAGCACTTTACATCACTCACCCCAGGAGCCCTGCCTCCAGCCAGCAAGCAGTCCTGGGTCCTGATGCTGCCATGGGCTCTAGGCTCCTCTGCTGTGTGACTCTCTGCCTCCTGGGAGCAGGTGAGTCCTGGACACAGTGTGGGAGCTTCTGAGATGTCTTCGCCTCCCTGAGATAGAAGCCTGGCTATGAGGGCTGCATCAGGAGGCTCCCCTGTGCTCTGTCCTCAGCTTCCTTCTGTCTCCTTCCCAACAGGTCTGGTGGATTCTGGGGTCACCCAGACCCCCAAATATCTGATCAAATCAAGAAAGCAGCAAGTGATACTGAGATGTTCCCCTGAGTCTGGACACCTCTCTGTGTACTGGTACCAACAGGTCCTGGGCCAGGGCCCCCAGTTCCTTATTCAGTATTATAATGGGAAAGAGAATGAGAAAGGAAACAT
>NW_011494924.1:6353133-6355590 GCF_000754665.1 Bison bison bison
TGCAGTGATTTTGGAGCCCCTAAAAATAAAGTCTGACACTGTTTCCACTGTTTCCCCATCTATTTCCCATGAAGTGATGGGACCAGATCACCAACTCAGTGGACATGAATTTGAGCAAACTCTGGGAGATAGTGGAGGATAGAGGATCTGGCATGCTGCAGTCCATGCGGTCACAGTGAGTCAGACATGACTCAGCAACTGAACAACAATAAGCATGGGTGTGTCCACTCTGTCAATGAGAAGGTCTCAGTAAACCATGGAATAAACAGCATGTCCATGGAGATCATGGACTTTCCAAATATTTGCTATTTTAAAGTATCAGAGATAGGATCCAACCTACATCATCATGCTTCCAAGATAAATGTTCTCCTAAAATTCCATGAGGTTTCCTGGGCTTTGGTCAACAAGTTGTAGCAGAACACTGTCTCTGCCATCTTAAGACTGGCTGAGCTGTAGCAGGTGGTCACACATCATGATGTGGTTACTACAAGCTTACTACCTGTGAACTTCTAGGACATTTGACTTCAAGGCAGATAATGTTTGTCCAGACATAATTCCTTATAGAATGAGGCATGATAGCCCCCAATACAGGAACTAGTGACTAGAGAGAGGGGAATTTCCAGTCTATCAGCGGATTCAGTAAAAGAAACAGAAACCCTCCAGGAATTTTCAGCAGAATGGGAATGAATACAGGGAATTCATGCTTCTAAGCCACGGGTGGGTCTGGAGAAGGAAGGGTCTCCAAAGGTTGTGGCTTGTTCTCAGGTGGACTGCTTTTGATCAGAAAATCTGAAATTGCTACATTTGCCCAGATCAGCCACTACAGAAGATAGCTGAGAGTCACAACTATTAAATGCATGGTGTTGCCACTTATAGATCGCAGGCACAAGTTTATTAGTGAATGCAGACTGCTTTTAGAGGCACAAGTTTATTAATGAATGCAGACTGCTTTTAGAGGCACAAGTTTATTAATGAATGCAGACTGCTTTTAGAGGCACAAGTTTATTAATGAATGCAGACTGCTTTTACTCTGCCTGGTGAAGTTATAGAAAATTCTTTTATTTATCCTTCATTTTCTCTCTGCCATGTACATTATTTCAATTAGGTTTCTTAAGAACCACATGAGATAGAGCAATATATCCACTTTAAGATGAAAAAACTGACTCCTGAAGAGTTTAGTTAATTTGCTAAAGCAGGCACAGCCAACAAATAACAACTGGGACTCAAACCCACCCATGGTTTTGACCCACTTCTGTGTTTTGGTAGCGGGAGACATCTCCAGCATCGAACCACAGACCCAGGTCTCGTTCAGAAACACTAAATCTGACACAAGTTTTCTTCACAACTTTTCACATGGGAGGCTAGAAGGACAAGAGCTCTGACTTCAGAGACCTTGGTCTGTTCTGCTGTTGACTATTCTGACCTGCCTTGAGCTGGTGACTTGGAGAAGGTTTGGCGGAGTTTTCCCATTTGTAAACTGAAGCCAGTGATACGTGACTTGCAGAGATTTTATGCAAGAAAACGAAACAGATTGCCTAATGCAAAGTACAGGCTTAAGAAACCTGAGTTCTCTGTTAACTCTCTGACAAATCTCTGGCCTAGCACAATTACCGACTGTGCCCAATTCTGGGATCAAAGACAAGGACGGATTACTCTTGTCTGAGTCACCTGTGTTCCAGACACAAAGTCATTTGAAATGCAAATACGGTTGCCTGATAATTTATTATGTGAAACTGGCTACAAAGACTTGCCTCTTGAGCAAAAATGAAAAGGGAACCCAGCATAGCCTTTCTTGTTTGATATTAAGTCTGATATGCAAGAAGGTGTGGTTCTTCCAGAAAATTCCAGTTTCCAAGCTGTTAGCAGTGATGCACAAGATCTGCTAGAAGAAGGGACAGTTCTTTCACCTGAAAAGTGACCACCATGGAGCTTCTAGGGTTTTCCGTCACATCCTCGCCCCCCTCCTCTGATTTCAGTCTCAACTGCAGTGAAGGTTACATGCAAGTCTGCATCCATTTGCTCCAAGCTATGAGAGACTTTATTTTTCTGGGCTCCAAAATCACTGCAGATGGTGACTGCAGCCATGAAATTAAAAGACTCTTGCTCCTTAGAAGAAAAGTTATGACCAACCTAGACAGCATATTAAAAAGCAGAGACATTACTTTGCCAACAAAGGGTCTGTCTAGTCAAGGCTATGGTTTTTCCAGTGGTCATGTATAGATCTGAGAGTTGGACTATAAAGAAAGCTGAGCATGAAAGAATTGATGCTTTTGAACTGTGGTGTTGGAGAAGACTCTTGAGAGTCCCTTGGACTGCAAGGAGATTCAACCAGTCCATCCTAAAGGAGATCAGTGCTGGGTGTTCATTGGAAGGACTGATGTTGAAGCTGAAACTCCGATACTTTGGCCACCTGATGTGAAGAACTGACTCATTGGAAAAGACCCTGATGCTGAGAAA
>NW_011494924.1:6355690-6356331 GCF_000754665.1 Bison bison bison
CTCACCCCAGGAGCCCCGCCCCCAGCCAGCAGTAGTCCTGGGTTCCTGATGCTGCCATGGGCTCCAGGCTCCTCTGCTGTGTGACTCTCTGCCTCCTGGGAGCAGGTGAGTCCTGGACACAGTGTGGGAGTTTCTGAGATGTCTTTGCCTCTCTGAGATAGAAGCCTGGCGATGAGGGCTGCAGCAGGAGGCTTCCCTGTGCTCTGTCCTCAGCTTCCTTGTCTTCTCCCCAACAGGCCTGGTGGATTCTGAAGTCACCCAGACCCCCAAATACCTGATCAAATCAAGAAAACAGCAAGGGATACTGAGATGTTCCCCTGAGTCTGGACACACATCTGTGTACTGGTACCAACAGGCCCTGGGACAAGGCCTCCAATTCCTCATTCAGTATTACAATAGGGCAGAGTATGAGAAAGGAAACATATCAGATCGATTCTCAGGAAAACAGTTCAGTGACTCTAGCTCTGAGCTGAACTTGACTTCCTTGGAGCTGACGGACTCAGCTGTGTATCTCTGTGCTAGCAGCCAAGACACAGCCCTGCATGATCAGGTGCCTCTGGGACAAAAACACTCCTGCCCCAGCTCAGGACGTGGTGCCTGAGTGTCAGCTGCCAGCCTGCCAAGCCCAGTCTCTGGTAGAG
>NW_011494924.1:6356431-6364017 GCF_000754665.1 Bison bison bison
CCCTGATGCTGAGAAAGATTGAAGGCAGAAAGAGAAGGGGACGATAGAGGATGAGATGGTTGGATGGCATCACCAACTCAATGGACGTGAGTTTGGGTCAACTCCAGGAGTTGGTGATGGACAGGGAAGCCTGGCATGGTGCAGTCCATGGGGTTGCAGAGTTGGACATGACTGACCAACTGAACTGAACTGAACTGAACAGTCTCCTTCCATGCATGCTGGGAGTCTTTCCCTCTGCTTTCTGCCCCAGGGTCTTCTGTGATGTCCTAGGAGCCCTCGCAGCCTGTGTCCAGAGCAGGCAGAGCTGTAGGGGTGCTAATGGTCCTGATGGGACAGAAACCAAGGGACACAACTCTAGTGTTTCCATCAGGGACAGTTTAGGGAGGCATTCCCTGCTCCTCTTGGAAGGTCCTAATGGAATCCATCTTCTACTGCCCAGCACAACCTCAATATGGTGCCTTATCCTGGTTTTCTCCTTCCGTGCTTCATTCTGCCTGCTCTCTGACAGGGACGGAATGACGTCATCAAGGGAGGCTTCTCCTTGGAAGAGACCACCATTTTCCTTTTCTTCATACTGCGGTTCAGTCATTCAAACAGTCTTATGGTAGCCTATATGAATGAATCTTTCCTCATTCATTTTGGTTGATTTTGAATTCCCAACAGACTCATATAGTTTCTGCTCCCTTAAAGCTCTGAACCTATTTGCAACTAGAATTACATTTACAAAAGTAGAGTTGGCTTGAACTCAGTCATTTTTTTCTTCAGTCATTCAACAAACACTTGTTGAATGCAGAGTAGATCCAGGTTTTGCAAGACCTAAATCTTATATAAAGAATAGAAATCTTTTAAAAGTCTTTGATTTTGTGCAAGTGAGAAGGCCTGAAGTTATTTTATTCTTCATTGACTTCATGGTCGATCTACTATTTACTACTCACCACGTGTAGGTTCTGTTCCATACTGTTCTGGGTGCTTGGAAACACCAGTGCAAAAAAACAAAAAACAAAAAAAGCCCAAACCCCCAAACAAAGCTTCTAGATGAGGTGTATGTTTTCAGCAACACCAAAGTTTAAACTCAGTTGTTAATTTAAAAATAAAAAGGGAAGTTTCTGGCACATACTCATCTCCCTAAAAAAGTCAAAATGCTGTTGAAAATACTAATGTTAGAGGCAGTTAATACCTTATTGTGAGAACAATTCTCAGCTTTCAAGAATCCCATGCACCCTACCTCAAAGAATGTGAGTTTCAGCTGAAAAACTCCCTTTTTGGCACTAACTCAGCCATAGGAGGTAGGCCACTTTGCTGTGAAGCTCTTGGTCCCTGGGACCAAGTGGGTCCTGGGAAGAGATGGGAAAATTCTTCCCCAAGTTTGCCAGGCCCCAGTAACAAGCTTTTCCATGCCGTTCTATATCACCCTCCTCCTTGTCTGATTTTGGATTCCATATCCTTCCTGACTGTCGTGTGATCATAGGGATTCCCCATCCAGATATCACCAAGATAGGTGATCACAGAAATAGGGAAGTCATCCATGCACACATCCGTGACCTATATATGACTTAACAGTAAGCACTGATATTGTCTAGCTGTAAGTTTCGCACTATAGCCAATTTATGATTCAATCAATACGCTCTCATTTGGTGGATGTAACGCCTGCCACATGGAGACAGAACATTTCCCTGTGGCCCTGGAGCCATCAGGTATGTGTACATCTGGGCGAGTATTTTATCCACATTGCTAATAAGCCTCATTCCTTTTTCACAAAAAATACAGTCACGTAAGTGAGTGATCTAGCTCTCCATGGCCTCCTCTGGAACAAAGGGAGGAATCTTACCCCCCAAGGATACAGAGACCTGAGCATGGATGATGGGGCTCCCATCATAAATAGTTCTTGAAATTCCCATGACTTTGACCTTGAGACTGAAAACATTCTGGAAATCAGGTAGCTCTTTTTCAATGGAAAGATCTCTGTTGGCTGATAGTCAAGTACCCAGAGTTTAGGCAAAAAAAAGAAAAAGAACTAGTAAAATTTTGAGCATAGAAGTCACAAAAGTACCAGGACTGCCAAGAGAATATTTCTTAGTCCACAGAAGTATGAAAAATTTTTAACAGTGTCCAAATAAGGAATATTATCATTATGCAGAGAGGAAAAAAATTCCTTACTTAAAAGGTGGAGGGAAAGCTCATAGATCTAAGATTTCTTTTTAAAGCACACTTACTAATTCTTCCTGTTCTGAGCTGTTCAGCTTTATATAGATTGTTGACTTGCTCCTGTGGGAAGGTCTGTGACTGCTGAGCTTTGTAGCTCATGCGTGTGTCAAGGACAGTGACATCATCAAGTTACCGAGAGCCCAAGTTCTTTTTTTGAATTTTGGTGGTGTCACATGTCTCTTGGGACCTTAGTTCCCCAATCAGGGATTGAAATTGGCTCCTGGCAGTGAAAGCGCCAAGTCCTAACCACTGGACCTCCAGGGAATTCCCAAGAGCTCAAGTTCTATTTCCCTGAAACAGAGCTGGGTGGCACGAGTCTCTGTCCTGGGCCAGAAATGGTCATCAGACTCCTCCTGTGTGACTTTGTATCTCCTGTGGGCAAGTAAGTACAGGTGGGGTCTCTCCCTGGAATTCTCAAGACCTCAATACAAGCCTTCCTTTTGGGATAATGACATCAGCTCTGTCTCTCACAGGACCTGTGGAGGCCAGGATAGACAAGATACAAGATACGAGATCACAGTGACAGGAGAGACAATGACTCTGGAATGTCACCAGACTGATAACCATGACTATATGTACTGGTACCAACAAGACCTGGGACACAGGCTGAGGCTGACCCATTATACCTATGATGTTGACAACACTGAGAAAGTTGAAATCTCCAACAGGTACAGCATCTCGAGATCAAATACAGAGGATTTCTACCTGACCCCGAAGTCTGTTATCCCCTCCCACACATCCATGTACTCCTGTGCCAGCAGTAAGTCTATAGTGCTGCATGGCCACTTCCTCTCTGCACAGAAGGGTGGTTAGAAAGACTGAGGGTTGACTGCACGTGTGAGGTCTGGCCCAAACCCCTGGAAGTCCCTGTCTCCATCAAAGTCACAGAGCCGTTGCCAGCCTGGGGGTTTGACTGCAGTGGGCAGTGTGACCCTCAGTGCTGAAGTCTGCCCCACGCCAGTCTCAGTCTGACTGCCCGTCACCCCAACACCTTCTCTGGCTGGTTCTCTCTTCTGAAGTCCCTCTGCTTGCAGAAAGGAAAATGCATCTTTAGTTGAGATACATGAAGAGCCCCTTGATAATCTCCGAGTCCCACCCTCTTCTCCCTGCTGTGGGCTTTGCAACTTCATCTACCGCTTACCCCACTCTCGACTATCCTTCACCTTACAAGTCAGAAACCTTCATTCACATGGTCTCTGCTCCCGACTGCCTTTCTTTAAGGCAGTAGTCCTACAAATTCCTATAATGTTTGCCTTCCTTCTATCCCTCGCCATCATTCCGCATGAGTTTCCCCTGATTCTTCCTGCTCCAGCCGTAAGCATCCACATTTAGTTATTTCCTCCTCTGGGTCATGTTCCTTGTCACTCTAGGATCTTTTTTATAGACTATTTCTTCTGCACTAAACATATATCCCTCCTTCTTATTTCTAGATCTCTGCTTCATTCCTTACATGAAAATCTATTTCAGGTATTTGTGCCTGCTTAGTCACTCAGTCGTGTCCGACTCTTTGCAACCCTTTGGACTGTAGCCCACCAGACTCCTCTGTTCATGGGATTTTTCAGGCAAGAATACTAGAGTGGGTTGCCATTTCCTCCTCCAGTATACCTAATTGTAATTGTGAAGAGCAAATTAAAATTTTACTAGGAGAAATGAAGGAAAAATATTTGGGGGCGTTCATCTGAGAAAGGATTATTTTTTTTAAGAGAAACACAAAAGAACACAAACTACAGGAACTTTCTAGGTGGTCCAGTGGTTAAGAATAAGCCTGCCAATGCAGAGGCCATGGGTTTGATCCCTGGGTTGGGAAGATTCCACACGTCATGGGGCAATTAAGCCCATGCACCACAACTGCTGAGCCTGCACGCTAGAGCATGTGGACCACGAGAGAAGCCACTGCACTGGGAATCCCACGTACCGCAATGGGAGAGGAGCCCCTCAGTCAGGAACCAGAGGAAACCCACGTGCACCAATGAAGAACCAGCGCAGCCAAAAATAAATACATAAAAATAAAATACAAGCAAAAAAAGCATACAAACGGCAAAGAAAATATTTATAATGTGAGTGCATTCAATTAAACCCTTGTACATAAACACACTGTAACACACTGTAAAAAAATGAAAAGGTAAGCTGCAGGCTGTAGACAAATGATACAGAATCAGTGTGACAGAGTCTAACCCTGCTCACCAAAGTCCCATGGCCCCTCTGTGATTCCTATATCACTTACAGTTGGAGGGCTGGGAACCTAAGACCTGGTTCTGAACAATGGGAGGCGTGTAAGCCAATTATGTAAGTCAATTTCCAGCCTTGGCCCTTATAATTTTCTATGGCATTGTGATGGGATTCCCCAAGTATCCTCCCATTTGGAGATTTCCTTTAAAGGCTCATCAGATATGACATAGAGTTGTAGTCATGGCTAAGATTTATTAGTTTACAAAAGAAATATTCAGTGGCAGATCATCAAGGAAAAAGGGTTTGGAAGAATCTGGACACGGGCTTCCTTATGCTCTCTTCCTCCTGGGAGGGCTCACACAGCACAGAGCTCACTGTTCCTGGGTCACAAAAATGCAGCAACATGGGTGTGATGATCCTGCCAAGGAAGCCCATTGAGGACTTTGCAAATCTGGACTCTGGCTAGCATCTGGGAACTTGGCTGGTGAACAGCTGTCTACAGTGATAGAAACTTTTCTTGAGAAGAGTATCTCATTGTGCCCCACAGTTCATGTGAACAATATAGCTTATGCTGTACACTGGATTTCCTTCTGGGAGACTAGATTTTTTTCATTAATGGTAGGCAGAGTGTGCCTGTGGGATCAGATCCCCCCAAAAAACTTGGGCTGAGTTCTCAATGGGCTCCCTTGGCAGAAGTCAGCCAAATTCTCAGGAAAACAGCTGCCTTGGGAGACCTTCAGAGAAACCCTAGAGACGCACCTGTACCCCAAACCTAACCCCTCCTAGTTGTGTGCCCTAGATACTGTGTAGGATGATGCAAGAGAGATTCGGGCAGGAGAGCCGATAATTCTAGACCTTGTCTAGGCTAGTCTTGAATTGCTCACACCGGTGACACGGCAAATATCCTTAATAAGAATCAGATCAGCCAGAACGCCAGCCTTTCCTCCTCTGAGCGGTGGAAAGCCTTTCCTCCCTTCCTGCCCCACCTGGATTTTGTCTTGGATTTGTTCCATTTTGCGGCCCAGGAAGCAGGAGAGGCTGGGAACACAGGAGATTTCTTCCTGGAACGCTCACACCTCAACTACAAGCATTTCACATGTAGCCCGAGAGGGCCCTGTCTCCAGTCACCCAGGTCACCACCCACCATGAATGCTGCTGTCCCTCAGAACCTTTAACCCCTGGGCACAAGGATGGGACACGTAATGACACCTCAGTGTGAAGAAGCCTCCCATCAGGGGGTGATTAACTGTTGCCAACAGAAACTGGACTCAGACCACTGGCTTTTCTATCTCAATAATAGAGAATTTAAGAGGGAAATGGATGGTTCTAATAGTTCTACATCTATGGGTCTTAAATGGATAAGGTTGGCATGTAAGCCCTAGGGTTTGAATACTCAGAAGACTATCTCAGAGAACGTGACTCTACTGCTTCCAGCTCTCTGACACACATTTCCTTGTTTTCTTGTTTCATACCAACTCTCAGGGCCTTCTTCAGTCCTCTAACCTTTTCTACCTCACCACTCAGACAATGAAGAACACGTTTCATAACAAAAAATGAAAAAAAAATTTTTAAAAAGATACTGATCACTGAAATTCAATTGTATGTCTGCTATGCTTTTTTTAAGATTCCAGAAGCTCTGTTCAATTTTATATTTATTGGTATCGTATCCATCCTGGTACTTCTAGGGATAAGGGGGTTCTCTGCCTTCTCAACTGAGATTAAAGGTATTGCACTGATGGCCTTGAAGTACAGGCAGCACCGTGTCAAAGGCTTTGGTACACGATACATACGGAGAACAGCAAGAGCAAAGAGGAAGCTGGTCTTTGCCCTTCAGCTAGAACAAAAGCTGCCAACTTAAATCTACACCCAGGGCATCATTTATCCCTTTATCTTCAAGTGTGTCAGTTAGTTCACTGTGCTTCTAGGATAAAGCTGTGGCAATTACCCCAGCTTCCACCTAGTCTTGGGCTTCCATGTAGCTCAGTGGTCAAGAATCTGCCAGAAATGCAGGAGACTAGGGTTCAATCCTTTGGTTGGGAAGATCCCCTGGAGGAGTAGGAAATGGCAACCCACTCCAGTATTCTTGCCTAGGAAATCCTATGGATAGAGGAGCCTGGTGGGTTGCAAGAAGTCAGACACGACTGAGCATGCATGCACACGCACCACCTTATCTAAGCTCATCTGATTGGGAAACTCGAGAACCTGGTAAAAGAGACATCTCCGAAGAGAAGGATCAGATCAGATCAGATCAGGTCGCTCAGTCGTGTCTGACTCTTTGCGACCCCATGAACTGCAGCACGCCAGGCCTCCCTGTCCATCACCAACTCCCGGAGTTCACTCAAACTCACGTCCATCGAGTCAGTGATGCCATCCATTCATCTCATCCTCTGTCATCCCCTTCTCCTCCTGCCCCCAATCCCTCCCAGCATCAGAGTCTTTTCCAATGAGTCAACTCTTCGCATGAGGTGGCCAAAGTACTGGAGTTTCAGCTTTAGCATCATTCCTTCCAAAGAAATCCCAGGGCTGATCTCCTTCAGAATGGACTGGTTGGATCTCCTTGCAGTCCAAGGGACTCTCAAGAGTCTTCTCCAACACCACAGTTCAAAAGCATCAATTCTTCGGCGCTCAGCCTTCTTCACAGTCCAACTCTCACATCCATACATGACCACAGGAAAAACCATAGCCTTGACTAGACGGACCTTTATTGGCAAAGTAATGTCTCTGCTTTTGAATATGCTATCTAGGTTGGTCATAACTTTCCTTCCAAGGAGTAAGTGTCTTTTAATTTCATGGCTGCAGTCACCATCTGCAGTGATTTGGGAGCCCAGAAAAATAAAGTCTGACACTGTTCCCACTGTTTCCCCATCTATTTCCCATGAAGTGATGGGACCGGATGCCATGATCTTCCTTTTCTGAATGTTGAGCTTTAAGCCAACTTTTTCACTCTCCACTTTCATTTTCATCAAGAGGCTTTTGAGTTCCTCTTCACTTTCTGCCATAAGGCTGGTGTCATCTGCATATCTGAGGTTATTGATATTTCTCCCAGCAATCTTGATTCCAGCTTGTGCTTCTTCCAGTCCAGCGTTTCTCATGATGTACTCTGCATATAAGTTAAATAAGCAGGGTGACAATATACAGCCTTGACATACTCCTTTTCCTATTTGGAACCAGTCTGTTGTTCCATGTCCAGTTCTAACTGTTGCTTCCTGATC
>NW_011494924.1:6364117-6372818 GCF_000754665.1 Bison bison bison
TTATTGTGATCCACACAGTCAAAGGCTTTGGCATAGTCAATAAAGCAGAAATAGATGTTTTTCTGGAACTCTCTTGCTTTTTCCATGATCCAGCAGATGTTGGCAATTTGATCTTTGGTTCCTCTGCCTTTTCTAAAACCAGCTTGAACATCAGGAAGTTCATGGTTCACATATTGCTGAAGCCTGGCTTGGAGTATTTTCAGCATTACTTTACTAGCGTGTGAGATGAGTGCAATTGTGTGGTAGTTTGAGCATTCTTTGGCATTGCCTTTCTTTGGGATTGGAATGAAAACTGACCTTTTCCAGTCCTGTGGCCACTGCTGAGTTTTCCAAATTTGCTGGCATGTTGAGTGCAGCACTTTCACAGCATCATCTTTCAGGGTATAGATAACAGAAAGAGGGCATTAATTGATATCTCAAACTTGAGTCACCTTTGACACATCTAAGTAGGATCGTCCAGCAGAGAGTTAGACAATGGTGATAGGAGATCCACTCACTCAGGTTCTGAAGTGATGGGTGAGGATGCTTCGATGAATTCACCCCCAGTCTATGACATTCAACAAACCTCTAGATATGTTTTAGTTAATAGTGATTGGCTTTGAAGGCTATGGGCCTTTGCAGAGGCAGTGATGTCACCTTGGGAACTTCCAGTGGGGACAAGGCCCCCCCCAACTCATGCCCAGAAGGACCCTGAGACGGTGAACCTCCCACTGCTGTCCCTGCCTGCCATGGGCTCCAGCCTCCTCTTCTGGGTGACCCTCTGTCTCCTGGGTGCGGGTGAGTCCTGAGAACATCAAGCTCTCGCTGTGTTTTTCTCTTTCCAGTTAAAGTTTCAATCATCTCCTTTTTCCATTTTCAAATTCTATCTTTCTCCCCAACCTCGGCAGAACTCACAGAAGGTGCGGGTAGCCCAGTCCCCCAGACACAAGATCACAGAGAAAAGAAAGACCATGGCTTTGTGATGCAATCCTGTTTCTAACTACAGTATCCTTTACTGGTACTGTCAGACACTGGGACAAAGTCTGGAGTCACTGATTCTCTTTAAGGAAGAGACTGAAATAAACATTATTCAGTTGCCTGAAAATCGATTTTCTGCAGAGAGGCCCAGAGGCGCAGACTCCACTCTCTGGATCCAGTCTGCAGAGCTGGGGGACTCGGATGTGTATTTCTGTGCCAGCGGCCAACCATAGCCTCACAGAGACCCTTCCTTTCTGTGCACAAATTTCATGATTCTCCCTCTTTGTAGCTCATGGCAGCTCCAGATAGGCTCCCCCGCCACCCCCCTCCCCCGCCTTATTCCTCATTATGCCAGGGGAAGACGTGGGTTTGCAGAGATAAGCTGTCATGCATATAAATGGAGAACACAAGCTTTTCCTTAAAACACAAGAGATGAAATTGAAAATCATTCCGACTCAGGGATTAGAATCATTTCATGGTGACAACTCAAGAATCCAAAATGAAAGTACTTGTCATGGATTCAGCCCTCAGGGGCTAGTGATGGTTGTTCTGTAATATGCAATCAAAAACCATGTCCAATAAACTTTAATAATACAGGTGGTGATTTTGTGAGTGCAGCAAACAGCAGGCTCTCTGAGCTTTTTTTTTCATCATCTGAGTGATTCAAGTTTACATCCTTCTCTTTTTGTTTTTACTTAGGAAGCTTTAGGCATCAAAGTCTCAACACAGAGTATGTGTTTGGAAAACACTCCCCCCCCCCAGTTTTATGGGGGGAATATTATGATGTTGTTAATGGTGATGATAATTTCAGCTATTTTATTCAGCCATTTTTCAGCTTCAAAGAAATATATACAAATAGATATCCTGGAAACCGGTCTTAAATCCTAGCCCAAAACAAATTCTTGCTCAGGAATTGTCTAGCTTTTCATGATAACTAACACAACTCAACACTCTATATAGGTTTGTGACTTCCCTGATGGTCCAGTGGCTAAGACTCCACACTCCCAATGCAGGGAGCCAGCGTTTGATCCCTGGTCAGGGAACTAGATCCCACATGCCACAGCTAAAGATCCTGTGTGCTGCAACTAAGTCCTTGTGCAGCCAAATAAGTAAGTGAATAAAAAAGAAAGAAAGAAAGAAAAACACTGTATGTAGGCTTGAGCCAGACATTCAGAGGCTATTGAGGAAGGACATTTCCAGTTGTTTGGCTTAGTACATGAAAATAGTTCCTTAACACATTAAAATATTTTTTAGTAAGAACTTCTAAAACAATTGCCCTGATCCAATTGCCCCCTCTGATACTGTATTCTCTACTCTAACTTCTGCCTAGGTTCTCAATGATAATTATAGAAATCATTCTGAAGCATTGGTTGGAACTATTTGGAAAGCAACTTACTGAGACCCTCTTGAAGGCATGGTCACTATCCCTCAGCCTCTGTTGGTTTCACTTCTCTCCTTGTCCAACCAAAATTGCAAGTCATAATACATATTCATTCACTCAGTGCACATTCCTCTCCACGGCTCTGCCCATATCTCCATCCCACTTAGTTGTCTGATAAAACTTCAGTCACTGATGACCATCTCTTTGCTGTTGTTGATTAGTTGCTAAGTCGTGTCTGACTCCTTTGTGATCCCATATATACACATGTATACATATACATGTATCCTCTCTGTTCTGGATTTCTTTCCCATTTAGGTCACCATGGAGCATTGAGTAGCGTTCCCTGGGCTGTACAGTAGGTTCTTGTTACCGATTTGATACATAGTGGTGTATATATGTCAATCCGAATCTCCCAATTCATTCTATCCCCCTTCCCTTCTTGGTATCCATAAGTTTGTTCTTTACATGAATGGGTGTGTGCTAAGTCATTTCAGTCGTGTCTAACTCTGTGTGAGGGCTGTAACCTGCCAGGCTCCTCTGTCCATGGGATTCTCTAGGCAAGGATGCTGGAATGGGTTGCCTTGCCCTCTTCCAGGGGATCTTCCCAACCCAGGAATCAAACTCTTGTCTCTTATGTTTCCCCTATTGGCATGCAGGTTGTTTACCAGTAGTACCACTTGGGACGCCCATTCTCTACATCTGTCTCTATTTCTGTTTTGCAAATATATTCAGTTGTACTATTTTTCTAGATTCTACACATAAGCAATATTATACAACATTTGTTTTTCTCTTTCTCACTTACCGTACTCTGAGGACTGTCTCTAGTCAGTCCATGTTTCTGCAAATGACACAATTTCATTCCTTTTTATGGCTGAGTAATATTCCATTGCATGTGTACACCACATCTTCTTTATCCTTTCCTCTGTTGATGGAAATTTAGGTTGTTTCCATGCCCTGGCTATTGTAAACAGTGCTGCAATAAACATTAATGAATTGAACTTTGATGATTATTTTTACCCAACTATTTAGATTAAACAAAGAAGGGTTGACTTGAGAGCTCTCATCCATAAGTACTATAATTAAAGTCAAAAGAATTTTATTTGGAATTTTAAATAAAAATTAATCAATGTTAGATTCTTAATCTGAGATTGCTTAGATATTTAGCTTAAATGACCTAGAGATGTTACACTTAAATTTTAATTTTAGCCAAAGTATTCCTTTTAAAAACTGAAAGAGTATTTGTAATCAAATTGAGACATTGGCTTTGTCATTTTATTATTGATGTTTTAAAATGTTTTCTTTTTTAAACCTTTATTTATTGTATGACTTCTGATGTTCCATTGGACCCTGTGGCAGGAAGGGAAATGAAATAGGGAGTGGATATTTAGACTTGATCACAGCATACAGAATAAATTTGGGATTTGTTTAATTGTTGCAATGTCAGGACATATATGTGCAGTTTTCTTAAGTATACCAGAGGAGCAATGGTTAGATTTGGGGAGAGTAACTGACATGTTTCTGTCTTTTCATCTCCCCTTAAATTCAGTCTTCTAGGACAATGCTTTATTTGATATTCCCCATGTTTGGGAATTTGATAAGGTAATTCTCCTATTCTAATCTTTTTATTCCTTGCTGAATCTACTCTATGGGAAGAGAAATAGATAATCTTATTTAACCTCTTTTTCTACTTTAGTCTCTCATCTCCTTGCCTTCTTCTTGCTGGCTGTCTACACAAGAGACAGATGTTTTGGTGTTTCCTCAACATGCACGAAGAATAGCAAAGAACTTTCTTATCCATACAGGGTCATGCTGTAGTTCGGAGGAGAGAGAAAATGAGTTAAGTTCCTATTCAGCATAGTGTAAACCAATCCTTTTGATTTCACATCTGAGCCCTGTTATTACCAATATCAAAACTGATATTATTATCTTTGCCTGACTCCAATGTCTGACTCTCAGGTGGTTCCATCTTAGGCCCTAAGACAGTATTATTCATTGCCCCTCTAACATCAAGAAATCGTAATACCCATATGTCCTGTACTTAGTGAAACAACACAAAATCCCCTTATGTTTTCAGTCAGTTCAGTCGCTCAGTCGTGTCCGACTCTTTGTGACCCCATGGACTGCAGCATGCCAGGCCTCCCTGTCCATCACCAACCCCAAGAACTTGTTCAAACTCATGTCCATCGAGTTGGTGATGCCATCCAACCATCTTATCCTTTGTCGTCCCCTTCTCCTCATGCCCTCAATCTTTCCCAGCATCAGGGTCTTTTCCAATGAGTCAGTTCTTTACATCAGGTGGCGAAAGTATTGGAGTTTCAGCTTCAGCATCAGTCTTTCCAATGAATATTCAGGACTGATTTCCTTTAGGGTAGACTGGTTGGATCTCCTTGCAGTCCAACGGACTCTCAAGAGTCTTCTTCATCACCACGGTTCAAAAGCATCAATTCTGCGTTCAGCTTAGAGAGAGCATATTTGTGCTGCTTCTGCCCACTGGCCACTAAGAGGCGCTGTGGCGTCGGTGTCATCTAGTGTCTATGGTGGTGTTGCCAGAAAGGATGTCATTAAAACCAGAGGGTTGGATTTAGAATTAGGGAGTTGCAGATGTCTTGAGTAAAGGCTGAGAGTGAAGGAACTAGAGACCAACCCTTCTTCCTCTGTTGTGTAGGTGGGTTTTGCTCTGACCGGACCTCTGAGTGCTCACTCGCTTCAGTCGTGTCCGACTCTGCGACCCCACGGACTGCAGCCCAGCGGGCTGTGAATGACAGGTGCACCCGAACAGTGGGTATTTCTCTGAATTTGCTGAAGTCGTGGCTGCACAAGGAACTGGGGGTGCGGTGGCTTGCAGGTTCTGGGTTGGGGAAAGCAGAGAAGCAGTTTGAGTGTCAGAGCAGCCCAGCCTAGCGAGGCAGAGCTCAAGCCACCAGCTCTGCTGAACTTAGAGGGCAGGGCTGGGAGAAGGGCAAGTGCTAACCCGGCCCTCATCAGGGGACCCTGGCCCCGGGAAGCTGACAACCACAGGGGCACCACTGGCAAACCCATGTGTCAGGCAGGGACTGGGTGGATCCGGGAACAGAATTTCTGCAGGGAGATACGTAATGGAGTTTTGCCATTCACTCCAGATTCATGTGTCCCTTTGAAGCAGATGAAACCTGGCAGAAATGAGAATTTTTTTGTCTGGGCTACCTTGGTCTCATTTCAAGTTCTTTCTGTGGGACTGCGTCAGTCTCCTCTCTGTATCTCCTATCTAGCCTATGTGGCCTCTTTCAACCAGGATCCCCATGTACTGTGATTGATTACATTCCTGTTGCTGTTCTAACAAATTACCATACATTTTGTAGCTTAAAACAATGCAAGTTTATTGTCTGATGGTTTTGAAGGTCAAAAGTCCAAAATGAGTCTGTGCCGTGCTTAGTCGCTCATCTGTGTCCGACTCTGTGTGACCCCATGGACTGTAGCCCGTCAGGCTCCTCTGTCCATGGAATTCTCGGGGCAAGAATACTTGAGGAGGTTGCCATGCCCTCCTCCAGGGGATCTTCCCAAGCCAGGGATCAAACCCAGGTCTCCTGGATTATAGTCAGATTCTTTACCAGCTGAGCTACCAGGGAAGCACCAAAATGGGTCTAAGTGGGTTAGAATCAAGGTGTCAGCAGGGCTGCCTTCCTTCTGGAGGCTGGAGGGGAGCATTTGTTTTCTTGCCTTTCTCAGCTTCTAGAGGCCACAGGATTTCTTGGCTCGTGGGTGTTTCCATCTTCAAAGCCAACAAGGACAGATCAAGTCTCTTCTCATGCTGCATCACTGTGACCCTTACTCTTCTTCCTTCTTTTTCCACATTTTACAGTCTTTGTGATTACATTGGGCCCATCTGAAAAATCCAGGCTTGTCTCCCTACATTAAAGTCAGCTGATTAGCAACCTTAATTCCATTGAGAACCTGGATTCCTTCCCCTGTGTTACATAATATAACATATCCACAGTTCCAGGGAGCAGGCATTGAAATCTTTGGGGACCCATCTTTCTGTTTACCATACCCTAGGTACAGGTAACAAGGAAGGAACAAACAATGATCCCTTATAAAAATATAATAATGGCCTCAGTTTTATGTTTAGGATCCAACATAGACCAAAGGGATGGACTCTGCAAGGGGAACAGGTACCTCTGGTAACATAATTTAGCCTGTAGACTCTCTGCTCTTTAAAATTAACATGTGCATCTTCAATCTCTCCCAGTGGCTCAGTGTTAAAGAATCTGCTTGCAATGACCCAGATTTGATCCCTGGGTGGGGAAGATCCCCTGGAGAAGGGGATCTCAATCCACTCCAGTATTCTTGCCTGGGAAATCCCATGGATAGAGGATCCCTATGGAGGCACAGTCCATGAGGTTGCAAAGAGTTGGGCATGACTGAGTGACTAACGCTCCTTGGTTCAAAAGACTTAGTAGTGCATCTCTGTGTTAATCACAAAATAAAGATTGAACTTGTCCTTCTTGGTTAACAAATAACTCACTTGAACAACCCAGTAAACAGAGCCTTGCTTCTCTCAGCTTTCTGTAACCTCAACCATGTGGGGAAGTAGGTTTGTGGCACCAAACCCCTTTTATAGGCAAAAGGCGAAATGTTAATGTAAAGACATTGAGTTTTTCCAGAAATAAGGATAGCATATAAATCAATGCTAGAGAATTTTATTTGCAAAGAGAACATGAAAATCCTCTGCTTATTTCATGGCGGGGATAGAGAAATATGGGAAATTCTATGCTAGGAGTTTTGAGAATTTAATAGAACTTGAGGATATATAAACTCAGAAAGATCTTTCACTGCAAAAAGAGATTTCAAATGGAATCAGTTCTCAGGGCATCAGTTCAGCCCTTGAAGCCCTAAAAAGGCAGTTGCTATTCTTGTTTATCCTGGAGCACTCAGAGCCAAACTCCTAACTGATGGATGAGTTTGAGTGTGATATGACCAGGGTCATCTCACCACTGGTGACAGGAATTCAAGGGTTCATGGAGGAGCTGGATTGCGATGAGACAATGAATTCATCTTTAAGTTCTTGTAGTTTGAGATTCAAGTGGAAATATTGGGTTGGCAAGCTCTAGATAAGAGAGAGTATAGAGAAGGCATTATGAATTGATGCTACCAAAATAAATCTGTGGGAACCTCTATCTCATATCAATTATAATTGAGTTCAGTCCTGCCTGATTCATCTGCCGGAGATGCGGCCTTCTCTGAAGGGAGCTGCCGAGTGGGGAGTGGTAGCTCGTTCAGTGATGTCACTGACAGACACATCTTGCCAGGACAAGTGGTCCCGAACACACTTCTCTGCTCATGCTCACAAGGGCCTGATCTGGGTAATTCCCCACCATTCTCATCCTGCCATGGGCACCCGAGCCCTCTGCTCTATGGTCCTTTGTCTCTTGGGGGTAGGTGAGTCCTCAGAACATGCCCCATCCTCCTGTTGGTTTGCCCTATTGTGACTCCCATATTTTTCTTATTCTGTTTCCAAATTCTTTCACAGGAACCACAGATGCTAACCTAGGAGTCACCCAGACCCCTAGGCATGAGGTGACAGAAAAGGGACAGGCAGTCACTCTGAGTTGTGAGCTGATTAAAAGCCACACTGCCCTTTATTGGTACAGACAGACCTCGGTGCGGGGACTGGAGTTTCTGGCTTACTTCAGCAACCAAGCTCCTATTGATGAGTCGGGGATGCCCAAGGACCGATTCTCAGCTAAAATGCCTAACGCGTCGTTCTCCACTCTGAAGATCCAGCCCACAGATCCTGGGGACTCGGCCACATACCTCTGTGCCAGCAGCAAAGACACAGCGCTGAAGAGTCACCCCGTCCCGAGCAGAAAACCTCTGCTTCCCCTTCCGGTTCTGCTCCCAGCCCTCTAAGTCATCCCTACTTCTCTTTCACCAAGAGAAGTGAGTGGGTTTGGGGCTTAACAAGAACAGAAAATAAGGTATCAACATAGACGATCTTGTATAGGAAATCCTGTAGGAATGGGATTCAGGGATTGCTCTGAAATTGTCAATGGGCTCAAAATTCATCCCTCATATAAGATAAGCCTTAATTACTCAGATCATAGAATTTCCTGCCTTCCTGCACTTGCCACCCCCATCTGAATGGAAGAAGCTCCAGATAATGGCTGTTCAGCATTCTCCATTCTTTTTCAACTCTAAGTTGTTAACAGAATCCTGCCCCACCCCAACACAAGTTGTTTTTTTTTTTTTTTAATAGTATCCTCTTTATTGTGATTATGTGATTATACATCCCATTCTAATGATAATATCACCTTAACATATACAGGGCTTTTTCAACACATTTAAGGTAAAGTAAACAACTTAATTCAGTGGGTGTAAGTTGCCACT
>NW_011494924.1:6372918-6376227 GCF_000754665.1 Bison bison bison
CTAGGAGAGATATTGATATTGAAATAAAACCACTCAATATCACAGCAATCCAAGTCTATGCCCCAATCAGTAATGCTGAAGAAGCTGAAGTTAAATGGTTCTATGAAGACCTGCAAGACCTTCTGGAACTAACACCCCCAAAAGATGTCCTTTTCATTATAGGGGACTAGAATGCAAAAGGAGGAAGTCAAGATATACCTGGAGTGACAGGCAAATTTGGCCTTGGAGTACAGAATGAAGCAGGGCAAAGGCTAATAGAGTTTTGCCAAGAGAACACATTAGTCATAGCAAACACCCTCTTCCAACAACACAAGAGATGACTCTGTATGAGGACATCACCAGATGGTCAATACTGAAATCAGACTGATTATATTCCTTGCAGCCAAAGATGGAGAAAGTGAAAGTGAGAGTGAAGTCGCTCAGTCATGCCCGACTCTTTGCGACCCCATGGATAGTAGCCTGCACCAAGTTCCTCCGTCCATGGGATTTTCAAGGCAAGAGTACTGGAGTGGGTTGCCATTTCCTTCTCCAGGGAATCTTCCCAACCCAGGGATTGAACCCAGGTCTCTCACATTGTAGACAGACGCTTTACCATCTGAGCCACCAAGGAAGTCCAAAGATGGAGAAGCTCTATACAATCAGCAAAAAGAAGACCAGGAGCTGACTGTGGCTCAGATCATGAACTCCTTAATGCCAAATTCAGACTTAAGTTGAAGAAAGTAGGGAAAACAACTAGACCATTCAGGTATGACCTAAATAAAATCCCTTACAATTATACAGTGGAAGTGAGAAATAGATTCAAGGGATTAGATCTGATAGAGTACCTGAAGAACTATGGTCGGAGGTTCATGATGTTGTATAGGAGGCAGGAATCAAGACCATTCCCAAGAAAAAGAAATGTAAAAAGGCAAAATGGTTGTCTGAGGAGGCCTTACAAATAGCTGTGAAAAGAAGAGAAGCAAAAAGCAAAGGAGAAAAGGAAAGGTATACCCATTTGAATACAGAGTTCCAAAGAATAGCAAGGAGAGATAAGAAAGCCTTCTTCAGTCATCAATGCAAAGAAATAGGGGAAAACAATAGAATGGGAGAAACTAGAGATCTCATCAAGAAAATTAGAGAAACCAAGGGAATATTTCATGCAAAGATGGGCTCAATAAAGGACAGAAATAGTATGGACCTTACAGGAACAGAAGATATTAAGAAGAGGTGGCAAGAATACACAGAAGAACTGTACAAAAAAGATCATGACCCAGATAATCACGATGGTGTGATCACTCAGCTAGAGCCAGACATCCTGGAATGCAAAGTCAAGTGGGCCTTAGGAAGCATCACTATGAACAAAGCTAGTGGAGGTGATGGAATTCCAGTTGAGCTATTTCAAATCCTAAAAGATGATGCTGTGAAAGTGCTGCACTCAACATGCCAGCAAATTTGGAAAACTCAGCAGTGGCCACAGGACTGGAAAAAGTCAGTTTTCATTCCAATCCCAAAGAAAGGCAATGCCAAAGAATGCTCAAACTACCACACAATTGCACTCATCTCACACGCTAGTAAAGTAATGCTCAAAATTCTCCAAGCCAGGCTTCAATAGTACTTGAACAGAGAACTTCCAGATGTTCAAGCTGGATTTAGAAAAGACAGAATAACCAGAGATCAAATTGCCAACATCTGCTGGATGATAGAAAAAGCAAGAGAGTTCCAGAAAAACATCTACTTCTGCTTTATTGACTATACCAAAGCCTTTGACTGTGTGGATCACAAAAAACTGTGGAAAATTCTTGAAGGGATGGGAATACCAGACCACCTGACCTGCCTCCTGAGAAATCTGTATGCAGGTTAAGAAGCAACAGTTAGAACTGGACATGGAAAGATAGACTGGCTTCAAATCGGAAAAGGAGTACATCAAGGCTGTATATTGTCATCCTGCTTATTTAACTTATATGCAGAGTACATCATGAGAAATGCTGGACTGGATGAAGCACAAGCTGGAATCAAGATTGCTGGGAGAAATATCAATAATCTCAGATATGCAGATGGCAGAAAGTGAAGAACTAAAGAGTCTCTTGATGAAAGTGAGAGAGGAGAGTGGAAAAATTGGCTTAAAACTCAACATTCAGAAAACTAAGATCATGGCATCTAGTCCCATCATTTTATTGAAAATAGATGGGAAAAGAATGAAACAGTGAGAGACTTTATTTTTGGGAGCTCCAAAATCACTGCAGATGGTGACTGTACCCATGAAATAGAAGACGCTTGCTCCTTGGAAGAAAAGTTATGACCAACCTAGACAGGGTATTAAAAAGCAAAGATTCAAAAAAAAAAAAAGCAAAGATTCAATGCAATCCCTATCAAGCTACCAACAGTATTTTTCACAGAACTAGAACAAATAATTTCACAATTTGTATGGAAATAAAAAAACCTCAAATAGTCAAAGCAATCTTGACAAAGAAGAATGGAACTGGAGGAATCAACTTGCCTGACTTCAGGCTATACTACAAAGCTACAGTCATCAAGACAGTATGGTACTGGCACAAAGACAGAAATATAGATCAATGGAACAAAATAGAAAGCCCAGAGATAAATCCATGCACCTAAGGACACCTTATCTTTGACAAAGGAGGCAAGAATATACAATGGAGAAAAGACAATCTCTTTAGCAAGTGCTGCTGGGAAAACTGGTCAACCACTTGTAAAAGAATGAAACTCTAACACTTCCTAACACCATACACAAAAATAAATTCAAAATAGATTAAAGATCTAAATGTAAGACCAGAAACTATAAAACTCCTAGAAGAAAACATAGGCAAAACACTCTCCAACATAAATCACAGCAGGATCCACTATGATCCACCTCCAGGGTAATGGAAATAAAAGCAAAAATAAACAAATAGGACCTAATTAAACTTAAAAGCTTTTGCACAATGAAGGAAACTATAAGCAAGGTGAAAAGACACCTTCAGAATGGGAGAAAATAATAGCAAATTAAGCAACTGACAAAGAATTAATCTCAAAAATATACAAGCAGCTCAATTCCAGAAAAATAAACGACCCAATCAAAAAATGGGCCAAAGAACTAAATAGACATTTCTCCAAAGAAGACATACAGATGGCTAACAAGCACATGAAAAGATGCTCAACATCACTCATTATCAGAGAAATGCAAATCAAAACCACAATGAGGTACCATTTCACACCAGTTAGAATGGCTGCCATCCAAAAATCTACAAACAATAAATGCTGGAGAGGGTGTGGAGAAAAGGAAACCCTCTTACACTGTTGGTGGGAATGCAAACTAGTACAGCCACTATG
>NW_011494924.1:6376327-6382911 GCF_000754665.1 Bison bison bison
CATTTGAATCAGTTATAATGAGGTGGATGAAACTGGAGCCTATTATACAGAGTGAAGTAAGCCAGAAAGAAGAACACCAATACAGTATACTAACACATATATATATGGAATTTAGAAAGTTAGTAATGATAACCCTATAATTAAAACAGCAAAAGAGACACAGATGTACAGAACAGTCTTTTGGACTCTGTGGGAGAGGGCGAGGGTGGGATAATTTGATAGAATACATTGAAACATGTATATTATTATATGTGAAATGGATCACCAGTCCAGGTTCGATGCATGGGACAGGGTGCTCGGGACTGGTGCACTGGGGTGACCCAGAGGGATGGGATGGGGAGGGAGGTGGGAAGGGGTTCAGGATGGGGAACACATGTACACCCATGGCTGATTCATATCAATGTATGGTAAAACCACTACAATATTGTAAAGTAATTAGCCTCCAATTAAAATGAATAAATTTATTAAAAAATAAAATAAAATAAAAATAAATGGGTGAAAAAATAAAAAGCAGGGACATTACTTTGCCAACAAAGGTCTGTCTAGTCAAAGCTACAGTTTTTCCAGTAGTCATGTATGGATGTGAGAGTTGGACTGCAAAGAAAGCTGAGCACCAAAGAAATCGTGCTTTTGAACTGTGATGTTGGAGAAGACTCTTGAGAGTTCCTTGGAAAACAAGGAGATCCAACCAGTCCATCCTAAATGAAATCAGTCCTGAATATTCATTGGAAGAACTGATGCTGAAGCTGAAACTCCAATACTTTGGCCACGTGATGCAAAGAACTGATTCATTTGAAAAGCCCCTGATGCTGGGAAAGATTGAAGGCAGGAGGAGAAGGGAATGACAGAAGTTTAGATGGTTGGATGGCATTACTGACTCAATGGATGTGAGTTTGAGTAAGCTCTGGGAGTTGGTGATGGACAGGGAAGCTTGGTGTGCTACAGTCCATGCGGTCACAAAGAGTCAGACACAACTGAGCGAGTGAACTGAAATGAATGTAAGTCTTGCCTAAGGAGAGTGCAGGCCTGACCTAGAGCAGAAGACAGAGGCCAATGCCAGCTGAAGGCTTGTGTGGGACTCAGAATACCAATGCTGCCTCTTCAGCTGTCTGTTTGGGAGCAGTAACTGAACTCCTTTGAAGAAAAACTGTGAAAAAACTAGACAGCATATTAAAAAGCCGAGACATCACTTTGAGGACCAAGGTCTGTCTAGTCAAAGCTATGGTTTTTTCCAGTAGTCATGTACAGATGTGAGAGTTGGACCATAAAGAAGGCTGAGTACCGAGAATTGATGCTTTCAAACTGTGGTGCTGGAGAAGACTTTTGAGAGTCCCTTGGACAGTATGGAGATCAAACCAGTCAGTCCTAAAGGAAATCAACACTGACTATTCATTGGAAGGACTGTTATTAAAGCTAAAGCTCCAATACTTTGGCCACCTGATGGGAAGCCATGACTCATTGGGAAAGACTGAAGGCATGAGGAGAAGAGGGTGACAGAGTATGAGATGGTTGATGGCATCACTGACTCAATGGACATGAGCTTAAGCAAACTCTGGGCAATAGTGAAGGACAGGGAAGCCTGGCAGGCCGCCGTTCATGGTGTTGCAAAGAGTTGGACACGATTTAGTGACTGGAGAACAACAACAAAGTGGACTCCACATTGGGATATCTAAGTCTGCAGACCTGTCCAGTCTAACTTCGCTCTCTTTTTCCTTGATCACTTGTCTTTAAGACCCGAATCTCTATTTTTCTTCTGATTTATGCAGAGATATCTACATAATATTGGCAATCCATTCTGAATGGTTATAATTACTCTCTTCCAAGTTCTTTTTTTAACATCCAGATCCCTTCTCAGCCCCTCTGAGGACATCTTTGGCAACTGATGCAAAGAATGCCTGTATTTTGAGTGCCTGAGGCAATTCAGGTTTATAGAGTTAAGAGGCAAATTCCACTTGCAGTTGTCCTGGGCTTGCCATTCAGGGGCCCTAACTTTCAAGATGGAAACTTGGTTTCTATTGTGTTTACACCAAGAGGTATAATCTGCTTTTGTGTTTGATTTTAGCACCGTCTTTGTCCTCCTGGCTACTCCCCACTGCTTCTGGATCGTTTTCTCCCTCTTGCTTTAAAACCCAGCTCCTTCCACACACCTGACACGGGCATGTTCCCCTTCATCACTGTTGCAGTCGCTCCATTCCCATCAGGCCTCACCTTTAAAAACACACCCGACATGGGCATGTTCCCTTTCATCACTGTTGCAGTCGCTCCATTCCCATCAGGCCTCACCTTCTCATTCCGTGCCCCCACGATTAATCCTGTGGCCATCTTGGTGATGTCATTGTCGTGTAGACTGCTTACACATGGTTTTGGTTTCTTAGTTTCTTGGCCTCCTCCTTCAGATGGTGTTTTGCCTCCAGTCTTTTTCAGGTGCAGGTCCATGTTGACAGAGCATATAATAAACAGCACATAAGTTCCTGCCAAATTTTCTGCTTCAATCATCCATGCTCCTACATTTACCTCCTTTCTTTCCATCTCATGAACTCTGGTTCCATTCCTCCTATCACCCCATCCACTGAGCCTCAACCCCTAAATCCAACAGACGTGAAACTCCCATGTTCGTAATTCTCACATTGTTTAAAACAGAGTTCAAGGTTTAGGGCTGTAATTTCAACCCCGGTTAAATCTAATGGATTAAAATATCTGTTTGAGATACTTCTTTTAAAAAATTATTCAGTTATTTATTATGGTTATGCTGGGTCTTGGTTGCTGCTATCAATAAGAAAATGGATGAATAAACTCTTGGAAATTCATCCAATTATTTTATATTAAACCAAATGTAAATAAACTAAATCTATTGGATAAAATAGATAAGTACATAAAACAAATTTTAGAAATGCAAGTCCAATATAGCACCACTTGATATCATTTTAAACACAGGTAAAAGAGCACTCTTTATTGGCAAGATCATTTCCTAAATATGTCACCATGGACAATTACTTCATCTCTCATTATTTCAGATTTCTCATCTTAGAAGCAGGAATAATAATTATAAATACATTATGGTATTTTTGAAAGCAATTTATGAAAAACACTTAAAATGATGGCTGAAACTTTCAAGCTTTCAACACATATACCCATTTATTTTCATTATTGTGCTTGATAAAATCCATATGTAGTAAAAGTATAAAAGCAAGAGAGGAAATAGACTCACCAAACTCAGACTAATTGTTACATCTCAGAAGGAAAGAAAAGACCAAGAAGAGATAGTAAAGAGCAACTTACTTGATTTGCTGTATTTTTCTCTAATTTAAAAAAAGTAAAAACTAACTGGTCAAATGTTTAAATTTGTTCAAATTCCATGATTAGAGATTTAGTGCATTAAGAGTTGAAGAGATTATGGTCTGCACAATTTCTGCTGATGTATCAAATCTTAATATTTCTAAGGTCTCTGAGTCACTCCCAAGTGTGGTCTTTAGCTCTTACCAAGGCTAATCCACTAGTCGTTTGGTCATTCCTGGACCCATAAGTTCAAATTCAACAATATTCCTTCCCCCAAAATGTAATACTAGTTGCTTCACATATAAAAAGAATGTGTCATTTTAATCTTCCAAGTAGATTGTTATAATTATGTGTTAATTACATCCAGCAGATTTATTTGGGGTTATTAACAGTTCTGGAGAAGGCAATGGCACCCCACTTCAGTACTCTTGCCTGGAAAATCCCACGGACAGAGGAGCCTGGTAGGCTTCAGTCCATGGGGTCGCTGGGAGTCGGACATGACTGAGCGACTTCACTTTCACTTTTCACTTTCATGCATTGGAGAAGGAAATGGCAACCCACTTCAGTGTTCTTGCCTGGAGAATCCCAGGGACTGGGGAGCCTGGTGGGCTGCCGTCTATGGGGTCGCACAGAGTCCAACACTACTGAAGTGACTTAGCAGCAGCAATAGCAGCAACAGTTCTATTCTCAACCCTGTTCCCCAGTTCAAATGCAGAAGACGGGTTTTGGATGATCCAGTTGCAGGCTAGGGTTTTTCCATGAAATATAGAGCTATACAATGGCAGCTACTCTTGGCTGGATATTTTCTGAGATCCTGGTTGATTACAACCTCCCCATTCTTGGTCAAAGATTAAAAAATTCAAGATCAAGCTTGATATTGAGTCTTCAGACAGTGAAAAGAAACTCACAGAAATAGCCTTTTTAGGTGGATCATCATGGAAAAATCTATATTTCCAAGGTTCTTCTGGAAATCAGAGTGAACGATCAGTAACTAATGAAGTCTCAGACAGAAATAATTTAGAGTATGTGATAATAAGCATGACTGGCCAGGCCCTGTCTCCTGAAGGAAAAATGAATGGGGAAGACTCTTAAGGAGAAATGGAATAGATCACATGCACAGAGAAATCCCAAATTATCCAACATAATTATTGCAAAAGGTTAGAGAACACTTAAAAGAGCACTTGTGCCTGAAACATTGTCACAGGGAATTTAAAATTGCTAAGAGAATGGATGAGACATTACAGTGGTTTGAAGTCATTCTTCATTCTTACCATCAGGATAGGAAGAGAGCAACATTTACAGTAGAAAGTTCTTATATGTTTCTTCCAAAGTGATGGGCATTCCACTAGATGCTGAACACATTCCGTTAGTACCCCATATTACAGACAAGGGAACTAAAGAAGAAAACTTGTATGTAATTTTCCAAAAGTCAGCTAAAAAATGGTGGGAAAGGATCCAAACACAAGAAATTTGAGACCAGATTCTTTTTAATCATTTGCAAACCACTAATAAACAAAATTAAAAGTATAGGTTCACTAAACTGGAGAAAGAAAGATACATCTTTAGGAAAAGTGCTAAAATCTTAGGAGGCTCAGTGTTCTTATGTGGAAGGGAAAGGCAGCCTCCAGTCAGGAGAGACAGATGTTAAAGGGGAGGGGGAGTGCACTTGGGCTCAACTGCTCTCAAAGTTATTAGAAAAGACAGAACTGTTTTCTTAGCTGTTACCAAAGTTGACAAGATAACTGGGTCCCCCAGAGCCCTTTGGGAAGATCCTCTGGAGAAGGACATGGCAACCTACTCCAGTATTCTTGCCTAGAGAATCCCTGTGGACAGAGGAGCCTGGTGGGTTGTGGTCCATGGGGTCACAAAGAGTGGGACACGACTGAGCTACTAAGCACACTCAAAGCCCCTGAGAAATGAAGGCACAATCTCAGAGGCCACAGGGAAGCTAGGAATGACTCTGAAAATCAACCTGATTGAAGGGCTAAGTACAATCTGGACAATATTGACAGGGATTGAAGTGAAAATATTCACATTATTGTACAAACATTATCTATAGGCTATTTTAAAGGGTCATGCCTCATACACTTACAAAATTACGATTCCTATGAAAGGCTTAGGAAAATACAGGAGGTATTAAAGCAAAAGCATGCAAAACAAGAGAATGCCTTGTAGATGGGGTTGCTCAACAGAGGAAGTTGAAAATATGCAATATTTAATGGTGCTTGTTTTAGAAGACTCAGAGCTTAATTTCACATTTCTCACTAGGGAAGATAGCAGAGATAAAATCTAGAAGAACATATTAAAGAGCTTATGATTTGGGCCAGGATACAAACATAACATTAAAGAAGGTATTCAATTCCAGTGACTGCTGCTAACACCACTGTGTCTGAGGAACAACAGAATGAATTTTAAAGGCATTTCAAATTTTGACAACTTCGATTAAATCTTTCTTAAAGGGTTAGGTAATCACAGAGGGAAATAAAATGATTAAATTGGGATCTTTCTTGTAGAGATAAAATGTTGTAATGGAAATACTATTCAAATCCTGGAGCATTCCAGATTTGAAAAAAGAGTGTGAATTGATCAAAAAAAATTAATGACTTAAATTGTTGTTTTCTAGAATTTCATAATGGAAGTAGTACTTAAGTTTGGGGCAACTTTGAGTATTGGCATTTAACCATTGGTAGCTCATCATGATGTCATTTTTTTTTTAAGATATTTTTTGGATGTGGACCATTTTTAAAGTCTTTATTGAATTTGTTACAATATTGCTTCTGTGTTATTTTCTGGTTGTTTGGCCTTGAAGCATGTGGGATCTTAGCTCCCTGGATAGCAATCAAACCCATACCCCCTGCATTGGAAGGTGAAGTCCTAACCACTGAGCCACCAGGGAAGTCCCTATGATGTCATGTAAGTGTGTCATTGAACCTCTGTTTGGTCATAATGGGAAATGTAGCAGGAGAGATTGGAGACGGAAAGGGAAATGGAGAGCTAATGCCCAGTGTTCCAGCCAGCCTGGCCTGTGAGTTCTTTAATTACTATACTGCTGTGGGCCATTTCATGTCCTCTGAGGCCCAGCTTAATTTCCCTCTGTGGCTCCAGGAGTAAATCCCAAAGAGCAGTAATTAATACTGGGGGGAGCCCCTTAAGAAGGTGGAAATAGAGTTGTCCTGCCACACGGCTCATCTCTAGACACAATGGTCGAGTTCAAGGTGTTGAGAGAACACGAATCTTGAGAGTCTTACGGGGAACATCTATTGCCCACTTTCGTCTCTGGGAGTTCCTGGAATAATATCCTAGCCCCT
>NW_011494924.1:6383011-6391362 GCF_000754665.1 Bison bison bison
CCCCTCTCCCGTCCCCTCCCTCTTCTCTTTGGTAAGAGAACTGAGTTAATGATTAGAGATTTTTTAAAGGAGGAACTCAGCAGGCTCAGACCAAACCTTCCTACTTCTATCTTGTGTTTGTTTGTCTTTTGTCTGCAAGGAAGATGCTTTCTATTCTCCTGGCTCACAATTATGGTAAAATTAGTGAGCAGACTGTATTCAGTGGGGAAGACTGGCTGCTGGGGAAAAAGTAGTCAGGGGTATACATTCATCTCAGAGGATATGAGCTACTACTCGGCTACACATCTTAGCCCCACCTTTACTGGAGCCAATGCTGATGTTTGAATTTCAGTTTGACTTCAGTTTCTCTCTTTCTCAAGTGTTTTATCTGAGCAACAGGATTATTTTTGAACTTCTAAAACACGAACACAGATAACTCCCCATTGTCCATATACCAATGTAACAGCACAGTTCACCTTGCGTCTTGACAAAAGGTTCATTTCTAGTGATACTACCCAACTGGCCACCAGGAGATGCTGTGGTTCCACATTCCTTGGTGGCTTACTGGGAGAATTGCCTTATGGTGTGGGTTAGAGAGAAGCTCTAAATCTCATGGTCCCTGAATCATGAAACTGATTTGCAGACACTGAGCAGGTGTTGGAGACAGAAAGATAGGGATCAAAGACTTCTACAAACGGGTTAAGACCCATAGTGAGCACAGACTTACAGGCAAGCCTGGGATGGACTGTGTAGTCCATGGGGTTGCAAAGAGTCGGACACGACTGAGTGACTTTCCCTTTCATTTCCATTTTATTTTCCTTCCATTTCACTTTCTGGGATGGTTGCCATGTAAAGGAGCCAGTGATACACAAAACGTTAACATCATGCAGTCCAAATTAATGTGTGTGTGTGTGTGTGAGAGAGAGAGAGACAAGTGCAGAAGAAACAAACAGTGTGCTTCCCATCCCCCTTATCTTCAACCCAAGTCTCATTAACCCACAGAGATGTGTGTTTAGGTGGGTCATAGGTAGATTGCAAAGAGTATGGACAGTATTCTGGTAGATGCCTCGTGATGCTGTAAATATTCTGTGGAACAAGAGGGATGAGCAGGGGACATCTCTGTGACTTCAAGAGATGTCCTCTTCATGGTTAAAGAAATGGCCTTAATGGAAAGGAAGATCTTGTTTTTCTGTAAGCTAATGCAGATCATCAAGCCAGCTCTCTACTAAATTACCAAAAAAATTTAGAAAATAAGTCCTCAAGGTCATTTCTCTCTGCTCCAGGGGGGGGCACCTCTTGAGCCTGTCAAGATGTGGGCAGAGAAGGAGATGGTTGGTAAATTTTTGTGTCCTGATAGAAGGAAAGCAAAACAGCTCCTGTGTCAGGACATAAGAGAAGCTGTTGGAATGGGCTTCCCTCTAAACCCAGCCTGCTTCCATCCTACCACTGCTGGGGGCTTTACGGCAGGGCCCCAAGGAGGACGGCCTGAACTGTGTTCTAAGTCAGAGGGGCCCTGAGCCTTCAGAAGTCCACAAGTAAGTCTGTATAAGCAGAAAATGTACCAGGGCCTGGGGTGACCCTAAGACTGATTTTTCTCTCCATAAGAGATTGGAGCACTTAGGAGGTAGCTGGCTCACTCATATTCTGAACTTGTTATAGGCTCACAGCTTCTCTGTTTCACAACATTTTGTATCTTATAGAAAAGTCCTGGACAGGAGTCAGAAAATCCACATGCTGAATGCTGTGTCCTGATTTGCAATGTTTTCTATTTGTCTCTGCTGTTATTGCCCCTCCTAAAGAATCTGCCTGTCAATGCAGGAGACATGTTTTCGATCCCTGGATTGGGAAAATCCCCTGGAGAAGGAAACGGCAACCCACTCAATATTCTTGCTGGAAAATCCCATGGACAGAGGAGCCGCAGGCTGCAGTCCAAGGGATTGCAAGAGTCAGATATGACTTCGCAACTAAGCAACAGAAACAAAAAACCCTGTGTCCAGCTCTGCATTCTTCAACCTCAGGTTGCAAGATGCTCTCCTGAAGCAAGTAAACACGGGACCGGGGAGTGGGCACTGCTGATTCTATAAAACTAAGAAAGTTTATCATAATATTTCCAAGTAGTCAGTCATATGTTTCTCTCTGTCTCTTGACAGATTCCCAAGTTTGGGGAGTTGAGGAATATGTCTCTGTGCCAACAGCCAAGACATGGAGCTAACATGTTTCATTTCCTCTGTAAACAGAATCTTACTACTCTCCATACCCCCAGGAACTGGGTCATTTTCCAGAGTCTCATCCTCATCACCAGAAAGAGTTCATTTATGAGTATTGGTTGGCTTAGTACAAGGAGAGTCAAGTGTTAACCATCAAAGAACCTTTTAGAGCTTTGTTAGGGGTTGGAGAGGATTAGAATGAACTGAGAGTGCTTTATTGCAGTTCCTCAAAGAAGGCTGAAGCCCTCATTTTTCACTGCACAACCCACACCAGGACCTGCAGGATTAAGGCAATTCTGAGGAGTTGGACACGACTGAGCAACTGAACTGAACTGAACTGACTGAGGTTCATCAGAGGTAGCATGGCTTCCCTGGTGTCTCAGACAGTAAAGAAACTGCCTGCAATGCAGGAGACCCAGGTTCAATCCCTGGATTGGGAAGAACCCCTGGAGAAGGAAATGACAACCCACTCTAGTATTCTTGCCTGGAGAATTTCATAGACAGAGGAGCTTCACAGTCCACGGGGTCGCAAAGAGTCAGACACGACTGAGTGACTAACACTTTCTCTTTCTCTTTATGAGGTAAGATGGAGCCCCTTCATGGAAAAGGTGCAGACATACAGAGGCCCTGTGCTGCAGGCTGGGGATTATGCAGCATATGTCTCTAGCTTTTGCTGGGAATAAAATCTTCCCAAGCCAGTCTCTTTCCAAGGCTTCCATTTATGCCCCTTAGAGATGAGCAAGGAGAAGGCAATGGCACCCCACTCCAGTACTCTTGCCTGGAAACTCCCATGGACGGAGGAGCCTGGTAGGCTACAGTCCATGGGGTCGTGAAGAGTCGGACACGACTGAGCTTTCGCTTTCATGCATTGGAGAAGGAAATGGCAACCCACTCCAGCGTTCTTGCCTGGAGAATCCCAGGGACGGAGGAGCCTGGTAGGCTGCCGTCTACGGGGTCGCACAGAGTCGGACATGACTGAAGCAACTGAGCAGCAGAGATGAGCATGGTGGCCAAGTACAAAAGCTTTGGGCGGAATCTGTGGCAAAGCTCTAACTTGGCAAGGATTTATTTTGATTTTCTATATCCAGGTGATAGGGAATGCCAGCCAGAGGCATGTTGAAGGTCTTAATATGTAAAGAGTAATTTACTGATGTCTGGAATTTGTGGTGCTGGTAGTACATTCAAGCAGAAACATTCAATGGACCGTTGACATATGACACATCAGAGAAGGCCAGAGGGGTGGGAACACCAGGGCTGGGAGAGGTGACAGCTGGGGAAGGTGCTTGGGAGCAGGGGAGGGGGGGTGGTCTGTGAATGAGCCAATACACCCTAGAAGAGTTGGGACCTGTTCAGTCGGTCTTTTGTAGAGAATGAACGTTCACCTTTGGAAGGAGGTCCCGTGAGCAGAGTCAGAATGCAGTGTCCCTGCCAGGTTGCTCTCTTGCCTTGCAGAGGACTCAGAAGCCCCGCCCTTCTGTTCACACTCACAAGAGCCCCTCTGGGTGAAGCTTCCTCCTGCTGGCACTGTCATGGCCACCAAGCTCCTCTGCTGTGTGGTCCTGTGTCTCCTGGGAGTAGGTAAGTCCCCAGAAATAATCTGCATTCTTGGATATTTTCCGTTATGATTCCAATCATGCTTCTTATTCTGTCCCCAAACTCTGTCCTTCTCCACAGGGCCCACAGATGCTGGAGTCACCCAGACCCCTAGGCATGAGGTGACAGAAAAGGGACAGGCGGTCACTCTGAGTTGTGAGCCGATTAAAAGCCACACTGCCCTTTTTTGGTACAGACAGACCTCGGTGCGGGGACTGGAGCTGCTGATTTATTTCAACAACCAAGCTTCTATCGACGAGTCGGGGATGCCCAAGGACCGATTCTCAGCTAAGATGCATAACGCGTCATTCTCCACTCTGAAGATCCAGCCCACAGATCCCAGGGACTCAGCCACGTACCTCTGTGCCAGCAGCAAAGACACAGTGCTACAGAGTTGCCCCGTCCCGAGCAGAAAACCTCTGTTTCCTCTTCCGGCTCAGCCCCTAGCGTCATCAGCTGTCTTCTTAGGCTCCTCCCCTAGCAGCCCAGCGGTTCAGCTTTCTATGACCCTAGGGAAGGCAAGAATAGAATGAAACAACCCATCACATTAGGAAACATTTGGGGGGAAGGCAGTAGAGGGCTTGGTTTCTGGCATTTCTCACAACGTTTTCACAGAGGGTGACAGTTCATTTGATGTTGTCATTGTTCAGTCACTCAGTCATGTCCGACTCTTTGCGACCCCATGGATTGCAGCATGCCAGGCTTCCCTGTCCTTCACCATCTACCAGAGCCTGCTCAAACTCATGTCCATTGAGTTGGTGATGTCATCCAACCATCTCGTCCTCTGTCATCCCCTTCTCCTCCTCCTGACAGTCCATGGCTAAGGGTAAATGTCACCCACTGGGCCTTCAAGTGATTATATAACCAGCAGATAAACTCAGTTTGAAAGGGCTTCTACAAAATACTTGACTGGTGATCCTCGAAAGGGCTTCCCAGGTGGTTCTAGTGGTAAAGAACCTGCTTGCCAATGCAGAGGACATAAGAGTTGTGGGTTTGATCCCTACGTTGGGAAGATCCCCTGGAGAAGGGCATGGCAATCCACTCTGGTATTCTTGCTTGGAGAATCCCATGGACAGAGGAGCCTGATGGGCTACAGTCCATAGAGTCACACACAGTCGGACACGACTGACGACTGAGCATGCACGCGTGATTCTCAGAAGTGTCAAAATCATTCAAAACAAGAAAAGACTGAGAAACTCTCATGGCTTGAAGAAATCCAAGAAGACAGGTCATCTAAATGTTCTGTGGTGTCCTGGATTAGATCCTGGAACAGAACAGTAGAAAAAAAGAGGGAAATTGGAGTTTAGCCTGTAGCTGACTGGTGCGTATGTTAAATCCTTGGTTCTGAGCAAAGAATCATGCTTATGCATGACGTTTACAACAGGGGAAGTTGGATGAAAGGTAGAGAGGAACCATAGTATCTTTACAACTCGTAGGAAATAAGTTCTCCAGTGTTGGGTCTCCAGAGTCCCTGCTAAAGCAACAAGGGATGTTGCTATTAATTGTCCTGGTTCCCCAGGCTCAGCGCACTCAGACAGATCCAGACTCAGCTGCTGCTTCTTGGTCTCCGCTCCAGTGCTTCCTGAACATTGGGCAGGGCAATGTAGGCTGAGCAGAAGCCTGCAATGCAGAAGTCCACCACCAGGGCTGGCCCACCGCTTCTTGGAGGCTCCCCTTCTGTCTCCTCTGCACACCACCGCCACGCACACTGGGGTCCTGACTCCAGCTTCGCTAGCTGCTGCGAGCTGACAAACACTGAAGCTTAACAGTGAAGAGAATGTGTTGCAGATTTATATACAAAGGGCTCAAGCTGATTCATTTAGTATTATGGGGAAATGACACACGTAAAAACTTCCCAAATGATCAGCAGAACATTTCGTACTGTGTGGCAGGTTGAATAATGACCTCCGGCCCACCCCACTGTCCCAAAGATGCCCATGTATTCATCCCTGTAATCTGAAGATGTTGCCAAGATGGAAAAAATGGACTTTATAGATGTGATTCAGTTAAGACTTTGAGAAGGGACATTTATCTGGGATTATCCAGCTGGGCCTTAATGAGACCATGTGTATCTTTATCAGAGGGAGGCAGAGGAGATTTGATACAAATAGAAGAGGAAGAAGCAAGGCAACCACAGAGGCAAAGTTCGAACCCATACGAGGTCAATACCTAGTTAAAGGCATAAACAGGCCAATTTTTTGGGTGTCAGATCACCCCTCAAAGGCAGCCTTCTTTGGGGAAAACTAAGCATGCTCTTTCTTCTGTGCTTCTGTTTCCCTAGAGGGAGCCACCGAGACTGTGGGCGCCTGCTCACACCCTGATTTCAGTGCCAGCCCACACCGTATAGAGCCCCCGGGACACGGATCTGCTTTCATTTCTGCTCCTACAACAAGTTCGCTCATCTGGGAAAGCTCTCATTTTCATCTGGATCCTGCCATGCTCTCCAGTCTTCTCCGCTTAGCGTCGCTATGTCTCCTGGGAGCAAGTGAGTCCTTAGAAACGCGAACATCTCCCTGGGCACTTTTCCTGCCTACCCCTGACACGTATGTTCTTGTCTTCTCCCACAGGGTGCATATCAGCTGAAGTCGCCCAGTCCCCCAGCCACAGGGTCATAGAGAAGAAACAGGCTGTGAATCTGAGTTGTGACCCTATTTCTGGACATGAATCTCTTTTTTGGTACTACCATGCTGTGGGGAAAGAAATGAAACTTCTGATTTACTTCCTAAGAGAGTCTATGCAGGATGACTCAGGGATGCCCAAAGGCCGATTCACAGCAGAAAGGATGGAAGGGACATCTTCTACGCTGAGGGTTCACTCTGCAGAGCTGGGTGACTCAGGAGTGTATTTCTGTGCCAGCAGCCGAGACACAGTGCTTCAGAGTTCTGTCCTTTCTGTGCAAAACCACATCCTATCTGCTCCTCTCAAGTCAGGCAGCCCTGAACAGAAGTCTTTCCCTGTGCCGCCTCTCCAAGGAAGAGAGGAGAGGAATAACTGGAATTAGCCGTTGAAACTCAAGAGTATTTTTTAAAAATGTAACAGGGGATATCTGTGGCTTGGGAGACTCCTGGGGCTCCTCACATAGAACTCAATCTATGGAAATCTATTTGTTTTAATTTAGCTTATTGAAGTATAGATGATTTACAATGCTGTGTTAATTTCTACTGTACAGCAGTGACTCAGTTACACACACACACACACACACATATGTATACACTCTTTCATATTCTTTCCATTATGCTTCATCACAAGATATTTAATAAAGTTCCTTGTGCTGTACAGTAGGATTTTTTTGTCTACCATCCTATACATACTAGTTTGCATCTGCTAGTCCCAAACTCCCAATCCATACGCAAATCTACGTGTGTGTGTGCGTGTTATCCTGATGTAAAGCACAGTGGGTTTCTTGCCTACTTTGGTGCTCTGATCTAAAAGGAATTGTGATGCTGATTGTAGCCACATCTTTATATTCCTTATTACATCACAAACAAGTGTCCCTGATAGAAATAAAAATCATGAATCAAAACGCATTTACTCTTTTAGTTTGCTTCCTGATAATGGAGATGATCAGTTTAAGTTACATGGGTCTAGCACACATCCATTATCAAATACTTTTAAAAAACCTCATTTTTGAGTGGAATAACCAGGTCAATTATCATCAGGACAATTTTCCTTTATCTGTAGAGACTGATTTTTCTAACATAAAAAGCACGGGTTAGTGCTAAATGCTAATGTGTGTCAGCCCATCCTGACCATTTGTGAGGTCGGGGCCAGTGGCTGCACTAGGGCTCTGGCATCAGGTGAGGCTGATTCGCTGGTGTGGTGGCCTGATGCTTCCAGATGCAGTCAGAGTGGAATGAGGGACTGGATACATCTCTAAGCCCTGATGTGTCTCACCCTCACCCTTTGCCCAGATTTGCTCGGACCAGTGTAGGAAGGCTGCTTCTAGGCACATTTCTACTGGCCATAAGGAAGCATTCTGTTGTCACTGATGGCTAAAATGTGTAGATAATTTCTTTGATACTCTCTGTAAAGTGGTCATAAATAGAGGGATTCCAGGACCTGATTTCTGCATGGTGAGGAGAGGATAGTTTGCAAACATCAGTCACCCATCTGTGATGCGGAGGGCAGAACAAGACTTTAGCAAAAGCTAGGACACGACTGAAGTGACTTGGCAGCAGCAGCAGCATTCACATGTTGGGGGCTTCCCAGGTTGCTGGTGGTAAAGAACCTACCTGCCAGTGCAGGAGATGCAAAAGATTGATCCTTGGGTTGGGAAGATCCTCTGGAGAAGGACGTGGCTACCCATGCCAGTACTCTTGCCTGGAGAATCCCATGGACAGAAGAGCCTGGTGAGCTAGAGTCCATGACGTCGCAAAGACTCTGACATGACTGAGTGACTTAGCACAGCACACACATTCACGTGCTGAGGAACCTCTGAACTATCTTATAGGAAAAAAGAAATGAGGAGGGAGAGGGAGAGGCCAGGATGAAATGGGGCAGATGTAGGAACAGAGGCAGATAAGGGAACATCACCTCTACTTTATACTGGATCCAGCCAAGTCCAGATGCCCG
>NW_011494924.1:6391610-6396543 GCF_000754665.1 Bison bison bison
CTTGTCCCCAGTTCTGTGCCTTTCGTTTACAGCGGCAACATGACTCTCCTGCACTCTGCCTCTAAATCTTCCTCCTCCTGTGCAGGTCATGTGGGAGCCATGGTCGTTCAGAACCCAAGATACCTGGTTACCGGGCTGGGAAAACCAGTGACCCTGAGCTGTTCTCAGAATATGAAGCATGATGCCATGTACTGGTACCAACAGAAGCCAAGCCAAGCACCAAAACTGCTGTTGTACTACTATGATAAACAAATCACCAAGGAAAAAAACACCTCTGAAAACTTCCAGTCCAGCCGGCCTAACACCTCTTTCTGTTCTCTTGACATCCGCTCGGCAGGCCTGGGGGACTCAGCCGTGTATCTCTGTGCCAGCAGCAGAGACACAGAGCTGAAGCCTTCCCTGCCCTCTGTTCATAAACCTCTGTTTCCCAGAGCCAAGAGTCCCCTCTACACCTGCCTCCCCTCTGGCAACCATGAGAGGAAGTGGTTTAAGGCTGTCATTATCTCCTCCGTAGATAGAAGTTGGATCTAAACCTACAAAAACCATTAACAGTTATGCCAGGAGTGGAAAAGCGGTTACTCTTACCTGACATTCAGTTGGTGGTAATTTCCCTGGATCACCCCTTCTGTTCTCTTCAGTAGAGTAATAAAAATTTTTTTCTTAGTTGTTTCTTTTAAAGTCTGAGTGGTTGACTTAGAAACATGTTTAAGGACAGACCCAGGCAAGAGTTAGCACCATTCCCCTGAATTCTCACCATTAGAGGAAACTTCCCTCATAAGCGTGTGAATGCAGTCTCACTGTTTTCTTATCAAGTAGGGAAAATGATGGTGATGGTCTAGTTGCTAAGGCGTGTCTGACTCTTGCAACCCCATGGACTGTTGGCCATCAGGCTCCTCTGTCCATGGGATTTCCCTGGCAAGGATACTGGCGTGGGTGGCCATTTCCTTCTCCTCTTCCCAACCTAGGGATTGAACCCAGGTCTCCTGCACTAAGCTGGGTCTCCTGCACTAAGCTGGATCTCCTGCATTGCAGGCAGATTCTTTACCAACTGAGCCACCAGGGAAGCCCAGGGAAAAGTAGAACTGCTAAAATTTTGTGCCAGATTTGAAGACACGTGAATTGCCTGGGACATGCATTATGCACAGTGCCTCTATCTTTTTTTGCCTGATATAAATCCATCTATGAACCATTTAAGTTGCACGATAGGTCTCGTGTCAAAATCGAGAAGCAGCACTGTGGAAGATGTATTAAAATTACTAGAGTTTGCCCTATCTTTTTAATATTAATAAAAATACCAAATACCACAGCTTGTTTGAAGGAAAAAGGATTTCTGCACTCTACTATGAACAGCTTTCTGAAAGCCAGTTTGCCTCTTACGTCCTTTACTAGGTTGAAATATTTATGGTGACTGATTGAGTAAGTGGTGCATGAGTGAATAAAGTTCATCAGTGCAGAAAGGAATTGGCATCTGCTAGTTCTGAGATGCCTGATTTAGAAGATGAGAGCATTTTAATGCTGTGTCCCTGTTTTAATGCTGAAGGACACAGATATTCTTACTATGCAATAATGTGTTGCATCACTGCATATAGTCATCAATATCACAGGTGTCCAAGTCTTTAATCAAGAGACCAAGAAGTACTGCCCTAGATCCAATTCTGGTGATGTTAGGTAAAAATCAGAGAAGCTGAAAACTGGCATTTGAGCCACCTACCATCTAACTTCCATGTTCTACTCTCCTCTTTCTTAACCCACCATACATTTGCACCGCTTTTCTTGTGAGTGATTAACTCTTTATCTCTTTATTCGTCTACCTAGATGTCAAATTTTTCTTCTATAAAATGAGATGTTGGGCCTAGATTAATCTAGGGCCACTCACATTTTATGGCTCCACGGTAAAGTCTAGAAAACTGACTCATCTTGAGTGTAATGGCCAAAGAATTCCACCAGGAGGCAGCAGATGAGCTGCCAACTGCTGCTTTCCTTCCGCAAACATTCCACTTCCTCTTGAATAAAAAGAGGGGAGAAATGAAGACTACAGGCTCATCTCATTTCAGGCCCAGATGAAAGGTGATATGAGCCAACGAAAGGAAATAAAGGAACGAAAGATAAAAAGTGGAGAGGGGAGTGGCACGAACTGTTTCAGAAGCTAAGGGTCCGTAAGGAAGGTTCAGTTCAGTTCAGTCGCTCAGTCGTGTCCGACTCTTCGCAACCCCATGAATCGCAGCTCGCCAGGCCTCCCTGTCCATCACCAATGAAGGTTATTAATCTCTCAACACTGTCCCCCATATGGACACATTCTAAACTAGGTTGTGTGTATAGTTAAGAAAAGATGCTCCACTCAACTGATGTACAAAATTAGTTCTAGAAACAATATTTTTTTAGAGAAAATGCCTGTTGAGGGAAAATGGAAAGGAAGCCAAGGAGGCTGGGGAAGCCATATGACTGGGATGCAGATCTGACCTTGTAAGGAGAGAGGGAGGGAAGGAAGGAAGGAAGAAGGGGAGGAAAAGAGGAAGGAAGAAACACAGGGCTTCGGCTGCCCTTCCTTAAGTCACAGTAGAGCTCTGAAGCTCTGTGTCATCATGGCCTGCTGCTCACCACGGGGGCAGGGACAGTGGCTCGCTTCTCTTGGAACAACACCCTTCTGCTCTCTGAGGGGGTCCCTGGGTGGGGTCTTCTCGACTTGCCCCCCTCCCAGGATGGAACCTCCACCCTATGGGCAAGTCAGAAAGAGGAAGACTGGGGCCTTGTGTTCTTGGCCTGTTATTTCTGGAACAGAGTCTGCCCTTTGAATAGGTGCTGGTGGAAGGAGGGAACACAGACCTCTGGGCTGGACTGGCCAGGAATAGTTTCTACACTGCAGATCTGGAGGGGAGGAGCATTGTTGGCAGCTGGCCCCTCCCCAGGAGAAACTCGGGGATCCCAGTGTTCTGGACCACATCCGCATGGGCTAGAGCTTCTATTACAGAGCGACAGGGCAAGAGTCATGGCTCAGTGACACAGACTCGCATGGCTTCTCCCAAGATTTAGAAGATTTTCTTGAGTAACTGTTTCTCCATTTGCTGTATGCTCTTGGGACAATTTTCAGAGGCTACAAATGCTCGTTTCTAAATGTTCAGCCATCATGCCACTTTCTTTGGAAATGAGGTATTCAGAGCTCCTCAAGCTGTCATCCTGGAGGTGCTTTTCACACCTCCAGGTCACATAACAGGTCACATAACAGGTGGCCAGGCCCTGGGTTATAATGTGCCAAACCCTGCTTGAGCCTCATTTTGTCCCAGGACAAAAGCATGGCCATTCTGGGAGTACTGGTGAATCTTTTCTGTGCTTTCTCTCTAATGTTTGTTAGTTCCGTTCTACAGAGACACAGACTACTCCTGAGTCAAAATTTTATTATGATCCCTACAAAGGTTTCTGGAACTTTTTGTGTAGCTTCTTCCTCTCTGGTAGTCTTCCTCCCAAATTGTAGTTGCTTTTATTCCCTCTATCTTCTAACCTCTGTCTCATCACAACATTTACCTTCTCTGTTTTTCCTCCACACTTGTTATGTGTCCGATTCTGTGTGACCCCATGGACTGCAGCACGCCAGGCTTCCCTATCCATTACCAACTCTTGGAGTCTACTCAAACTCATGTCCATCAAGTTGGTGATGCCATCCAACCGTCTCATTCTCTGTCGTCCCCTTCTCCTCCCACCTTCAATCTTTCCCAGCATCAGGGTTGGCTCTTCGCATCAACCCTCTTCACTGTGTACAGATTTTCCCCCTTTCTTTTCTCGTTTCGGAAGAATCAGTCTTGTGCTGGCTGTTTTCCAAAGACTGAGTACAGTTGTTTCCTATATTCTATTTTTTCACTTGTACAGAGTAGGATTCTAAATTTAATGGATAGATTTAGGTTCTGGTGACTGCATTTAATAACATAATAGATAGGAAATGATAAATCTAATGGGAGATGATGTGAATGAAACTGAGGGAAGACAAATTTCCAGGACCTAGTGGATAGTCTATAGTCAATGCTGTCAGATGCTTCAACGAGATCAAGTAGGCAGAGAAAAAAATTAAGTTTGGGAGCTTCCCTGGTGGCTCAGTGGTAAACAATCCACCTGCCAATACAGGAGACATGGGTTCGATACCTGGTGTGGGAAGACCCCACATGCTGTGGAGCAGCAATGCCCATACACCACAACTATTGAATCTGTGCTCAGAGCCCAGGAAATGCAACTACTGAGCACATGTGCTGCAGTTGCTGAAGCCTACGCACTCTTGAGCCTGTGCTCTGCAGCAAGAGATGCCACTGCAATGGGAAGCCCACGTGCTGCAACTCAAGAGTAGCCCCCATTCTCTGCAACTAGAGAAAAGCACCCCCAGCAAGGAAGACCCAACACAGCCAAAAATAAATAAAATAAAATAATTTCAAAAAATAAGTTTTTGTCCTAGTAAATATACCATACTAATCTGTAGAGGAATAGTTTTATAAGCATAGATAGAGTGGAAATACACCATAAGAAAGCTGAAGATGGCATCTAAAGGAGTGACTTCTTTGTGGCAAAAGCAAACGTCTTTATGTAAATTTCACTGGGTTCCAGGAAGTGATCACATCAGAGAGGAGCCGCTCACAGGGGATGAAAGAGCCTCAGAGAAACCCACTTGCCTCTGCCCTTTTCCTGATGCTGCCACGAGCCCCACACTCACCTGCTTCACAGTGCTTTGTCTCCTGGGTGCAGGGAAGTCCCTGTTTTGATCTGTTCAGTGCCCTGCTCTCAGCCTTTCATCCAGGTCATCAGATGCCCTCCAGGGCTAAGTCTCCAACTTCTGTGTGCTTTCTTCACAGGTTTCCTTGAGGCAGAAGTCACCCAGACTCCAGGGCACCTGGTTCAAGGGAAAGGACTGGAAGTGAAAATGTATTGTGTTCCCAAAAAAGGACATATTTATGTG
>NW_011494924.1:6396734-6396925 GCF_000754665.1 Bison bison bison
CATCAAACTCACCTTGTAGTCTGAATATCCAGCCTACGGAGCCGCAGGACTCAGCTATGTATTTCTGTGCCAGCAGTGATTGCACAGTGAGAAATACCGGCTAAGCTTAATGCACAAACTCCACCCAGGCTCAGCTCAGGAAGCAGGTGTATAATAGAATTACAGCAATCTTAAGCCATATGAAAATTTCT
>NW_011494924.1:6397139-6400694 GCF_000754665.1 Bison bison bison
GCACTCCATGGACTGCAGCATGCCAGGCTTCCCTGTCCTTCAACATCTCCCGGAGCTTACTCAAACTCATGTCCATTGAGTCAGTGATGCCATCCAACCATCTCATCATCTGTCATCCCCTTCTCTTGCCTTCAGTCTTTTCCACATCAGGGTCTTTTCATAGTATGTAGAAGATTACAGGTTCAGATGTCAGCCCTCCAGCCACCTTAAGGACCAACTTTCTCTCATGTTAGATTCCAAATCTAGAAAATTGGGGAAAAGATGATCCTGTTTTACTTGAAAACATGCTTTTGGAAAATGCATTAGCCAAAGGGTTTGTGCTATTTTGAACAACATGGCAGTTGAGGCTTTGTCACTTTGACTTTATAGATCAAAAACAGCAAAGACAGGAATTCTTTAATTAGGGGCCAGGACACCCAAGAGATGGTCATCACACATGAGGTGTGAAGGATAATTAATGCATTTGCTGGACACAGAAAACCTAGGAAAACAGAAAGAACTAGAGAAGGGAGCAGATCCTTAGTTTCTAGAATAATGTCAGCCCAAGTGAAGAATCCAGAGAAGGCAATGGCACCCCACTCCAGTACTCTTGCCTAGAAAATCCCATGGACAGAGGAGCTTGGTAAGCTGCAGTCCATGGGGTCGCTAAGAGTTGGACACGACTGAGCTACTTCACTTTCACTTTTCACTTTCATGCATTGGAGAAGGAAATGGCAACCCACTCCAGTGTTCTTGCCTGGAGAATCCTAGGGACGGAGAAGCCTGGTGGGCTGCCATCTATGGGGTTGCAGAGTCAGACACGACTGAAGCAACTTAGCAGCAGCAGCAGCAAGTGAAGAACCTAGTTAATTTCTTTTTTAAGGCATTAAATCCAGGTAACACAAAAAACACGTTAATTTTAAGTGTGACCATGTCAGACCCCACAGTCACTAATTAGTTTCTATGGAGTTGACGGAGGAGACAGATTAATATGTTCTCAGCAGAAAAATACATATTGTGCTGACAACTGAAATCCAGATAATTGAAAAACCCTCAGGTTTCTGACCCAAGTTGTAATGAGGGACATATACAATCTACATCAGTGTAAGTGAAGGGAGCTGGGGAGGTCATTGCCGTGACATGGAACAGTTAGAGAATTTAAAATCCCTCTGCTAAAATCTAATGATCCATTCTTTTTACAAATCTGATCATTTAGCATCATGTAACAAGAGTTTATTTCCTCTTTCTAGTCATATCTGTTCTGATTTCAGTATAAGCTGAACCAACTGTGTTATTCCCAGAAGTCCAAATATAATTCTTTTTTTCTCAGGCAAAATTTCATTCTGACCCCCTGAAACAGAAACGCAGAGAAATGCTCCTTAGTGTCCATTTTCGTTCCTCTGCAAACCCAGTCTTACTCTTGATCCCCAGCACTTTTGTTTTTGTTACAGAAGAGTCACTCTTTTGAATACTATCTTCAGCTTCTTAGGGGGTACTCCCATTTTTATGAAACTATTAAATATTAGAAACTCCTAAATATTAGAAGCATATATTTTGCTGGAATAAAGACTTATTTTTGTTTCTGTACTGCCTCATCTATTTGAAGCATTTGACAATACTGGCTATACCCTAGGCCCTGGAAATTTCTCTTCCTTCAGCTTCATTCACATCATTTTCAATTAGGTTTCTTGTTTCCTATCTATTTTTTAACACAATTTTCAGAACATGAATCTGTCCATTAAATATTCCCTTTCCAGGCTTCCCTGTAGCTCAGACAGTAAAGAATCTGCCTGTAATGCAGGAGACTCAGGTTTGGTTCTCGGATCAGGAAGATCCCCTGGAGAAGAGAATGGCAACACACTCCAGTATTCTTGCCTGGAGAATCCCATGGACAGAAGAGCCAGACTACAGTCCATGGGGTCACAAAGAGTCAGACATGACTGAGTGACTGACACTACTATACTACTTCCCAGGAAATTCTTGTTCTACTTAAATTTTAACATGTAATTTAATGCATTAGGTGTCTTTTTTAGTTAGTTTAGCCTGTTAAGAATCTCTACTTGAAAAAAATGTAGTGTGATCTGAGACAACTTGCCTCACCTGAGGGACAGAATAAACAGGTAAATTCTAGGACAGCATCAGGATTTCAGAGGCAGAATTTCTGGGGTTGGTTATAGGAATGCATATAATTTTGCCAAGACCCTGGTTATTTTTGTTCATATTAAAATTTGAGAATATATGTCGAGAACTTTATAAGATGGATAGAATTGCAACCCTTGTATAGAACTCTACCATTCTCTTCTTGATCTTTTTTTTTTTTTTAATTTTCACTCTCTTCGTTTCCCTTTTCTATTTCTTCTTGCTTCTTTTTGTTGTAAGAATGATTTCTGTATTTGATACATAACAGGATGCCGGTAAGAAAGGAGAGACATAATTACAGCTAAATAATTTAAAATCCTAGATCAGTATTAAAGACACCCACTCATTTCTGATGAAAATTTTGCAGCACGTGCTTCAAAATAATTTAAAATCCTAGATCAGTATTAAAGACACCCACTCATTTCTGATGAAAACTATTGCAGCACGTGCTTCAGTGTCAAATGAAAAAATATATTCCAGAATTGCTGGCAGAATCACTTCCTGATTCTCCTCCAGGTCTTTGGGGTCCTGCCTGCCAGTCTTGTTCCAGGTTGATGTCAGAGGACTCAGTTGGCAAGTACTGTGATTCCATGACCCAGCTTCTCTGGAGTGATGAGGCCAGGGTTTGGTGGCAGTCTCTGGACTCAGAGATTGAATTAAATCCAACAGAGATGTTTCATACCTGCTAGTGTTGGAGGGTGTCCTGTGGAGGCGTGGGTTGGCAGGGGCTCATCACAGGGACGGGGTACTGCCAGCAGCAGTCCTGGTAGGTCCCCCTTGGCGTAAGCCCTCCTGAAGGTTGCCATCAACCCTACCATAGAGTCTGCAAGAGCCCTCGAGTCCTAAGAGCCCTTAAGTGGATTTGGAGCCTGTTCACATCGTCCATGTAACAAAATCAACAAGAGGTCAAACATTTGGACTAAGGGTTCCCTGTCTCCTGCAAAAGGTGCCCCTCAGGCTGTGGGTGTTGTCAATGGGGCCCACGGTCTGCAATTCTCTTTGCTGCTGTGCATCAGAAGCCATTGCTGGGAGAGCTCTTCCTACTCTGATCCTGCCATGGACATGAGGCTCCTCTGCTGGGAGACCTGCCTCCTGGGGGAGGGGAGTTCAGGGGTGCATGAGGACCTATGTAGAAGATGTTTCCTAGAGCTACAACAGAAGCACCCTCTGTGCTTCTATCTCTTCCCACAGGACACGCAGACCCTGGGGTCAGCCCAATACCACCCACTGGATCACAGAGATGGGACGGGGCGAGTCTTAGATAGGATCCAATTTCTGGTTACATCAGTTCAGTTCAGTTCATTTGCTCAGTTGTGTGAGACTCTTTGCAACCCCTTGGACTGCAACATGCCAGGCTTCCCTGTCCATCACCAACTCCCAGAGTTTGCTCAAACTCATGTCCTTTGAGTCAGTGATGCCATCCAACCATCTCATCCT
>NW_011494924.1:6401927-6404557 GCF_000754665.1 Bison bison bison
CCAAGATGATGACCTCCCTGTCTGTGGACCCATGGACATTCGACAGCTAGGGGTTTATAATAGTCCTTTCATCAGAAGTCTGTCTCCTCCACAGACTGACAGACCCTTGAAGGCGGTGACTATATAGGAGTAACTGTGAAGGAACAGCAAATACAGTCTTTTTAAGAGGATGGAAGTCAGATAAACGCTAATTAGCGATCCCCACTCAGAGACACTTTCAAGAAACTCAAATCACAATCCTTGTACAGCTGCCCAGGAAAGCATGAAATGATACTCTATGATATCAAACCCTCAACTCCTCCATTCTCTCTCATATAGGCTCCAGGTCCACAGGCACTAAAACTGGAGTTTTAGGAAACCTGCTTCCTAATTCTAATTCTGGGACTTCCCTGGTGGCTCAGTGGTAAAGGGTCCATCTGCCAGTGCAGGAGATGCAGGAGACTCGGGTTTGATCCCTGGATCAGGAAGATTCCCTGGAGAAGGAAATGGCAACCCACTCCACTATTCTTGGAGAATAGTGGAAAATCCCTGGAAAATCCCATGGACAGAGGAGCCTGGTGGGCCACAGTCCATGGGGTTGCAAAAGAGTTGGACACAACTTGGCAACTAAAACAACAACAACAATCCCAATTCTGGCTTTTATTTTAAAAAAGCGGTAAGATGCTGGCAGATGTCCTCGACTTTCTCAGGCTCAGCGTTCTCTTTAAAATTAGAGACTTGCATCATTTACTTGTTCTCCAAGATCTGACATGACTATTACTTTTTGACTCAGGATATATCTCCATTTTTTTCCCCCAACACCTGTGACCACAGGGATTGCTGGGGAAGACATGTCACAACCATCTGGAAGTAACCAAGCATAATTGTGCATGTGGATATGACTCATCCAAGAACACCTGCTTGGAAGGGGCCCCGTGGAACACCCCTGCAAGCCTTAACGTGGATTCTGACTCGAAATGTGTTCCTATCAAAGAAAACAGTGTGTATTTTCTGCAATCTCCCCTGCTGCTGCCAGTTGGCAATAAAGGAGTGTGTCAGAAAGTCTACCACCACAGAAAGTGGTCAGACCCTCTGGTGTACATGGCAGCCCTGATTCAGACCCGTCATCCTGACCTCATTATGAAGAGCATCTTTTTCATATACTAAAGGGTTCTGTTTGGGACCACAAATCCATGGCTATTGTAGATCAGAACACAACTTGCAGCTTCCTGGTGTGAAGAGCAGACCATTTATTATCGTGGTGAACTGTGTCAAAGAAAATTTTACTCAGACACTTATTACAATGATAAGGCAGGCTTTATTCAGTGAAACCACAGCAATGGGGTTTTGTGGTAGGGGAGACAGATTGGGTACAACTCAAATAAACCAAGAAAAGTTTACTTTATAGTCAAGGAGTAGGGAGGCAGAGGGGTCCAGTAGACAGAATTTCTAAGAAGAAACTTCAGGAATAAGGGGAGATACTGGCTAAAGTGAGCTACATGGGTTGTTGAAGACAGGTCAGAATGATCAGACACCACCTTGGGGAATTCGGGGGTGTAGGAATTAGGTTAGATAACAAGGGTATCAGATACTGAGGGTGGGTATTCTGGCTAACTGACTTATGAGGGTTTTTGGTAAAATTGGGCTCTTGAGGACTGCCCAAGAACAGGGCCTAGTTCAAGAAGAGAAGGGATTCTTAATGTAGAGAATGGACAGAATTTTATCACATTTGTTGTAAGAAATGAAGGAGAATGATGAGGTGAAGAGACAAAGATGACTCTCAGATTTTAATAGTTACAGGATGTTCAACAAATCCAGGAATCACAGATAAAAGAGAACATTGAGTGAGCAAGTTTAGTTTGGATCGCTTTTGAAATTGTGGTACGTTTGAGGTGTCCACATGGGTATCCTTACAACCGTCCCCTGCCAAGAACCCCTCTCTCTTTCCTTTTTCCAAAGCCAGTGACCTCACCCACTGCTGCCCCACATTTCAAGGCTAACACACACACATGCACACACATGCACATATGCACACATCTGCTAAGACATCCATTGAAGGCACACGTCAGCTCTTTCTCTCCCCACCTTCCCCAGCAGAGGGCAGTATCAGATTTAAAAACCAGTCATCTATTTTAATTTTGTTTTATTACTATCTTCTCTTATCTAAATCTTGTGCATAACAGGAATACTATTCTGGTGCAGTAAAAGCAAGTCCATATTTCCATTTTTACTATTAAGAGGTATAGAGTAACAAACTAGAGTTTCTCTGGGGCTTTATGCATCAAAATAATAAGACATCTAGGAAAAAATTTAACTAATAAAATGAAAGCTATTGACTGAAAAGGACAAAATATCGCTTGAAAGAAATTAAGGAAGGTCTCAATAAATGGAAACCTATCCCAGGATCATGTATTGGAAGAGTTAATATTATTGAGAAGGAAAAACTGAATTCCAAAATTCCAGCTACCTTTCTTGGCCTGGAAATTGACAGTTCAGTTCAATTCAGTTGCTCAGTTGTGTGAGACTCTTTGCAACCCCATGGACTGCAGCATACCAGGCCTCCCTGTCCATCACCAACTCCAGGAGTTTACTCAAACTCATGCCCATTGAGTCAGTGATGCCATCCAACCATCTCATCCTCTGTTGTCCCC
>NW_011494924.1:6404657-6405413 GCF_000754665.1 Bison bison bison
CCTTTAGGATGGACTGGTTGGATATCCTTGCAGTCCAAGGAACTCTCAAGAGTCTTCTCCAACACCACAGTTCAAAAGCATCAATTTTTCAGCACTCAACTTTCTTTATAGATCAACTCTCACATCCATACATGACTACTGGAAACACCAAAGCTTGGACTAAATGGACCTTGATTGGCAAAGTAATGTCTCAGCTTTTTAATAGGCTGTCTAGAAATTGACAGGCTGATGCTAAAATTTATATGGAAATTTAAGGTACTAAAATTAGTCAAAACAGTTTGAGAGAAGAAAATTTTCAGATGACTCACATGTCCCCATTTCAAAACTTGCTGCACGACTACAGAAATCAAGACAGTATTGTGCTGGAAACAGGATAAGCACAAAAATCAATATAATTTTTATTAATAATGAAATTACCAAAGTCAATATATTAATAAAATTAATGGCATTAATATAATTGTATTAATAAAATAGAATTGAGAGTCATCTCAAATAAATCAATACATTTATTTGGAATTGACTTTAGATAAGAGTGCTGATGCTGCTGAGTCACGTCAGTCACGTCTGACTCTGTGCGACCCCATAGATGGCAGCCCACCAGGCTCCTCCATCCCTGGGATTCTCCAGGCAAGAACACTGGAGTGGGTTGCCATTTCCTTCTCCAGTTCATGAAAGTGAAAAGTGAAAGTAAAGTTGCTCAGTCACGTCCGACTCTTCGCGACCCCAGGGACTGTAGCCTACCAGGCACCTCCATCC
>NW_011494924.1:6406470-6410078 GCF_000754665.1 Bison bison bison
GGCAGTTCTTCGAAAGTTAAAGTGGAATTACCATATAACCTAGCAATTTCAACTGAAAGCATGTGTCCATACAAAAACTTTCACGTGTGTGTTCAGGCAGCATTATCTGTAATAGCCAAAAAAGTGAAGAGATAACTCATTTTCCTACTGCCCTAGCAGCCTGAGGATTCCTGGATCTGAAAGCATCCTGAAAGAGTCCCTTCAGGCTAGACGTGTGTGTTCAGAGATGGGCATTTTTGTCAATAGCATTAGTGAACAATTTGGAGTGTTTTCAGGAGAAATGACTGAGCGGATTCTAAGTGGTGATGGCAGCTAAGTTCTGATTGAAGCATATAATTGGGTAAGCCTATGAATACCTCCCACAATAAGAGAGACCCTTTGAAGAAGGCCTTAGGACCCTGCTATTATAAAAGAAGGTCTTGAGCCATGGTTATTTGGACACTAAAAGTTACTATGATCTTATTTATTTTTCGAGGCCTGAAGCATCCTAGATGTACAAGGTACATCTCCTCCAGGGAGCCTGTGCATTCTAAAAGGGAGGGATGGTGTCTAATTCCTTCTTTGCATCTTCTTTCATATAATTATCTACTGTCACAGGGTAGGAAAGGACAAAAGAACAGAAGAAAGGAAGATCCCTCACACACAGGTATTCCATTTGTGATTAAAGAGAATAATACAAATAAATAGAAATGAGACAAAAGGTTTGAGAGGGAGAGTTTATGGTTTTTCTAGTGACAGTTCTTTGTATTACTTAGATCCAAAAAAAAAAAAATCAAGTAGGATATCACAGAGAAGAAAATGGATTATGAACCATTAACTAAGGTTCTCTCAAGATGCTTGAAGCCTTGCTTAGCTGAGGTGGACGAAAGAAATGGAGTCAAATCCTTTTCTGTCTCTATTGTTTTTTGGCACAAATTCTGGTCTCCACTTCCCTACCTCTCAACAAACATACCTAAATATCACATGTGGTCACTCCCTGTACTCAGTAATGGAAAATGGAAAGATGATAGAAGCCAATGAAAGAAAATGGAAGAATTAAAAATAAAAAGTGTGCAGAAGTGGCACAAACTGTTTCAGAAGCTAAGGACCGATAATGAAGCTACTCATCTCTCAACACTATGTCCATACTGAAATATTCTAAACCAGGTTGTGTGCATAATTCAGGGGGGAAAAAAGACTAATCTTGAACCTCAGTTCCATTTAAGTGAGGTAAAAGATTAATTCTGGAGACAATGGGATGCACTGGAAATGGTGACCTCACAGGAAGACCCGCCTCATAGAAGCCAGCTTTGAGCTCTAGCTCCTCAAGCTCATGCAGTAAATACACTTCCTGGTCCTGCCTGCAGGCTCCCTTCATGCCCAACCCTGTCATGGGCACCAGCCTACTCAGCTGAGGGGTCATCTGGCTCCTGGAGGCAGTGAGTTTTGAGCTAATGGATCAGCATCACTGGCTTTATCTGTGGGTCAATAGCTGTGTCTCAAATATGCCCTGGACCTCTATGTTGCCCAGAGATGTTCTAAAAGGTATTGACATTCAATGCAAATAATTGCATTTTGGAGTAAAAAGCAAAATTCCTATGAACTTTTAAATGAATGCAGGAGACTTCAAACATTTCTGAGCTCCCCTTGCCTTGCTTCATTGGAAGGCACTCACGTCCCCTTCTATTAAAACTCCGTCTCATGCAGTCCCTTCTGCTCTGAGGTCCCATGAATGTTGGCATCACCAGGAACCCAAGACACCTTGTCAGGGGTGAAGAACAGGAGGTAACACTGAGATGCAGCCCAGTGAAAGGACACAGTTAAGTTTACTATCAGCAGCTCCTGGAGGAAGACTTCAAATTCATGATTTACCTTGAGCAACCAAAAAATCATAGATGAGTCAGGAATGCCAATGGAATGCTTTTCTGCTGAATTACCCAAAGAGGGACCCGGTGTCGTAAAGATACAGTTGGTGGAGCTGGAAGACTCTCCAGCGTGTTTCTGTGCCCAGTTCCTAATCCATATCAACGCAGTCATGTCCTTCCACTGCACAAACATTCTCCAGGCCCATCCCAGAAACAGCCGTGGGCTGGGGAAGCTGACATGTCTGATTAGTGAAATTGGCTACAAAGCCTTCCAAGGGATGAAGATGGAGATAGGAGAGGGCTGGAACATGCCAACTGAGGCTCAGGGAAGAAGACTCTGTTACCCCAAAATGGGAACATAATAAGAACAACATCATTTGTCATGGTAAATATGCATTGCCTGATGCTTCTCTTTACTTCATACTCTATTTCGAGTTCTCTACCGCATGCTTTAAATATAGGATTTTATTTAATCACCAAGACAAGCAAAGGCACTATTTTCTTCATTTTCAACATAGGAAAATATTGTTTCAGGAGTTCACTTTTTCTTTCTCAAGCTCAAAAAAATGGGAGGTGGGCTGTGGAGAAACAGAGAAAACAAGGTATGTTTGGCCAAAAGGGTTGTGCTCGTTATACCAACCTATGTTGCCTCTTATTCTTTCTGGAATTTTCCCTGCCTAGTGCTTGCACAGGTAGGTATGGATGCCAGGATTAGAAATTCTTCAAATGTCTTTGGTACATCCTAGAGATGGTGGGAATAGAGTTGGATAAACTGGTCTGGAATTTAAGAGATGGATCTGATCCTGAAATAGTATTCTTAGAAACACATCACCTCAGATTTTCATCTCAGTGAATTTTTTTTTTTTTATTCTCGTCAAACAAAAAATGTTGGACACCTACAGAACACCGTTTTGTTATCATTTTCTTTGATGAAACAATTGCAGAAAATAAAAAAGCAGATGAACCAACAAGGACCTACTGTACAACACAGGCAACTCTGCTCAGGGCTATGTGGCAGCCTGGATGGGAGGGGAGTTTGGGGGAGAATGGATACAAGTATATGTATGGCTGAGTCCCTTTGAAAACATCAAAACATGGTTAATCAGCTATACTCCATTGCAAAATAAAGTTAAAAACATAAACTCTGTGTTCTTGTGGTACCAGAGCATCTACTGTGCTCCCACTGTGATCAAACCTTCCTTACTGCAAGGAGGAAGGTGGCCAATCACAGTGAGGCTCTGGCCTGGAAATGTGGGGTGGCGCCCACTAGGGCCAGGCAAAATGCAGAGTTTGGGGGAGGGAGGCACAAGGGAGGTGCAAGTGACTCAGATCTCTGTCCTCAGTCGCCTCATCTGCCAGATTAGGGAGACCCTCTTGAATATCTACAGGATCCTGTCCAACCCTCCTTTCTGGGCTTCTGATAGATTCCACACATTCAACCAAAGGGAGCCCCATAACTAAGTTGCTTTCTTCATCGGTCTGTGCTGGGGGCTACAAGGAGACCCCCTTCCCACTATGGGCAACCAGGTGATCTGCTGTGTGGCCCTTTGTCTCTTTGGAGCAGGTGAGTCCCGGGTTCAGAGAGCAGATTCCCATCCTAAAGACTCTCAGCTCCAGAGCTAAGCCTTTCCCTCACAGCAGCAGCATTGGCTGCCCTCTTGGGCCTTGTTTCCCGAGTTGTTCCCTTTCTTCCATAGGCACTGTGGCTGGTGGGGTCACTCAGACCCCTAAATACCTGCTCAAAAAGGAAGGCGGAGCTGTGAC
>NW_011494924.1:6411009-6416889 GCF_000754665.1 Bison bison bison
AATCAAACAACTATAATGTTTCTTGGACACCATACACATAGTTTCTGAATTTAAACATATACTAGAAAAAATAATGAGTAAATTAGACAAGTCAGAAAACCAGTTTAATTGTATAGAAACTTAAATAGTCCAGAATTCTGAGGAAGTAGAAAGGGATATGTGAGAAAAACCTACTGTCATGGCAGCTCTATTCATGGTGACCTCAAGCTGGAAAACACACAAATGACCATCAGCAACACGGTGAACAAATAGCTGCCCTTAGGAATGGAATAAAATCTAGCAGAAAAGCAAATGTTATTTGTGAAATCATGGATGGATCTCATGAATGTATGGATCTCTTCTTGAAAAAGAAGCCAGATCACAGACTGTACAAAGTTAAGACAGCAGCTACATTCTGAGGGTATTTTTATTTCACTTGTAGAGAAGCATGAGGGAGGCTTCTGGGTTATGAAAATGTCCTCTATCTTGATCTGGGGCATAGTTATATAGATGAAGTCATTCGTGAAATTTCACTCTGCTGTACACTCAAGGTTTGTGTAGTCTATTATATGTGGATTTTATATCTCATTTTAAAAGCTTAGAAAAACAACAGTAACAACAGCCACCTCAAAATGTAGTGACTTTAACATATATTATCTCTCATGGTTCTGTGGGCTGAGTGGGCCTGGCTGGGCAGTCCGCATCTGGGGCCGCTCATGCGACTGGATGGACGTGAGTCTAAGTGAACTCCGGGAGTTGGTGATGAACAGGGAGGCCTGGCGTGCTATGATTCATGGGGTCGCAAAGACTTGGACACGACTGAGCAACTGAACTGAACTGAAATGAGGCGGTCATGGTCAGATGGTCCCTGAGGCGGGAGACGCCTGAGGCCCTAGTCACCTGCACATCCAACATGGCGTCTTTCCGCACGTGGCTGACCCCTGCCCTGGGGTGCCTGGGCAGCTGTGCACCAGCCTAGCACGTCTGTCTTTCTACCCTCAGCCCCTCAATCTGGCTAGATGGGTTTCCTTGCAGAATGGTGGCCTCGGGGTAGTGAAAATGATTATCTCGTGGCTGGCTTCCCCTAGAGTGAGCATTCGAGAGACCCTGGAGGGATCTATCACGTTACTTGTGACCCAGCTTTAAAAATCATAGCATCACTTCTACCGCATTCAGACTATTATAAAGAGATGTGTGTTTATATAATACATAGATATGTTTAGTATTAAGTCCATTATATGAGGGGACTGGCATAATATACTCATGAAATAAATACTTCATTGAGAAGATGAGGACGTGTTTTTTTTTCAGTGTGAAGAAGCATTGAGCTTCTAGCCTGATAGTCCTTATGTTCATCTATGGTTCTAGTGATTAACAGGCATGAGTTGTCTTGATTACTTTGAGGATACGTTACAGAAGTAAAGAATTAACAATGTCATTTACCACACAAATATAGCCATTTCCTTACATAAGACTAGGAAACTACTATCATTTCAATGATCTAGGCCTCAGTTTCTGTCCTATAACATTGAGAGTTGGGTTAGAATATCTCTGAGTTCTTCCAGCAATGTTTGAATGGTTCTTTTATGGAAAAGGGCTTCCCTGGTGCCTCAGACAGTAAAGAATTTGCCTGCAATGCAGGAGACCCAGGTTCACTCCCTGGGTTGGGAAGATCCCCTGGAGAAGGGCATGGCTATCCACTCCAGTATTCTTGCCTGGAGAATCCTATGGACAGAGGAGCCTGATGGGCTATAGTTCCAGAGGTCACAAAGAGTTGGACATGACTGAGTGACTTTCACTTTCACTTGATTGAAAGAGGGGCGGATACTGCATCAGTGATAATGATGACCACCAGGGGGCAGACTGGAGCATCCTTAGAATTATGCAGACACTCAGCCCTCCTTCTAGGGGTGGAGGAAGAAAGGGCAAGGTCATATCTTTCTGCTGAGAGGTGTGGCGTGAGGCCAGTTCCTGAAGATGCTGGTGCTTCTGCTGCTTCTGGGACCCAGTACGAGCCTTATTAGCTAAGTAGCTTGGTCAAGTGTGTGTGTGTGTGTGGGTGTGTGTGTGTCTGTGTTGGCATAAGTGAAGTAATAGTCAGGGATTGTGGACTTTTATAATTTTTGAAGTTTTTTTGGCTGCTTGGCTTGTGGGATCTTAGTTCCCCCACCAGGCATTGAACCTGGTCCCTGGCAGTGAGAACACTGAATCCTAACCACTGGACCACCAGGGAATTCCTTAAGACTGTGGATTTTTTTACACTGAACAAAATGAGAGGGGACATTCCATCCTATTTGGAGGTGTAAAGGGCAAGGTGAGGAGCCAACAGTCAGGAGAGATGGGGGATGAGAAGCCTAAGAATTAGGACAGGATGATTTCACAAAACAGACAGGATTCCCTTGGAGCCGGGAGAAAGGTGAGCGAATGAGCAAGGCTGTGGTTTTCTGCCTATGGTCATGTCTTCCTGTCCTGCTGGGCTCTCATCTCCTTGACCTCTGTCTCAGCAGGTTCTGGGCTTGGCGCTCTCGTCTCTCAGCAGCCCCGCAGGGCTGTCAGTAAGAGTGGAGCCTCTGTGACCATCGAGTGCCGTGCACTGGACTTTCAAGCTACAACTGTGTTCTGGTACCGTCAGTTCCCAAAACGAGGCCTCGTGCTGATGGCAACTTCTAATGAGGGCACTGATGCCACATACGAACAAGGTTATAACAAGGACAAGTTTCCCATCAATCAGCCAGACCGAACATTTTCATCTCTGATGGTGACAAGTGTGGATCCTGCAGACAGCGGCCTCTACTTCTGCAGTGCTAGAGACACAGCGCTGGGCCGAGATCAGAGACCCAGACAAGAATCTTGGTAGCAAACCCCTTCCGCACCCCACTGAACCATGGGGCCCTGTGGAAGGAGGTGTGGAGAGAGAAAAGCCACAGCCTCTCTGACTGAGTCATCTGTGGCTGTGTGTGTAGAGAGAGAAACGGAGAGAAATATCTGAGTAGAGAGCAGGGGGAAGGTATGGTGCTTGAGAACTAGCCATATGGAAATGGAGCTAGGCCTATAAATGGCCAACCAACCTGGAAAGTTCCCTGGGCTGAAAATTATAAAATCTGGATTTTTTTTTCTGATTCTCCCATATGCTAATCATAAGTTTTTAGATAAATTGACACATAATCCTATAGGTAGATCCCAAAATACTTCTAGAAAAGCAATGAATACTTCTATAATGGGCTTCCCTGGTGGCTCAGACAGTAAGGAATCCATCTGCAATGCAGGAGACGGAAGTCTGATCCATCCCTGGGTTGAGAAGTTCCCCTGGCGAAGGGAATGGCAACCCAATCCAGTATCTTGCCTGGAAAATTCCATGGACAGAGGAGCCTGGCAGGCTACAGTCCAGGGGATCACAAAGAGTCAGACATGACTGAGTGACTAACACTTTTATAATAAACACTGGAGTTTTTTCCTCCAAGAAAATTCAGCACTGTCTTGTCACCATCCTAGACTTTCAAGACAAATGGAATCATTAGGCAGCCAAGTAGAGATGTTCACTCATGAAAGAATTCAGGGATGTGCTATATACAGTATTGAGGTTGATAAAAGAACAAGGTAGGACTGGAAGGGGCAACCCTCTATACCCAAGTACAGAGCATGCCCAGAACCTTCACAAAGGGATCAGAGGAAGGAGAAGACAGAGAGGATAAATAAGAAAGACTTCAGACAACAAGGCTTGTCTGCAAAACTAGAAAGTTCTGTTGGAAGCCACAAGCTAGTAAGTGAAGCACTGAGTTTAAACCCCTGAAAAATCCTTTTCTAGGAAAAGGAAAAATCACACATTGACCGTAAACCTTGTATCAGTTCAGTTGAGTCGCTCAGTCGTGCCCGACTCCTTGCGGCCCCATGAATCGCAGCACGCCAGGCCTCCCTGTCCATCACCAACTCCCAGAGTTTACTCAGCCTCACATCCATAGAGTCAGTAATGCTATCCAGCCATCTCATCCTCTGTCGTCCCCTTCTCCTCCTGTCCCCAATCCCTCCCAGCATTAGGGTCTTTTCCAATGAGTCAACTCTTCACATGAGGTGGCCAAAGTACTGGAGTTTCAGCTTCAGCATCATTCCCTCCAAAGAAATCACAGGGCTGATTTCCTTCAGAATGGACTGGTTGGATCTCCTTGCATAGCCCAGTAAAAATAAGCAAAAATATTAACATACACTTTGGAGAAGAAACATCTGTAATCAATAAACATTGATTTCCTGGTGATCAAGAAACATGGAGAAAGACACAATTATATGTAAATTGATATCCATTTGATTAGCAAAATATAAAAAGCCTAGAAATAAAGAGTGTTAGAGAGAGTCTTTCAAATTGTGGTGCTAAAGAAGACTCTTGAGAGTCCCTTGAACTACAAGGAGATCCAACCAGTCCAGCCTAAAGGAAATCAGTCCTGAATATTCATTGAAAGGACAGATGCTGACGCTGAAGCTCCAATATTTTGACCACCTGGGGTGAAGAGCTGACTCGTTGGGAAGACCCTTAGGCTGGGAAAGACTGAGAGCAAGAGCAGAAGGAAGCAACAGAAGATGAAATGGGAGGATGGCACCAGCGACTCAGTGGACCCAAGTTTAAGCAAACTCAGCGAGATAGTGATAGACAGGGAAGCCTGGTGTGCTGCAGTCCATGGGGTCACAAAAGTCTTGGACACGACTTAGTGACTAAACAACAACAGCACGCGTGTGAGATCAAAAAGAAGAGACAATGAAAGAAACAACCGTAGGGGTATTGAAGCTAGGACAATGATGGTGGCAGTGCTAGAGATACAGGGAAATGAGAGTTTTAAAACATAATTAGGAAATGAAATCAAGACCTGGGTAACTGATTCATCACGAGAGGCAATAGATGGAGAGGAAGGTTTTGACTACAAGTCAGATGAATCAGGAGGACCAAGTGGGAAGAAGATCATGATTTTCTTGATATTGGGGATGCTCTGGGACAGAAATCTCACCAGAAATATGCAGAAAGCAGTGGTACGTAGGAGTCAGGGGCTCAAAAAATGGACCTGGGTGAAGGTAAAAATTTGGGACAATTTCTATAACTGGAAGAATGAAACTGCCTTCTTGATCCCTTGATGACAGAATATACAAAGAAAATATCAAAGGACTGAGGACAGAGATCTGAGGAGCCCACTCACCTTGAATGTGGCCCTAAGAGATTAAATTTAATCAACTGATCAATAACACCAATCAGTACTGGATCAGTGACTGTGTAACTAAGTACTAGTAGCAAGTCTCTGCAGTACTCCAGCAGGTCACCACACACATGGCTGCATGTTTCCTATCCTGATGATTCTTGGGGTGTCTGGCTGCCACTGTGCAGCATAGAGAGACTCCCCACTCGCCACACAGGAGGTGAAGACCGCCTGAGACCAGAGGGCCTGTGAGAAGTGTGCTCCTCTGACCGTCTAGTCAGTCAGTCAGTCAGAGTTATCAGGGCTTCCCTTTGGCAAAGAATCCTCCTGCAACGCAGGAAACTCCGGTTTAACTCCTAGGTCGGGAAGATCCACTGGAGAAGGGATAGGCTACCCACTCCAGTATTCTTGGGCTTCCCTTATGGCTCAGCTGGTAAGGAATCTGCCTGCAAAACGGGAGGCCTGGTTCGGTCCCTTGGTTGGGAAGATCCCCTGAAGAAGGGAAAAGCTACCCACTCCAGTATTCTGGCTTGAAGAATCCCATGGACTGTATGGTGGTTGGGATTGCAGAGTCGAACATGACTGAGTGACTTTCACTTGAGCACTAGGGGGTGCTCATAGTGAGCAGCACCAACCTTCCTTCATTTGAGAAGTTGTCTGATACTTCTGGAAACTCAGGTGAGATCTTTGAGGTAGTGGTTGTGAAAGCATGAGTAAGGATTAATCA
>NW_011494924.1:6419539-6427099 GCF_000754665.1 Bison bison bison
TGGATTTCTTTACCACTGAGCCACCAGGGAAGCCCGTATCTCAGACCTTCAGGTCATGCTTCATTTGTGACAGTCTAAATGCCCTGTGCCCCTTGCCTTTGCGGAGGCGGATTTGAGGTCTTGTTTTCCCTGGTGGCTCAGTGGTAAAGAGCCCACAGGCCAATGCAGGAGACATGGTTTCCATCCCTGGGTCGGGCAGATGCCCTGGAGAAATAAACGACAACCCACTCTAGTATTCTTGCCGGGAGAATCCCATGGACAGAAGAGCCTGGAGGGCTACAGTTCATGGGTCGAAGAGTCAGCCCAACGGGGCAGGAGGGCGGGGATACTCTTGCTTGGCTGGCTTGAGAAGAAGCCCTTACTTTGCTGCAAACATCAGAGTCTCAGCAGTTTGGCTCCTTGTACTTAGGGCAAAATGAACACGGTAACAGTTGGGAGAATGATTTGCAGTTATCCTGGGATGACAATAGGTCTTGAAAACAGCAGGATCTAATTCTACACTTCCTAATCCCCAGAGCATGTAGCACAGTCTACAGTACCAGTAGTTGTTCTGGTCACACGTCATTGATAAGTAAGTCAATGAAGGTCATCACTAGTTCTGTTTCACATTGTGTTGAATTTCCAGCCTGGCAAAACAAGAAAAAAGCATGAAAATGAAAAAAGAAGGGGGAAAGAGTGATTATAGACGGATGACAAGTTTAGAAGGCGCAAAGGAATCTAAAGAAGCATTGCATTATTTATAATAACACTTAATAAGTTAATGAAAATTAACATAAAGTCAGTTTATTCCCATACACTAGCAATAGATTTTTAAAGAGATATCATTTAGTAACAGAAAACATAAAAGATAATACACCTAAATCTATACAAAGATAAACAATTCAGAAATTTATTAAATTTTAGAGGAAGGCATTTTAAAATCTGAAATAACTGAAGTTACATGCCGTGATCATGAATAAGTTAAACCAGTACTAAAATTATTCCAATTTCAGCACTATCATCTATGTATTCACTATAGCACTAAACAAAGTCACAACAGGAATTTCATGAAATTTGACAAAATAGTCATAATTTAAGTGGGAAAAAGAGGAGAGAATACTCAAGATAATATTAAAGAACTACAAAGTGATGTGAATTTGCAACATAATCATCAGATTATAATTTCATATAACTAAGTGGACAAATGGAAAATCATAAATTTAAAATAGCACCGTGCATATATAGGCACTTAATATACGGTAAAGCCACCACTGCAGGTATGTAGGGGAGTAATGCAATATACAGGTTCTTCTGGGACAAGTAGTTCTCCACAGGAAGAAAAATTAATCTAAACTCTTTCTCACTACATATGCAAAAAAAAAAACACAAAATTCTAAAAGGATTAAATGCTGAACTGCAACATTTAAATTATTAACTATTTGGTAAATATAGGAATATATTTTTATGAACTTTAGTTATGGAAACATTGCTTATAAAGAATTAAAGAATTCACACCTTCCCCCCAAAAAAGAATGATAGACTTTACTAAATAAGAAATATCAACAAAAAATTTACAAAGAGTTAAAACACAAGTCACAAATTGAAAAGATATTAGCATACATGTAAATGACAAAGTTTAGTATCTGAGATATATGAAGAACTGTTACAAATAAATGCTAGTTAATCTACCAAAAGTATGAGAAAAGAGCAATGTTCAGAAAAACCAGTGGCCTATAAATGTATTACTTTAGAATATCAATCTCCTTTGCAGTCATAAAAATGCAAGCTAAAGCTATAGTGAGATACCACTTTAACCTAACAGACTGACAAAATTAAAAGAACAGTACATGCCAATGTACTAGATGCTAGAAGAGGAACATTTGAATGTAGTTCATAAACTGTTGTGGGACTATTTATTTGCTTAATTAATTTGGAAACCATTTTGTCTTGCTATGTAAAATAGACGTGGTGACCCTAAGGCTCAATTTTTACAATCCCAGGTATACAGAAACTTTACATTTAAGTATGTAAAGAATTGTGTAAGAATACACTCCTATTTGTCGTAGCATTAAAATCTGGGTGAGAAAAAAAACAACAACGAGGGTGCATGAGGTTAAATGGATAATAGATTCTGACAAACTAGTAAGTGGAATCCTACATATTAGTGAAACTGATTTATCTAAAACTACATGAGACAACATGATTTAATATCATAGGCATATGTTGAATGAAAAGAGCATGGCCAAGAAAAAGAACTCCCTCAAAAACACTTAAAAGCCAGACAACACTGATTAATACAAAATTTTCAGATTCTTACATAAATGAGAAAAACTGTAATGAAAAGCAAGTGAATAAAAATATGAATTTCAGGAGTGTAGTTACATGGACATGGTAGAAAAACAACCATGAAGTCTATAAAAATAACACAGGGGCTTAAACATTCTTAGTGCTAATCTAACTCCTAAGCTGATTGATTCAAACAAGAGGATTCCCTTTATTTTTTTCCCTAAATGGATTGCATATTCATCTATAAATCTCTTTAATTACTCATTTCACTATATTAACATGGTATATTTCTCCATCTATTAGTGTCTAAAGAGGCAGATATATGATTTTTTAACTGCAGTGGAAACTATGATTGATAACAGCAAGCTGTTCACTGTCTGAGAGGGAAGGGAGAAGGCAAATCTACAAGTTAAAAAAGGAAATAAATTGTTAATATGTAAATAACTTTAATTTTTAAAGAAATAGTGAAAGAGCAGAATCAGGAGAAAGAAAATTAAAGCAGTTTGAAATCCACACCAGTAGTTTAACAGCTTTCTCTGCCCTCCCAGGCTGTGCAACTTTAGTCTCATTTTCCATATGATGACCACGAAAAGTAATCACGTCACAAGCAGGTGCTGAAGGGGGATGAGGAGCCTTAGAGAAAAAGTCGCTGCCCTGCTTTCTCCCTGAGCCAGCCATGTGCTTCAGCCTTCTGTGCTGTGCGGCTTTTTGTTTTCTTTTGGGGAGCAGGTGAGGTGAACTTATTGGATTCCAGTTTCAGGAGTTTCTCCTGTGGCTGCAAAATGAGGCTTTCTCCTGGGCTTTCACTGCACTTTCTCTCTCTTTCCTTACAGGCTCCATGGACACTGAGGTCACCCAGAGTCCCAGTCATCTGGTCAAAGGAAAAGGCCAGAAAGCAAAGATGGATTGTGTCCCCATAAAAGGACACTCTTACGTTCACTGGTATCGCAAGAAGCTGGAAGAAGCATTAGAATTTTTGGTTTACTTTCATAAGCAAGGCATTGTGGAAGATACAGCCATGTTCAAACAGCGATTTTCAGCTGAGTGCCGCCAAAACTCACCCTGCAGCCTGGAAATCAACTCCACCGAGGCAGCGGACTCGGCTCTGTATTTCTGTGCCAGCAGCCAGTCCACAGTGCTGCGCGTCAGCTCTCCTTAGAGCACAAACTCACCGTGGACCCAGCTCAGGAAATCAGTGGTGTTGTAGGAGGGTAGGAACTAACAGAAGCCCACCTTGAAAGAGCATAAAGCAGAAGGAAAAATCTGTAAATGACCACACAGGATGAGCAGAAGGGGAGATGGAAAACAGCTGGTGGGAACACAAACCCAAGGGTGGGGCAGGAAGCTGTAAGGGGTCTCAGATTCCCCAGCTGGCAGGGTATCTGGCAAAGGAGACAAAGGTTGTGACCTTGGTGGATTAATAACAGTCTTATTAAAACATGTAGTTCTGTGTTTTTCACCTGATAAAGCTGTGCCTTCAGGACTAAGGATAATCGGCAGGTCATCTGTCTTCCCCAGGCACCCTAATCACCCGGCTCTGCACATTCATGGATCCAGACCCAGAGACTCCTCAGGGTCCATCACCGCTTCTCTCAGCTGTCCCTGCCAGAGAAACTGAGCAAGAAACTCAGCAACTCCCTTCATCCAGATTCCTGCAATCGTGCAACTTTTAAAAGCATCTTTGAGGCATAACATACCCACAACAAAATACACCCATTTTAGGCACATACTGATGTATTTTGACAAGTTTTTACACCCATGTAACCAGCATGACAATCAAGACACAAAACGTTTCCCCCTTCCCAAAACATCCCCCATGGCATTTTACTGAGGTCCTTTTAACTTCTCTCACTATTGCTTTGTATATTTTCTTTATCAATCATGTTCTGCACATATTTTGTTGAATTTTTCTTAGTTTTTCCTCAAATTGTTTTAAGAGATATATTATGAATGTACTTTTTAATACTCATAAGGAATTTATTTATTAAAATATTTTTTGCCAAGACTTTATATTTTAATACTTTGATTTAGTCTTACATTTCTCAGTTGATGTCTCAACCTCAGTATAGAGGTTTATAGAAAAGGACCTTTTCCAGAAGTTAGTGTATACCAGCAACCAAAACTGAGATCACAAAAATAGCCTCATTTTCTGTGTGCCCAACTGTTAGGACTGCTCTGCTTTAAAGGAAAAGAGACTAAATCAAACATATTGTTAAAGTTAAGAAGAAATATATTTTGCTTATGAAAATAAGCTAGTGAATTAAGAATAATTAAGGAGAATATTTGACAAAGCACATGATTTGCAAAGAAAAATGTGGATGCTGCCTCTCTGCTGGTCAAGCCTGTGAATACATTTCTTATTTTTCCCATCAGCCAGTTCCACAATTAATATTGTTAAAAGGTCTGTACTACAGATTTACTGCAGTCTCTGTCAAAGTGCCTATGAACAGAACTAAAACAAATAGTTGTAAAATTGGTATGAAACCACATGAGGTCCCAGATAGTGAAAGCAATCAAGAGAAAAAAGAACAAAGCTAGAGATACTACAATCTCTGATGTCAGTGAATGCTCAAAGCTGTAATAATCAAAACAGAATGGAACGGGTGCAAAAATGGACACAGAACAGGGAGCCCAGAAATAAACCCAGGCTTGTATGGTCAGTTCAACTACGGCAAAGAATGCAGGAATATACAGTTTGGAAACAACTTCCTCCTCAATAAGCAGTACTAGTGAAACTGGACAACTACATAACAGAATGAAGTTAGGACATTTCCTCACCCCACACACAAATATAAACTCAAAATGGATTAAAGACCAACGTGTAAGGCCGGAAACCATAAAACTCCCAGAAGAAAACCCAGGCAGAACATTCTTTGACATCTGTTGTAGCAGTGTTTCTTTTGATCTGTCTCTACAAAGAAAAGAAACAAAAGCAAAAATAAACAAACGGGACCTAATCAAGATTAAAACCTTCTCACAGAAAAAAAGAAGAGACAAAAAAAGTTGTCGAAACAAAAATCCAACCTGATGAATGGAAGAAAATGTTTGCAAAAAATAACACCAGTAAAGCATTAATATCCAAAATATCTAAACAGTTCAGGCAATTCAATTTAAAAACCACAAAAGAACCCAATTACAAATTGGGCATAAGATCTCTCATCTCCTTGCTTGGTTGCCTTGCAAACAAACCTCTTCTTGCTCCAAACATGGGCATCTAGTGTTTTGTCTTCCTGTGGGTCAGCCAAGATGAACCTGGTCCAGCAGCATTGGGGATAATGATGCGGATATCCTGGCATGCCAGTAACTCCTTTAATAGTAAGATCTAATGTTACACTTTGTAACCCCCATAGCATCTACCACATATCCAATATCTGTATGTCTACATCAAACATAGCTGATGAATAAGTAAATGAATGTGACCACAATTTCTAGTCAAGACTGTGCTGAATTTCAAACCAGCAGAACAAGAGAAAAAGAGTGCGAATAAGAAAAGGAGGAAAAAAAGTGATTAAAGACAGATGGCAAATTTAGAAGAACCAAAGGAATCTAGAGAAGTATTGCATTATTAACAACAACAAATTTAATAAGTACTGAATTTAACATGAATATAAAAAGTCAGTTTATTTCTATATTCTGGCAACAAACAGTTTAAAATATTTTTAGGGAGAGACCATTTACAAATTTTAAAATAACATAAAATACATAAAAACAAATTGATTAGGTAAATGAGATTTTAATACAGAAAAATATTAAATCTTAAAGGAAAACATTTTAAAAATCTGAAATAAGTGAAGATTTATACCATGATCATGAAAAAAATTAAACCTGTAGTGTTTCTGCAGTATTATCTATGAATTCAATGCAGCACAAAACAAAATCACAATAGGTATTTTCATGAAATTTGATGAAAGTAAACTGAAGTTTATGTGGAATAAAGAGAATAGAGAAGATAAAATTGAACAAGTAGAAAATGAGGTGGTTCCTCTTTGAATCACCAAACCATTTCCTAATTTAGGACAATGAAAAAGGCATAAGAATTTACAAATGGAAATCATAGATTTGAAAGGGCAGCATGCTTATATAGGCATATTATATATGATAGAGCCATCACTGCATGTATGCAGAGGAATAAGGCACTATACAAAATGTTCTTCTGGGACAAGTTGTTATAAAAGATTTTAAAAATTAAAATTCCATACATTATAAAAGAATTAAATGCTTCAGTGCAACATTCAAAATGTCAGCTGTTTGATAAATAACTTGTGAATTTATCTTTATGACCTTGGAGTATGAAAGCGTTGCTTATAAAGAATTAAATGTGTACACTCCACAACAAGAATGTAGACCCAACTAAATTAGAAGTATCAATAAAAAACACTGCAGCACTCTCCTGGGGTCCGTTGGCTAAGACTCGGTGTTCTCAGTGCAGGGGGCCCAGATTCCATCCCTGGCCAGGGAACTAGACCCCACAGGCTGCAACAGTGAGCCTGTGTGCCACAGCCAAGACCCTGAGCAGCCAAAGAGATACATAAACATAGTTTTTAAAAATTACAAAGAGTGAAACACAAGCCACAAAATCAAAAGGTATTAGTAACAAATGTAACTGACAAAATTTGGTAACCAGAATATGTAAGGAACTGTTACAAATAAGTAATAGCTGCTGCTGCTGCTGCTATGTCGCTTCAGTCTTGTCCAGCTCTGTGCAACCCCATAGACGGCAGCCCACCAGGCTCCCCAGTCCCTGGGATTCTCCAGGCAAGAACAATGGAGTGGGTTGCCATTTCCTCCTCCGATGCATGAAAGTGAAAAGTGAAAGTGAAGTCGACCAGTCGTGTCCGACTCCTCGCCACCCCATGGACTGCAGCCCACCAGGCTCCTCCGTCCATGGGATTTTCCAGGCAAGGGTACTGGAGTGGGGTTCCATTGCCTTCTCCGAAGTAATAGCTACCAAACCAAAAAGAAATACGGGCATAGCAGTGTACAGAAAACACTGCTGCTGCTGCTAAGTTGCTTCAGTCGTGTCCGACTCTGTGCGACCTCATAGACGGCAGTCCACCAGGCTCCCTCGTCCCTGGGATTCTCCAGGCAGGAACACTGCAGTGGGTTGCCATTTCCTTCTCCAATGCATGAAAGTGAAAAGTGAAAGTGAAGTCACTCAGTCATGTCCGACTTCGCGACTCCATGGACTGCAGCCTACAGAAAACACTAGTGGCCTATAAACAGAAAAAAATATATTCAACCTCCTTAACAATCATAAAAAGTGACAAACTAAGACTACAGTCAGATACCATTTTA
>NW_011494924.1:6427199-6427519 GCF_000754665.1 Bison bison bison
GTGTCCCCGTAAGAGGACACGCTTCTGTTTACTGGTATCTCAAGAAGGTGGAATCATTTGAGTTTTTGGTTTATTTGCGGAATGGAAAAATTACAGAAGATACAGCCATGTTCAAACTGCGATTTTCAGCTGAGTGCCCCCAAAACTCACCCTGCAGCCTGGAAATCAACTCCACCGAGGCAGCGGACTCGGCTCTGTATTTCTGTGCCAGCAGCCAGTCCACAGTGCTGCACGTCAGCTCTTCTTAGACACAAACTCACCGTGGACCCAGCTCAGGAGATCAGTGGTGTTGTACGAGGGTAGGAATTAACAGAAACCCA
>NW_011494924.1:6430215-6430623 GCF_000754665.1 Bison bison bison
GGCTGTCGTCTATGGGGTCGCACAGAGTCGGACAAGACTGAATTGACTTAGCAACAATAGCAACAGCAACCATTGCTCTGTATATTTTTTATTGACTATGTCCAGCACATATTTTGTTGAATTTTTTTTCTTTTCTCTAAATTTTTTAAGACATGTATTATGAATTTACTTTTTCATTTAATTTTTCATTTTCCATACTCATGTGGAATTTATTTATTCAAATATTTCTTCCAAGACTTTGCATTATCACACTTTGACTTAGTCTTTACATTTCTCAATTGATATCTCAAACACAATATATTATAGAAAAACACCTTCTCCAGAAATTAGTGTTCTTCAGCAACCATACCTGAGATCATAAGATCAGTCTGATTTTCTGTGTGCCTGTTAGAATTGTTCTGCTTTAAA
>NW_011494924.1:6433147-6433544 GCF_000754665.1 Bison bison bison
AAGTCACCACCCTGCTTTCTCCCTGAGCAAGACATGTGCTTCAGCCTCCTGTGCTGTGCAGCTTTTTTTTCTTCTGAGGAGCAGGTATATCCCTGTTGTGAAGTTGTTGGATTCCAATCTCAGGACTTTCTCCTGTGGCTGCAAAATCAGCCTTTCTCCTGGGCTTTCATTGCACTTACTGTCTCATTCCTTACAGGCTCCATGGATGAGGATGGAGCTCCTGGGTGAGCTCATGGGTGAGGTCATCCAGAGTCCAGGTCATCTGGTCAAAGGAAAAGGCCAGAAAGCAAAGATGGATTGTGTCCCCATAAGAGGACATATTAATGTTTACTGGTATCACAGGAAGCTGGAAGAAGCATTTGAGTTCTTGGTTTACTTTCAGAAGCAAGACATTGTG
>NW_011494924.1:6433827-6434203 GCF_000754665.1 Bison bison bison
GAGTCAAATATAACTGATAAATAAGTAAATGAATGGCACTAGCATTTCTAGTGAAGATTTTGCCAAATTCCAGCCAGTAGAATAAGAAAAAAAGTCTGAGAATGAGAAAAGGAGGGGAAGAAAATTTTAAAACACAGATGGCAAGTTTAGAAGAAGAACCAAAGGAATCTAAAGATGCAATTCATTATTAATAATAACAGATTTAATCAGCTTATTGAACTTAACATAAATATAAAAAGTTTATTCCATATGTTATCAACAGTTAAAATATTCTTTTTAATTTTATTTCATTTTTAAATTTTACATAATTGTATTAGTTTTGCCAAATATCAAAATGAATCCGCCACAGGTATACATGTGTTCCCCATTCTGAACC
>NW_011494924.1:6434797-6435542 GCF_000754665.1 Bison bison bison
GTACATGAATGATAGCTCAATGAAGCTGTTAAAAATAATTATAAAGTAAGTAAATCGAGGGCTTCCCTGATAGCTCAGTTGGTAAATAATCCCCTTCAATGCAGGAGACCCCGGTTCGATACCTGGGTTGGGAAGATCCGCTGGAGAAGGGATAGGCTACCCACTCCAGTATTCTTGGACTACCCTTGTGGCTCAGCTGGTAAAGAATCTGCCTTCAATGTGGGAGACCTGGCTTCAAACTCTGGGTTGGGAGGAAGCTGTGAAAAATAAATAAAAGGCAAGTAAATGTAATTCAAGCCAAAAGGGCTGCTTAGAACAGTGCGTGTATGCTTGCTCAGACGTGTCCAACTCTTTGCAACACCATGGACTGTAGTCCACCAGGCTCTTCTGTCCGTGGGATTTTCCAGGCAAGAATACTGGAGTGGGTTGCCATTTCCTTCTCCAGTTCATGAAAGTGAAAAGTGAAAGTAAAGCTAGACTCAGTCACGTCCGACTCTTCGCGAACCCCAGGGACTGTAGCCTACCAGGCAACCTCCGTCCATGGGATATTCCAGGCAAGAGTACTAGGAGTGGGTTGCCATTGCCTTTCCAGATAAGAGTGCAAAGGCCATTAAACTAGAAAACAGTATTCTTCTAATGAACGGTGCTAGGAAAACTGGATATCCATGTACAAAACAATACAGTTACATCCCTTCCTCATACCATATACAAAAATTCACTCAATTGTATCAAAGAGCTAAGTATA
>NW_011494924.1:6435642-6436457 GCF_000754665.1 Bison bison bison
GGGTGCAGGGAAGTCCCTGTTTTGATCTGTTCAGTGCCCTGCTCTCAGCCTTTCATCCAGGTCATCAGATGCCCTCCAGGGCTAAGTCTCCAACTTCTGTGTGCTTTCTTCACAGGTTTCCTTGAGGCAGAAGTCACCCAGACTCCAGGGCACCTGGTTCAAGGGAAGTGAAAATGTATTGTGTTCCCAAAAAAGGACATATTTATGTGTTCTGGTATCAGCAGATCCTGACCAAAGAGTTCAAGTTCTTGATTTCCTTCCAAAATGATAAAGTCTTGGATGATAAAGAGATGCCCAAGAGATTTTCAGCTGAGTGCCCCTCAAACTCACCTTGTAGTCTGAAGATCCAGCCTACGGAGCCGCAGGACTCAGCTATGTATTTCTGTGCCAGCAGTGATTGCACAGTGAGAAATACCAGCTAAGCTTAATGCACAAACTCAACCCAGGCTCAGCTCAGGAAGCAGGTGTATAATAGAATTACAGCAATCTTAAGCCATATGAAAATTTCTTTCAAGAATAAATGTATTATTGTACATCTTATAAAATCTTAAAACAAGAACACAGGCATTCTTCTGGAATGAAGTCCCAAAACTGTGCCATGGTAGATTTGATGACTCCTTTCTTTTTCCAACTTGTTGGCTCCGTTTATTCTCCCTTATTATAAACTGTCTTCTCTATTTCTTAGATTTCATAGTAAACTGTTGTTCAGTCACTCAATCATGTCTGACTCTTTGCGGAGTGGACTGCACTCCATGGACTGCAGCATGCCAGGCTTCCCTGTCCTTCAACATCTCCCGGAGCCTACTCAAACTCAT
>NW_011494924.1:6436557-6436952 GCF_000754665.1 Bison bison bison
TGTGGCTCTTTTTATCTGGGGAGCAGGTGAGGTGAATTTCTTGGATTCTAGATTCAGGACTTTCTCCTGCAGCTGCAAAATCAGGCTTCTTTAAGGGCTTTTTTGTGAACTTTCTGTCTCTTTCCTTACAGGCTCCACGGACACTGAGGTCATCCAGAGTCCAGGTCATCTGGTCAAAGGAAAAGGCCAGAAAGCAAAGATGGATTGTGTCCCCATAAGAGGACATATTAATGTTTACTGGTATCACAGGAAGCTGGAAGAAGCATTTGAGTTCTTGGTTTACTTTCAGAAGCAAGACATTGTGAAAGGCACAGAAGTGTTCAAAGAGCGATTTTCAGCTGAGTGCCCCCAAAACTCACCCTGCAGCCTGGAAATCAACTCCACCGAGGCAGCGG
>NW_011494924.1:6437052-6439586 GCF_000754665.1 Bison bison bison
ACTGTTACAAATAAGTAATAGCTGCTGCTGCTGCTGCTAAGTCGCTTCAGTCGTGTCCGACTCTGTGTGACCCCATAGACGGCAGCCCACCAGGCTCCCCCGTCCCTGGGATTCTCCAGGCAGGAACACTGGAGTGGGGTGCCATTTCCTTCTCCAATGCATGAAAGTGAAAAGTGAAAGTGAACTCGCTCAGTCGTGTCCGACTTCGCGACCCCATGGACTGCAGCCTACAGAAAACACTAGTGGCGTATAAACAGAAAAAAATATATTCAACCTCCTTAACAATCATAAAAAGTGCAAACTAAGACTATAGTCAGATACCATTTTATCCTAATAGACTGGCAAAAGAATTGTGCCAATTGAGTCCTAGATGTGTAACACTAGAAAACACACAATAAAATGTTCTTGAGATGATTTGAGTTAATTAACTTGGAAAGCATTTTGTCTTAGTATGTAAAGTTAACGTGGTGACCCTAAGGCTCAATTTTTATATTCCCAGGTATAGAGAAATCTTACAACTTGGTTTATAAAGAAAGGTATGAGAATGTAGTCCCGTTTGTACTAGTACCAAAATCTAGAGGAAAAAACTACTGTGAATAAATTCGAGAATGGATAATAAATTCTGACAAACTAATAAATGGAATTCTAGTTATTAATGAAATTGAATTATCTAAAATTATGTGCAAAACATGAATTATTGGCACAGACACACTATTGAATAAAAAAGAACATTACCGGAACAAAGTATAAACAGAATGAACCCCTTAGATAATTTTCGAAGACATAAAACACTGATGAATAAATAATTTACAGATTCTTACATAAATCTAAAAGTGGTAATAGAAAGTGAGTAAAAATTTGAACTTCGGGATTATGGTTACCTAGACCTGGTAGAAAAGAATGGTAGAATCTAGAAAAACAACAAGGACTTAAAAATTCTCTGGGAAAATCTACCTCCCAAACTGATTGCTTCAGGCAAGATCATTCATTTTATTATTTGACTAGATCTCTTGCAGGTTCATCACAAATATTTCTTTTGTATAGTTCAAAATTTGGTTTGCTAACATAAAGTAGCTGCTATCCCACTTTGTAAGTGCAGTAGAAGTTATGATTGACATACCGCAAGTTATATGGTTCATTATCTCAGAGGGAAGGGAGGAGGAGAGGGGGCAAACGGACACATTTAAAAAGCAAATAAATTATTCATGAGAAATGATTTTATATTTAAAGAAGTGATGGAAGAGCAGAATCAGGAAACAGAAAGTTAAAGCAGGTTGGAATGCATACTGATTATTTCACAGCCTTCCTTGTCCTGTCAGCCTATGAAATATTATAGTCTCAGGTACCCGGGAACTGTGAGGACCACAGGAAGTGACCACGTCACAAGGAGGTGCTGAAGGGGGATGAGGCGCCTGAGAGGAAACGCCGCTGCCCTGCTTTCTCCTGGAGTCAGCCATGAGCCTCAGCCTCCTGTGCTGGGTGGCTCTTTTTCTCTGGGGAGCAGGTGAGGCAAATGTATTGGACTTTCTCCTATGGCTGCCAAATCAGGCTCCCTCTACGGCTTTTTGTGAACTTTCTCTTTCCTTACAGGCTCCATGGACACTGAGGTCACCCAGAGTCCAGGTCATCTGGTCAAAGGAAAAGACCAGAAAGCAAAGATGGATTGTGTCCCCATAAAAGGACATGTTCATGTATACTGGTATCACAAGAAGCCGGAAGCATTTGAGTTTTTGGTTTATTTGTTGAATGGAAAAGTTACAGAAGATACAGCCATGTTCAAACAGCGATTTTCAGCTGAGTGCCCCCAAAACTCACCCTGCAGCCTGGAAATCAACTCCACCGAGGCAGCGGACGCGGCTCTGTATTGTGCCAGCAGCCAGTCCACAGTGCTGCACGTCAGCTCTTCTTCAAACACAAACTCACCGTGGACCCAGCTCAGGAAATCAGTGGTGTCGTAGGAGGGTAGGAATTAACAGAAACCCACCTTGAAAGAGCATAAAGCAGAAGGAAAAACCTGTAAATGGCCACACAGGATGAGCAGAAGGGGAGGTGGAAAACAGCTGGTGGGAACACAAACCCAAGGAAGAGGAAGGAAGCTGTGAAGGGTCTCAGATTCCCCAGTTTGCAGAGTATCTGGCAAAGGAGACACAGGATGTGACCTTAATGGGTTTCTAACCATCTTTATTAAAACATGCAGTTCTGTGCTTTTCATCTGGCAAAGCTGTGGCTTCAGACATAGGGATAATCTGCAGGTCACCTGTCTTCCGTGGGGACCCTGATCACCTGGCTCAGCACATTCATCGCTCCAGACCTAGAGACTCCTCAGGGTTCATGGCTGCTTCTCATCTGTCCCTGACAGAGAAACTGAGCAGAAAAATCAGCATCTCCCTTCAACCAGATTCCTGCAATCGTGCAAATTTTAAAAGCACTTTGAGGCATAACATACCAAAACAAAACACACCAATTTAGGTCTGTATTTCAGTACATTGTGCCAAGTTTTAACCCATGCAACCAGCATGAGAATCAAGACACAG
>NW_011494924.1:6440709-6441038 GCF_000754665.1 Bison bison bison
TTTTGATATTTGGCAAAACTAATACAATTATGTAAAGTTTAAAAATAAAATAAAAATTAAAAAAAAATCCAAGGAACTAATGAAATTAAAAATACCTACAATAATAATAAATAAATGAATAAATAAAAGGCAAGTAAATGTAATTCAAGCCAAAAGGGCTGCTTAGAACAGTGCGTGTATGCTTGCTCAGACGTGTCCAACTCTTTGCAACACCATGGACTGTAGTCCACCAGGCTCTTCTGTCCATGGGGTTTTCCTAGGCAAGAATACTGGAGTGGGTTGCCATTTCCTTTCTCCAGTTCATGAAAGTGAAAAGTGAAAGTAAAGTT
>NW_011494924.1:6441138-6442392 GCF_000754665.1 Bison bison bison
CCATCTTTCCCAGTATCAGGTCTTTTCCAATGAGTCAATTCTTCTCATCAGGTGGCCAAAGTTTTGGAGCTTTAGCATCAGTCCTTCCAATGAAATATTCAGGACTGATCTCCTTTAGGATGGACTGGTTGGATCTTGCAGTCCAAGGGACTCTCAAAAGTCTTTTCCAACACCACAGTTCCAAAGCATCAATTCTTTGGTAATCAGCTTTCTTTATGGTCCAGCTTTCACACCCATACATGACTACTGGAAAAACCATAGCTTTGACTAGGTAGACCTTTGTTGGCAAAGTAATGTCTCTGCTTTTTACATGCTGTCTAGGTTGGTCATAGCTTTTCTTCCAAGGAGCAAGCGTCTCTTCATTTCATGGATGCAGTCACCATCTGCAGTGATTTTGGAGCCCAAGAAAATAAAGTCTGTCACAGTTTTTCCATTGTTTCCCCATCTTTTTGCCAGGAAGTGATGGGACGGGATGCCATGATCTTCATGTTTTGAATGTTGAGTTGTCCGGTCACGTATTTGTTGAGAATGTCTGGTCACATATTTCTTTACAAAATGTGAGGCTGGAGATGGAGTTTCTGTTTCCTTCCATATTCCCAAAGCACCGCAGCTGAGTCAGGATGCCCATGGATGGATTCTCAGCTGAAAGACCTAAGGGCACCCGTTCCCTCCTGAAGCTCCGGCCTGTGGATCCATCCAGGGACTCAGCTGTGCATCTCTGAGCCAGGCGGCCTGGTGCAGTGTGGCTGAGTCAGTTTCCTCTGGTGCAGGCTCCCTGGCCTCTCTTCTCCCCTTGAGCTCTAGGAAGATGTTTAAAAAGGCCCTTCCTCATCTTTCTACCTTGGAGGAAAGAAGCAGCTTGATGGCTGTGACTCCAGGTGCTACCGGCAGGGAGCCAGACTGTAAATTCTGTCTTGAATTATCCTGGTGGATGTGCTTTGGGACTTGGGCTTCTGAAATTCCTAAAAATAATGCAGAATTAGGCAGCCTGTGGTTAGGCCTGTGATTAGAATTGGGTTTAGAAGACCCCCATCCCAATAATTTCAAGTACAGAAGCCAGATAGCTGAAGTCAGTATCTCAGAAATGCTAAGAAACTCCTTCTGAGTTTACCTCAAACACAACTCCCCTGCAAACTCTTTCTCCAGCAACATACCCTCCCAAGATGATGACCTCCCTGTCTGTGGACCCACGGACAGTCGACAGCTAGGGGTTTATAATAGTCCTTTCATCAGAAGTCTGTCTCCTCCACAGAC
>NW_011494924.1:6442492-6443014 GCF_000754665.1 Bison bison bison
ATTCTTAGAAGAAAACAAAGGTGTAAATCTTCATGATGATGGAATAGGCAATGATTTAACTATCACACCAAAAGCACAGGCAGCTAAGAAAAGCTAGGTAGGCTGGAATTCTTTGAATTGAAAAAAAAAAAAAGTTTGTGCTTCAAAGAACACTCTCAAGAGAGGTAAAGATAACCTCCAAAATTAGAAAACCGATTTATTATTTTATTAATACAATTAATTTTTAACAATATTAATAAGATTATTAATGTGGATAATATTATTAATAATTAATTTATTGATAAAATATGATTTATTAATCATATATCTATGAGATATATATTTAAAGCTGATATATATATATTTAAATAGCTTACAACTCAACAATAAAATGACAAATAATCCAACTTTAAAGTGATCAAAAGATCTAAATACACATATTCAAAGAAGATATGTAAGTGGCCAATAAATGTAGCAGATAGTCAGCATCATTAATCATTAAAGAAATGAAATTAAAATCACAGTAAGATGCCATCTCACATC
>NW_011494924.1:6443156-6444998 GCF_000754665.1 Bison bison bison
AAGCGACGTATCAGCAGAGATAGCTGAGATGACAATCAAGACACAGAATGCTTCTCCCTCCCCTAAAAGTCCCTCCTTGCTATTTTACTGAGGTCTTTTTAAGTTCTTTAAGCTTGGCTTCCTATTTTTTAATCATAACATCATAGCATCCAATCCCATCACTTCATGGCTAATAGATGAGGAAAAATTGGAAACAGTGAAAGACTTTATTTTCTTGGGCTCCCAAATCACTGCAGATGGTGACTGAAGGAATGAAATTAAAAGACGCTTGCTCCTTGGAAGAAAAGGTATGACAAACCTAGGCAGTGTATTAAAAAGCAGAAACATCACTTTGCTGACAAAGGTCCATATTGTCCAACTATGGTTTTTCAGTATTCATGTACAGATGTGAGTTGAACCACAAAGAGGTCTGAGAGCCAAAGAATTGATGCTTTTGAAATGTGGTGCTGGAGAAAACTCTTGAGAGTCCTTTGGACAGCAAGGAAATCAAACCCATCAATCCTAAATGAAATCAACTCTGAATATTCATTGGAAGGACTAATACTGAAGCTGAAGCTCCAAGAGTTTGGTCATTTGATGTGAAAAGCCGACTCATTAGAAAACACTCTAACGCTGAGAAAGATTGAAGGCAGCAGGACAAAGGGATGACGGAGGAGGAGATGGTTGGATGGCATCACGGACTCAGTGGGCATGAGTGTGAGTAAACTCCAGGAGGTGGTGATGGACAGGGAGGCCTGGCATGCTGCAGTCTATAGGGTCACAAAGAGTAGACAAAATTGAGCTTCTGAACAATAAAATCCCCTGCATATATTTTGTTAAAGTTTCCCAAAGATTTTCCGATGTGAGAATCATTTTATGAAAGTACATTTAGATACTCATAAGAAATTTATTTATTAAAGTATTTTCTGCCAAGATTTCTCATTAGTGCTATTCAATGTAGTATTTACCTTTCTCAACTGATGTCTCAATCTAAGCGTCAATCAACAGATGAAGGGATCCATCATATATATAATATATATGTATGTACTTTACATATATATATATACACATATAATAGAATACTGCTTAGACCTTAAAAGAAATAAAATACTTCCATTTACTTGTTGCTAATGTTTTTGGAGAAGGGGGACATGCGGAGTTGTTAAATTGAAATTTCATGAGGACGAGATGGTTGGATGGCATCACTGACTTAATGGACATGAGTTTGGGTAAACTCCGGGAGTTGGTGATGGACAGGGAGGCCTGGCACGCTATGATTCATAGGGTCGCAAACAGTTGGACACGACTGAGCGACTGAACTGAACTGAACTGATGCTAACTCATTAAACTGTGTATATTAAATATGTGCAGTTTTGGTTCATAAATGATAGCTCAATGAAGCTGTTAAAAATAATTAGAAAGTAAGTAAATCTAGGGCTTCCCTGATAGCTCAGTTGGTAAATACTCCCCTTCAATGCAGGAGATCCCGGCTGGATTTCCTGAGTCGGGAAGATCCGCTGGAGAAGGGATGGGCTACCCACTCCAGTATTCTTGGACTACCCTTGTGGCTCAGCTGGTAAAGAATCTGCCTGCAATGTGGGAGACCTGGGATCAAACTCTGGGTTGGGAGGAAGCTGTTAAAAATAAATAAAAGTATTCTTTTTAATGGCTGAGTAATACTCCATTGTGTATATGTACCACAGCTTCCTTATCCCATTCATCTGCTGATGGACATCTAGGTTGCTTCCATGTCCTGGCTATTATAAACAGTGCTGCGATGAACATTGGGGTACACGTGTCTCTTTCCCTTCTGGTTTCCTCAGTGTGTATGCCCAGCAGTGGGATTGCTGGATCATAAGGCAG
>NW_011494924.1:6445259-6445630 GCF_000754665.1 Bison bison bison
AAGTAGGATATAACAGAGAAGAAAATGGATTATAAACCATTAACTCAGGTTCTCTCAAGATGCTTGAAGCCTTGCTTAGCTGAGGTGGATGAAAGTAATGGAGTCAAATCCTTTTCTGTCTCTATTGTTTTTTGGCACAAATTCTGGTCTCCACTTCCCTGCCTCTCAACAAACGTACCTAAATATCACATGTGGTCACTCCCTGTACTCGATAATGAAAAATGGAAAGATGATACAAGCCAATGAAAGAAAATGGAGGAATTAAAAATAAAAAGTGTGCAGAAGCTAAGGACCGATTATGAAGCTACTCATCTCTCAACACTATGTCCATACTGAAATATTCTAAACCAGGTTGTGTGCATAATTCAGGG
>NW_011494924.1:6445747-6446076 GCF_000754665.1 Bison bison bison
ATTCTTAGAAGAAAACAAAGGTGTAAATCTTCATGATGATGGAATAGGCAATGATTTAACTATCACACCAAAAGCACAGACAGCTAAGAAAAGCTAGGTAGGCTGGAATTCTTTGAACTGAAAAAAAAAAAAAAAGTTTGTGCTTCAAAGAGCACTCTCAAGAGAGGTAAAGGTAACCTTCAAAATGAGAAAACTGATTTATTTTAAAAATTAATTTATTAATAATTTAATAATATTAACAATACTATTACTGTTGATAATATTATTAATAATTAATTTAATGATAAACATGATTTATTAATCATATATCTATGCTATATATATAAAAC
>NW_011494924.1:6446176-6449471 GCF_000754665.1 Bison bison bison
CAGTTCATGAAAGTGAAAAGTGAAAGTAAAGTTGCTCAGTCACGTCCGACTCTTTGCGACCCCAGGGACTGTAGCCTACCAGGCACCTCCATCCATGGGATATTCCAGGCAAGAGTACTGGAGTGGGTTGCTATTGCCTTCTCCAGATAAGAGTGCAAAGGCCATTAAACTAGGAAACAGTATTCTTTCTAATGAACGGTGCTAGGAAAACTGGATATCCATGTACAAAAGAATACAGTTGCATCCCTTCCTCATACCATATACAAAAATTCACTCAAATGTATCAAAGAGCTAAGTATAAGATCTGAGATTATTCTTAGAAGAAAACAAAGGTGTAAATCTTCATGATGAAGGAATACGCAATGATTTAACTATCACACCAAAAGCACAGGCAGCTAAGAAAAGCTAAGTAGGCTGGAATTCTTTGAACTGAAAAAAAAAAGAGTTTGTGCTTCAAAGAGCACTCTCAAGAGAGGTAAAGATAACCTCCAAAATGAGAAAACATTTATTAATCATATATCTATGATAAATATATTTTTAAAAAGCTTATATATATATATATTTTAAAAAGCTTTCAACTCAACAATAAAAAAATACTCCAACTTTAAAGTGAGCAAAAGATCTAAATACACATCTCTAAAGAAGATATGTAAGTGGCCAATAAATGTAGCAGATAGTCAGCATCATTAATCATTAAAGAAATGAAATTAAAATCACAGTAAGATGCCATCTCACATCCACTTGGCTGTGATGAAAATGACAGACAACAACAAATTTGGGGGCAGCTGGGGAGGAATTGGGAGCCTCATGCATTGCTGGTGGGAATGGAAAATGGTACAGCCACTGTGTAAAATGTATGGGCAGTTCTTCGAAAGTTAAAGTGGAATTACCATATAACCTAGCAATTTCAACTGAAAGCATGTGTCCACACAAAAACTTTCACGTGTGTGTTCAGGCAGCATTATCTGTAATAGCCAAAAAAGTGAAGAGATAACTCATTTCCCTACTGCCCTAGCAGCCTGAGGATTCCTGGATCTGAAAGCATCCTGAAAGAGTCCCTTCAGGCTAGACGTGTATGTTCAGTGCAATTTGGAGTGTTTTCAGGAGAAATGACTGAGCGGATTCTAAGTGGTGATGGCAGCTAAGTTCTGATTGAAGCATATAATTGGGTAAGCCTATGACAATAAGAGAGACCCTTTGAAGAAGGCCTTAGGACCCTGCTATGATGAAAGAAGGTCTTGAGCCATGGTTATTTGGACACTAAAAGTTACTATGATCTTATTTATTATTCGAGGCCTGAGCATCCTAGATGTACAAGGTACATCTCCTCCAGGGAGCCTGTGTGTTCTAAAAGGGAGGGATGCTGTCTAATTCCTTCTTTGCATCTACTTTCATATAATTATCTACTGTCACAGGGTAGGAAAGGACAAAAGAATGGAAGGAAGGAAGATCCCTCACACACAGGTATTCCAATTGTGATTAAAGAGAATAATACAAATAAATAGAAATGAGACAAAAGGTTTGAGAGGGAGAGTTTATGGTTTTTCTAGTGACAGTTCTTTGTATTACTTAGATCCAAAAAAAAAATCAAGTAGGATATCACAGAGAAGAAAATGGATTATGAACCATTAACTAAGGTTCTCTCAAGATGCTTGAAGCCTTGCTTAGCTGAGGTGGACGAAAGAAACGGAGTCAAATCCTTTTTCTATCTCTATTGTTTTTTGGCAGAAATTCTGGTCTGCACTTCCCTGCCTCTCAACAAACGTACCTAAATATCACATGTGGTCATTCCCTGGTAATGGAATGGTAATGGAAAATGGAAAGATGATACAAGCCAATGAAAGAAAATGGAGGAATTAAAAATAAAAAGTGTGCAGAAGTGGCACAAACTGTTTCAGAAGCTAAGGCTTGATAATGAAGCTACTCACCTCTCAACACTATGTCCATACTGAAATATTCTAAACCAGGTTGTGTGCATAATTCAGGGGGAAAAAGACTAATCTTGAACCTCAGTTCCATTTAACTGAGGTACAAGATTAACTCTGAAGACAATGGGATGCACTGGAAATGGTGACCTCACAGGAAGACCCGCCTCATAGAAGCCAGCTTTGAGCTCTAGCTCCCCAAGCTGATGCAGTAAATATACTTCCTGGTCCTGCCTGCAGGCTCCCCTTCATGCCCAACCCTGCCATGGGCACCAGCCTGCTCAGCTGAGGGGTCATCTGCTCCTGGTGGCAGTGAGTTTTGAGCTAACAGATCAGCATCACTGGACTTTACCTGTTGGTCAATAGCTGTGTTAAGAATATGCCCTGGACCTCCATGTTGCTCAGAGATGTTTTAAAAGGTATTGACATTCATACCAATGCAACTAATTGCATTTTGGAGTACAAAGCAAAATTCCTATGAACTTTTAAATGAATGCAGGAGACTTCAAACATTTCTGAGCTCCCCTTGCCTTGCTTCACTGGAAGGCACTCACGTCCCCTTCTATTAAAACTCCGTCTCATGCAGTCCCTTCAGCTCTGAGGTCCCATGAATGTTGGCATCACCAGGAACCCAAGACACCTTGTCAGGGGTGAAGAACAGGAGGTAACACTGAGATGCAGCCCAGTGAAAGGACACAGTTAAGTTTACTATCAGCAGCTCCTGGACGAAGATCTGAAATTCATGATTTACCTTGAGGAACCAAAAAATCACAGATGAGTCAGGAATGCCACTGGAGCGCTTTTCTGCTGAATTACCCAAAGAGGGACCCGGTGTCTTGAAGATACAATTGGTGGAGCTGGAAGACTCTCCAGTGTGTTTCTGTGCCAGTTCCTAATCCATATCAACGCAGTCATGTCCTTTCACTGCACAAACATTCTCCAGGCCCATCCCAGAAACAGCCGTGGGTTGGGGAAGCCAACATGTCTGATTAGTGAAATTGGCTACAAAGCCTTCCAAGGGATGAAGATGGGGATAGGAGAGGGCTGGAACACGCCAACTGAGGCTCAGGGACGAAGACTCTGTTACCCCAAAATGGGAACATAATTTAGAACAACATCATTTGTTATGGGAAATATGCATTGCCTGATGCTTCTCTTTACCTCATACTCTACCTCGAGTTCTCTACCGCATGCTTTAAATATAGGATTTTATTTAATCACCAAGACAAGCAAAGGCACTATTTTCTTCATTTTCAACATAGGAAAATATGGTTTCAGGAGTTCACTTTTTCTTTCTCAAGCTCAAAAAAATGGGAGGTGGGCTGTGGAGAAACAGAGAGAGAAAACACAGGTGTGTTTGGCCAAAAGGG
>NW_011494924.1:6449571-6450584 GCF_000754665.1 Bison bison bison
TTTATCTGTGGGTCTATAGCTGTGTCTCGAATATGCCCTGGACCTCCATGTTGCCCAGAGATGTTCTAAAAGGTATTGACATTCATACCAATGAGAATAATTGCATTTTGGAGTACAAAGCAAAATTCCTATGAACTTTTAAATGAATTCAGGAGACATCAAACATTTCTGAGCTCCCCTTGCCTTGCTTCACTGGAAGGCACTCACGTCCCCTTCTATTAAGACTCCATCTCATGCAGCTATGGGCTGGGGAAGCCGACATATCTGATTAGTGAAATTGGCTACAAAGCCTTCCAAGGCATGAAGATGGAGACAGGAGAGGGCTGGAACACGCCAACTGAGTCTCAGGGACGAAGACTCCGTTACCCCAAAATGGGAACATAATTTAGAACAACATCATTTGTCATGGGAAATATGCATTGCCTGATGCTTCTCTTTACTGCATACTCTATTTTGAGTTCTCTACCGCATGCTTTAAATATAGGATTTTATTTAATCACCAAGACAAGCAAAGGCACTATTTTCTTCATTTTCAGCATAGGAAAATATGGTTTCAGGAGTTCACTTTTTCTTTCTCAAGCTCAAAAAAAATGGGAGGTGGGCTGTGGAGAAACAGAGAGAGAAAACACAGGTATGTTTGGCCAAAGGGTTGTGCTCTTTACACCAACCTATGTTGCCTCTTATTCTTTCTGGAACGTTCCCTGCCTAGTGCTTGCCCAGGTAGGTATGGATTCCAGGATTAGAAATTCTTCAAATGTCTATGGTACATCCTAAAGATGGTGGGAATAGCGTTGGATAAACTGGTCTGGAATTTAAAAGATGGGTCTGATCCTGAAATATTATTCATTAGAAACACATCACCTCAGATTTTCATCTCAGTGAACTTTATTTGTTTTTTTATTCTCGTCAAACAAAAAATGTTGGACACCTACGGAACACTGTTTTGTTATCATTTTCTTTGATGAAACAATTGCAGAAAATCAAAAAGCAGATGAACCAACAAGGACCTACTG
>NW_011494924.1:6451431-6452246 GCF_000754665.1 Bison bison bison
TTCCCTGGGGCTACCCTCATGGCTCAGATGGTAAAGCATCTGCCTGCAATGCTGGAGACCAGGGTTCAATGCCTGGGTTGGGAAGATCCCCTGGAGAAAGAAATGGCAGCCCACTCCAGTATTCTTGCCTGGAAAATTTCATGGACAGAGGAGCTTGGCGGGTTACAGTCCATGGGGTTACAAAGAATTAGACACAACTGAGAAACTTCATTTTAATTTGGAAAGCATTTGGTCTTAGAATGTAAAGTTGACATGGTGACCCTAAGGCTCAATTTTTATATTCCCAGGTAAAGAGAAATATTATACCTTGGTACGTAAAGAAAGGTATAAGAATGAAGTCCTGTTTGGACTAGCACCAAAATCTAGAGGAGAAAGCTAGTGGACATGAACTCAGAATGGATAATAAATTCTGACTATTAATAATAAATGGAACCTTATATATTAGTGATGGCTCATCAGGTAAAGAATCTGTCTGCTTTGCAGGAGACACAGGAGATGCAGGTTGGATCCCCAGGTCGAGAAGACCCCCTGGAGGAGGACATGGCAACCCATTCCAGGATTCTTGCCTGAAAAATGCCAGGGACAGAGGAACCTGGTGGGCTACAGTCCGTGGAGTCACAAAGACTCAGACACGACTGAGGGAATGAGCAGGGACGCACATGTTAGCAAAAGTGAATTATATAAAATTATCTGCAAAAACAGAAATTATTATCACAGACATAAAACTGAATAAAAATATGACACAGAAAAAGTATAAACAGAATAAATCCCTTAGATAAATTTCAAAGACATAAAACACTGATTAAAATATAATT
>NW_011494924.1:6452346-6452828 GCF_000754665.1 Bison bison bison
GGAAACAGGTTTCCTCCTTCCAGTGGAAGAATTTATGACCAAAAAAGGCAGATTTTAAAACATCACTTGATTTTAAAACATCCACTGTAAAACTATCGAACTCTTTATTATTTCAGGGTGCCCCTAGTACTAAAAAGAACTCTTTGTTAAATGTCATAATGGCCCCCATTCCCATGGCCAAGTTGTAAGAAAGTGACTGTATGAAAGTCAAAAAAGTTAAAGTATCACTCAATGTTTTCTTAGTGTTAACAAGCCATTGCATCAATTACCTTGGAAGAACAATGTCTAGAAAAATAGAATCAAACAACTATAATGTTTCTTGGACACCATACACATAGTTTCTGAATTTAAACATATACTAGAAAAAATAATGAGTAAATTAGACAAGTCAGAAAACCAGTTTAATTGTATAGAAACTTAAATAGTCCAGAATTCTGAGGAAGTAGAAAGGGATATGTGAGAAAAACCTACTGTCATGGCAG
>NW_011494924.1:6453289-6453697 GCF_000754665.1 Bison bison bison
AAAAATTAAAAAAAAATAAACTCTGCGTTCTTGTGTAATCAGAGCATCTGCTGTGCTCCCATTATGATCATTACTTGCATTACTGCATTTCATTACAACATTTCATTATTGCAAGGAGGAAGGTGGCCAACCACAGTGAGGCTCTGGCCTGGAAATGTGGGGTGGCGCCCACTAGGGCCAGACAAAATGCAGAGTTTGGGGGAGGAGGCACAAGGGAGGTGTAAGTGACTCAGATCTCTGTTCTCAGTCGCCTCATCTGCCAGATTAGGGAGCCCCTCTTGGATATCTACAGGATCCCGTCCAACCCTCCGTTCTGGGCTTCTGATAGATTCCACACATTCAACCAGGAGGAGCCCCATAGCTAAGTTTCTTTCCTCATCGGTCTGTGCTGGAGGCTACAAGGAGACC
>NW_011494924.1:6453813-6461738 GCF_000754665.1 Bison bison bison
GCAGAAAATCAAAAAGCAGATGAACCAACAACACAGGCAACTCTGCTCAGGGCTATGTGGCAGCATAGATGGGAGGGGAATTTGGGGGAGAATGGATACAAGTATATGTATGGCTGAGTCCCTTTGAAAACATCAAAACATGGTTAATCAGCTATACTCCATTGCAAAATAAAAAGTTAAAAAAAAAACAACTCTGCATTCTTGTGTAATCAGAGCATCTGCTGTGCTCCCATTGTGATCAAACCTTCCTTACTGCAAGGAGGAAGGTGGGCCAATCACAGTGAGGCTCTGGCCTGGAAATGTGGGGTGGCGCCCACTAGGGCCAGGCAAAATGCAGAGTTTGGGGGAGGGAGGCACAAGGGAGGTGCAAGTGACTCAGATCTCTGTCCTCAGTCGCCTCATCTGCCAGATTAGGGAGCCCCTCTTGGATATCTACAGGATCCTGTCCAACTCTCCTTTCTGGTCTTCTGATAGATTCCACACATTCAACCAGGGGGAGGCCACAGCTAAGTTTCTTTCCTCATCGGTCTGTGCTGGAGGCTACAAGGAGACCCCCTTCCTACTATGGGCAACCAGGTGATCTGCTGCGTGGCCCTTTGTCTCTTTGGAGCAGGTGAGTCCCGGGTTCAGAGAGCAGATTCCCATCCTAAAGACGCTCAGCTCCAGAGCTAAGCCTTTCCCTCACGGCAGCAGCATTGGCTGCCCTCTTGGGCCTTGTTTCCCGAGTTGCTCCCTTTCTTCCATAGGCACCGTGGCTGGTGGGGTCACTCAGACCCCTAAATACCTGCTCAAAAAGGAAGGCGGAGCTGTGACCCTGGAATGTGAACAGGATTTTGATTACGACTCAATGTACTGGTACCGACAGGACCCGGGTTTAGGACTGAGGCGGATCTTCTTCTCGCGAGTTGTAAACAATGTTCAGAAAGAAGACATAGCTAAAGGCTACAGCGCCTCTCGTGAAAAGAAGCCTTTCTTTCCTCTTACCGTGACATCAGCACAGAAGAACCAGACGGCTCTGTATCTCTGTGCTGCTAGTAGAGACACAGTGACTCAAAGCCACCTCCTCTCTGCACACAAATGAGTCCTGCTTCCCACCAGGTGGCGGGGCTTTTCTGTGTTCAGTACCCTTGGCAGTCGGCTTCTTCCTCCTGAACCAGGCACCCAAAGCAGCTGCTACAGCAACACATGTCATGGAATGGCACAATCATGATTCAGCAATCCACTGGGTTGATTCTTAAAAATCACACCTATCTACATTAGGGGGCTTCCCAGGTGGCACAGCAGTAAAGAATCTGCCTGCCAGTGCAGCAAAAGCTAAAGATGTGGGTTTGATCCCTGGGTCAGGAAGATCCCCTAAAGAAGGAAATAGCAACCCACTCCAGTATTCTTGCCTAGACAATCCCATGCACAGAAGAGCCTGGCGGGCTCCAGTCCATGGGGTTGCAAAGAGCCAGATATGACTTAGCGACTAAATCACCTACTGAAAGGAAACAGGTTTCCTCCTTCCAGTGGAAGAATTTATGACAAAAAAAGCAGATTTTAAAATATCACTTGATTTTAAAACATCCACTGTAAAACTATGGAACTCTTTATTATTTCAGGATGGTCCTAGTACTAAAAAGAACTCTTTGTGAAATTTCATAATGGCTCCCATTCCCATGGCCAAGTTGTAAGAAAGTGACTGTATGAAAGTCAAAAAAGTTAAAGTATCACTCAATGTTTTCTTAGTGTTAAGAAGCCATTGCATCAATTACCTTGGAAGAACAATTTCTAGAAAAATACAATCAAATAACTATAATGTTTCTTGGACACCATACACATATTTCTGAATTTAAAGATATACTAGAAAAAATAATGAGTAAATTAGACAAGTCAGAAAACCAGTTTAATTGTATAAAAACTTAAATAGTCCAGAATTCTGAGGAAGTAGAAAGGGATATGTGAGAAAAACCTACTGTCATGGCAGCTCTATTCATGGTGACCTCAAGCTGGAAACACCCAAATGACCATCAGCAACACGGTGAACAAATAGCTACCCTTAGGAATGGAATCAAATCTAGCAGAAAAGCAAATGTTATTTGTGAAATCATGGATGGATCTCATAAATGTATGGATCTCTTCTTGAAAAAGAAGCCAGAGCACAGACTGTACAAAGTTAAGACAGCAGCTACATTCTGAGGGCATTTTTAATTTACTTGTAGAGAAGCATGAGGGAGGCTTCTGGGTTATGAAAATGTCCTCTATCTTGATCTGGGTCGTAGTTATATAGATGTAGTCATTCGTGAAATTTCACTATGCTGTACACTCAAGGTTTGTGTAGTCTATTATATGTGGATTTTATATCTCATTTTAAAAGCTTAGAAATACAACAGTAACAACAGCCACCTCAAAATGTAGTGACTTTAACATATATTATCTCTCATGGTTCTGTGGGCTGAGTGGGCCTGGCTGGGCAGTCCGCATTTGGGGCCGCTCATGCGACTGGATGGACGTGAGTCTGAGTGAACTCCGGGAGTTGGTGATGAACAGGGAGGCCTGGCGTGCTGTGATTCATGGGGTCGCAAAGACTCGGAAACGACTGAGCGACTGAACTAAACTGAACTGAACTGGGGCGGTCATGGTCAGACAGTCCCTGACGCGGGAGACGCCTGAGGCTCCAGTCGCCTGCACATCCAAGATGGCGTCTTTCCGCACGTGGCTGACCCCTGCCCTGGGGTGCCTGGGACAGCTGTGCACCAGCCTAGCACGTCTGTCTTTGTACCCTCAGCCCCTCAATCTGGCTAGGTGGGTTTCCTTGCAGAATGGTGGCCTCGGGGTAGTGAAAATGATTATCTCGTGGCTGGCTTCCCCTAGAGTGAGCATTCGAGAGACCCTGGAGGGATCTATAACGTTACTTGTGACCCAGCTTTAAAAATCATAGCATCACTTCTACCGCATTCAGACTATTATAAAGAGATGTGTGTTTATATAATACACAGATATGTTTAGTATTCAGTCCATTATATGAGGGGACTAGCATAAGATACTCATGAAATAAATACTTCATTGAGAAGATGAGAACATGTTTTTTTTCAGTGTGAAGAAGCATTGAGCTTCTAGCCTGGTAGTCCTTATGTTCATCTATGGTCTAGTGATTAACAAGCATGAGTTGTCTTGATTCCTTTGAGGATACGTTACAGAAGTAAAGAATTAACAATGTCATTTACCACACAAATACAGCCATTTCCTTACATAAGACTAGGATACTAATATCTTTTCAATGATCTAGGCCTCAGTTTCTGTCCTATAACATTGAGAGTTGGGTTAGAACATCTCTGAGTTCTTCCAGCAATGTTTGAATGGTTCTTTTATGGAAAAGGGCTTCCCTGGCACCTCAGACAGTAAAGAATCTGCCTGCAATGCAGGAGACCCAGGTTCACTCCCTGGGTTGGGAAGATCCCCTGGAGAAGGGCATGGCTATCCACTCCAGTATTCTTGCCTGGAGAATCCTATGGACAGAGGAGCCTGATGGGCTATAGTTCCAGAGGTCACAAAGAGTTGGACATGACTGAGTGACTTTCACTTTCACTTGATTCAAAGAGGGGTGGATCCTGCTTCAGTGGCAATGATGACCACCAGGGGGCAGACGAGAGCATCCTTAGAATTATGCAGACACTCAGCCCTCCTTCTAGGGGTGGAGAAAGAAAGGGCAAGGTCATATCTTTCTTCTGAGAGGTGTGGTGTGAGGCCAGTTCCTGAAGATGCTGGTGCTTCTGCTGCTTCTGGGACCCAGTACGAGCCTTATTAGCTAAGTAGCTTGGTCAAGTGTGTGTGTGTGTGTGTGTTGTGTGTCTGTGTTGGCAAGTGAAGTAATAGTCAGGGATTGTGGACTTTTATAATTTTTGAAGTTTTTTTGGCTGCTTGGTTTGTGGGATCTTAGTTCCCCCACCAGGCATTGAACCTGGTCCCTGGCAGTGAGAACACTGAATCCTAACCACTGGACCACCAGGGAATTCCTTAAGACTGTGGATTTTTTTACACTGAACAAAATGAGAGGGGACATTCCATCCTATTTGGAGGTGTAAAGGGTAAGGTGAGGAGCCACCAGTCAGGAGAGATGGGGGATGAGAAGCCTAAGAATTAGGACAGGATGATTTCACAAAACAGACAGGATTCCCTTGGAGCCGGGAGAAAGGTGAGCGAATGAACATGGCTGTGGTTTTCTGCCTATGGTCATGTCTTCCTGTCCTGCTGGGCTCTCATCTCCTTGACCTCTGTCTCAGCAGGTTCTGGGCTTGGCGCTCTCGTCTCTCAGCAGCCCCGAAGGGCTGTCAGTAAGAGTGGAGCCTCTGTGACCATCGAGTGCCGTGCACTGGACTTTCAAGCCTCAAGTATGTTCTGGTACCGTCAGTTCCCGAAACGAGGCCTCGTGCTGATGGCAACTTCTAATGCGGGCAGTGATGCCACATACGAACAAGGTTATAACAAGGACAAGATTCCCATCAGTCAGCCAAACGTAACATTTTCATCTCTGACGGTGACACGTGTGGATCCTGCAGACAGCAGCCTCTACTTCTGCGGTGCTAGAGACACAGCGCTGGGCAGAGATCAGAGACCCAGACAAGAATCCTGGTAGCAACCCCCTTCCCACCCCACTGAACCATGGGGCCCTGTGGAAGGAGGTGTGGAGAGAGAAAAGCCACAGCCTCTCTGACTGAGTCATCTGTGGCTGTGTGTGTAGAGAGAGAAACGGAGAGAAAAATATCTGAGTAGAGAGCAGGGGGAAGGTATGGTGCTTGAGAACTAGTCATATGGAAATGGAGCTAGGCCTGTAAATGGCCAACCAACCTGGAAAGTTCCCTGGGCTGAAAATTATAAAATCTGGATTTTTTTTCTGATTCTCCCGTATGCTAATCATAAGTTTTTAGATAAATTGACACATAATCCTATAGGTAGATCCCAAAAGGCTTGTCTAAAGCAATGAATACTTCTATAATGGGCTTCCCTGGTGTCTCAGACAGTAAGGAATCCATCTGCAATGCAGGAGACAGGGAGTTTGATCCATCCCTGGGTTGAGAAGTTCCCCTGGAGAAGGGAATGGCAACCCAATCCAGTATCTTGCCTGGAAAATTCCATGGACAGAGGAGCCTGGCAGGCTATAGTCCATGGGATCACAAAGAGTCAGACATGACTGAGTGACTAACACTTTTATAATAAACACTGGAGTCATGTCCTCCAAGAAAATTCAGCACTGTCTTGTCACCATCCTAGACTCTCAAGACAAATGGAATCATTAGGCAGCCAAGTAGAGATGTTCACTCATGAAAGAATTCAGGATGTGCTCTATACAGTATTGAGGTTGATGAAAGAACAGGGTAGGACTGGACAGGGCAACCCTCTACACCCAAGTACAGAGCATGCGCAGAACCTTCACAAAGGGATCAGAGGGAGGAGAAGACAGAGAGGGTAAATAAGAAAGACTTCAGACAACAAGGCTTGTCTCAAAACTAGAAAGTTCTGTCAGAAGCCACAAGCTAGTAAGTGAAGCACTGAGTTTAAACCCCTAGAAAAATCCTTTTCTAGGAAAAGGAAAAATCACACATTGACTGTAAATCTTGTATAGCCCAGTAAAAATAAGCCAAAGATATTAACATACACTTTGGAGAAGAAACATCTGTAATCAATAAACATTGATTTCCTGGTGATCAAGAAACATGGAGAAAGATGCAATTATATGCAAATTGCTATCCATTTGATTAGAAAAATATAAAAAGCCTAGAAACAGAGAGAGTCTTTCAAATTGTGGTGCTGAAGAAGACTCTTGAGAGGCCCTTGGCCTGCAAGGAGATCCAACCAGTCCACCCTAAAGGAAATCAGTCCTGAATATTCGCTGGAAGGACTGATGCTGCAGCTGAAGCTCCAATATTTTGACCATCTGGGGTGAAGACCTGACTCGCTGGAAAGACCCTTAGGCTGGGAAACACTGAGAGCAAGAGGAGAAGGGAGCAACAGAAGATGAGATGGGTGGATGGCACCAGCAACTCAGTGGACCCAAGTTTAAGCAAACTCAGCGAGACAGTGATAGACAGGGAAGCCTGGTGTGCTGCAGTCCATGGGGTCACAAAAGAGTCTTGGACATGACTTAGTGACTAAACAACAACAACACGCCTGTGAGATCAAAAAGGAGAGACAATGAAAGAAACAACTGAAGTGATATTGAAGCTAGGACGATGATGGTGGCAGTGCTAGAGATACAGGGAAATGAGTTTTAAAACATAATTAGGAAATAAATCAAAGACCTGGGTAACTGATTCATCACAAGAGGCAACAGATGGAGAGGAAGCTTTTGACTACAAGTCAGATGAATCAGGAGGACCAAGAGAGAAGAAGATCATGATTTTCTTGACATTGGGGATGCCTCTGAGACAGAAATCTCACCAGAAATATGCAGAAAGCAGTGGTACGTAGGAGTCAGGGACTTAAAAAATGGACCTGGGTGAAGGTAAAAATTTGGGACAATTTCCATAATTAGAAGAATCAAAGTGCCTTCTTGATTCCTTGATAACAGAATATACAAAGAAAATATCAAAGACTGAGGACAGAGATCTGAGGAGCCCACTCACCTTGAATGTGGCCCTAAGAGATTAAATTTAATTCACTGATCAATAACACCAATCAGTACGGGATCAGTGACTGTGTAACTAAGTACTAGTAGCAAGTCTCTGCAGTACTCCAGCAGGTCACCACACACATGGCTGCATGTTTCCTGTCCTGATGATTCTTGGGGTGTCTGGCTGCCACTGTGCAGCATAGAGAAACTCCCCACTCGCCACACAGGAGGTGAAGACCGCCTGAGACCAGAGGGCCTGTGAGAAGTGTGCCCCTCTGACCATCTAGTCAGTCAGTCAGTCAGAGTTATCAGGGCTTCCCTTTGGCAAAGAATCCTCCTGCAACACAAGAAACTCCGGTTCAACACCTGTGTCGTGAAGATCCACTGGAGAAAGAATAGGCTACCCACTCCAGTATTCTTGGGCTTCCCTTATGGCTCAGCTGGTAACGAATCTGCCTGCAAAACGGGAGACCTGGGTTTGGTCCCTGGGTTGGGAAGATCCCCTGGAGAAGGGAAAGGTTACCCACTCCAGTATTCTGGCTTGAAGAATCCCATGGACTGGCGCAGAGTCCGACACAACTGAGAGACTTTCACTTGAGCACTAGGGGGTGATGTGAGTCTTTCTGTAAAACACATCAGTGCATATAGAGCAGCACCAACCTTCCTTCATTTGAGAAGTTGTCTGATACTTCTGGAAACTCAGGTGAGATCTTTGAGGTAGTGGTTGTGAAAGCATGAGTAAGGATTAATCAGATCCATTGCACCTGCCTTCACTAATCAAGGTCGTCTTAAGACTTGCTTGGCCTCCACGTGGCATGTATCCTGAATAAGATGTTTGCCTGAGTTATTTTCCAGGAAACTGCCGGTAGTGCAGCAGAGCCCAGAGTCAGCTGTGTCTAGTTTGAGCCAAACTGGTTGAGACTGGTTAGAACCAGCGACCCTCCTCCTAGGGAAGCACAGGTGTCTGCCTGGGGACCTTCTGACCTCAGAGGATCCAAGACTCCATTCTCAGATCTTGCTGAGCACTTCTGTAGTGAACGGGCAGAGGCTACAGCTCATTTACCCCAGCAGAGAAGGACAACGCATGCACATTTTTTCAGTCCCAAGCTTCCCAAGTGCCCCAGGCTCCCCATGTACACGTGCTCAGTAGCTAACTCATGCCCGACACTTTGCGACCCCATGGATGTAGCCCGTCAGGCTCCTCTGTTCATGGGATTCTCCAGGCAAGAATACTGAAGTGGGTTGCCATGTCCTTCTCCAGGGGATCATCCCAATCCAGGGATTGAACCCACATCCCTTGCAGTGGCAGGGGGGATTTCTTTACCACTGAGCCACC
>NW_011494924.1:6461838-6462176 GCF_000754665.1 Bison bison bison
GTACATTGTGACAAGTTTATAACCCAGGCAACCAGCGTGAGAATCAAGACACAGACTATTTCCCCCTCCCCCCAAATCCCTCCATGCTATTTTACTAAGGTCTTTTTAACTTCTTTTACCATTGCTTGGAGAAGGCAATGGCACCCCACTCCAGTACTCTTGCCTGGAAAATCCCATGGACAGAGGAGCCTGGGAGGCTGCAGTCCATGGGGTCGCTAAGAGTAGGACACGACTGAGTGACTTCACTTTCACTTTTCACTTTCCTGCATTGGAGAAGGAAATGGCAACCCACTCTAAGTGTTCTTGCCTGGAGAATCCCCAGGGATGGGGAGCCTGGT
>NW_011494924.1:6462421-6463390 GCF_000754665.1 Bison bison bison
CTTATGAAAATAAACCAGTGAATTAACTATATTTAAGGAGTTATTTGACTGCAAAGCACATGACTTGCAAAGAAGAATTTCAGTTGCTGCATCTCTGCTGGTCAAGTCTGTGAATTCATTTCTTGCTCCTCTCATGGGCCATTTCTAAAATTAATATTGCTAAAAGGTCTGTACTACAGATTTAATGCAGTCCCTATCGAAATGCCTACAACAATTTTCACAGAACTAGAACAAATAGTTCTAAAATTTATGCGAAACACAGAGAAGACCCCAGATAGTAAAGAGCATTCAAGAGAATAAAAAAATGCCCACAAAGCAAAAGGTGTCATACTCTCTGACTTCAGTCAAAATTATTAATACAGAGCTATAATAATCAAAACAGAATGATATTGCACAAAAATGGACATACAACTGAGAGTCTAGAAATAAACCCACGAAAACACGGTCAGTGAAACTATGACAAAGAATGCAAGAATACACAGTTTAGAAAAGATTGTCTTCAATAAGTAGTACTGGTAAAACTGGACAGCTACATAACAGAATGAAATTAGAACGTTCACACCCCACACACTTACATAAACTCAAAATGGATTAAAGATTGACGTGCAATCAGGAACAGCAAAACTCCTAGAAGAAAACACAGAACGCTCTTTGACATCTATTGTAGCAATGTATATTCAGATCTGTCTCACTGGGGAAGGAAAACAAAAGCAAAAATAAACAAATGCAATTGAATTAACCTTAAAATCTTCTTACAGCAAAAACAAACAAACAAAAGAGAACCACTGACGAAAGAAAAAGATAACGTCCTGAATGGAAGAAAATATATGCAAACAAAATAATCAGTAAACCATTACTATTCAAAATATATAAAGAGTCAGGCAACTCAATATGAAAAACACAAACAACACAATTTTAAAATGGGCAGAGGATCTTTCATCTCTTTGCCTGATTCCTTTGCAAATAAAC
>NW_011494924.1:6463647-6464132 GCF_000754665.1 Bison bison bison
CTGGTGGGAACACAAATCCAAGAATGGGGCAGGAAGCTGTAAGGGGTCTCAGATTCCCCAGTTTGCAGGGTATCTGGCAAAGGAGACACGGGATATGAGTTTGATGGGTTCCTAAGAATCTTTATTAAAATATGCAGTTCTGAGCTTTTCATCTGGCAAAGCTGTATCTTCAGGAATAAGGATAATCGGCAAGTCATCTGTATTCCCTGGGCACCCTCATCACCTGGCTCGGCACATTCATTGATCCAAACAGAACTGAGTCTCTAGAAATAAACCCACACAAGTATGGTCAATTAAACTTGTTTTAGAAAAGGCAGAGGAACCAGAGATCAAATTGCTAACATCCGCTGGATCATCAAAATAGCAAGAGAGTTCCAGAAAAATATCTATTTCTGCTTTATTGACTATGCCAAAGCCTTTGACTGTGTGGATCACAATCAACTGTGGAAAATTCTGAAAGAGATGGGCATACCAGACCACCTGAC
>NW_011494924.1:6465163-6465895 GCF_000754665.1 Bison bison bison
AAGAGCCTGGAGGGCTACAGATCAAGGGTCACAGAGTCAGCCCAACAGGGTAGGGGGGCAGGGGATACCCTTGCTTGGCTGGCTTGAGAAGAAGCCCTTTGCTGCAAACATCAGAGTCTCAGCAGTTTGGCTCCTTGTACTTAGGGCAAAATGAACCTGCTAACAGTTGGGAGAATGATTTGCAGCTATCCAGGGATGACAATAGGGCTTGAAAATAGCAGAATCTAATTCTACACTTCCTAATCCCCAGAGCACGTATCACAGTCTACAGTACCAGTAGTTGTTCTGGTCACACGTCATTGATAAGTAAGCCAATGAAGGTCATCACTAGTTCTGCTCCACATTGTGTTGAATTTCCAGCCTGGTAAAACAAGAAAAAAGCATGAAAATGAAAAAAGAAGGGGGAAAGAGTGATTATAGACAGATGACAAGTTTAGAGGGTGTGAAGGAATCTAAAGAAGCATTGCATTATTTATAATAACATTTAATAAGTTAATGAAAATTAACATAAAGTCAGTTTATTCCCATACACTAGCAATAGATTTTTAAAGAGATATCATTTAGTAACAGAAAACATAAAAGATAATACACCTAAATCTATACAAAGATAAAGAATTCAGAAATTTATTAAATTTTAGAGGAAGGCATTTTAAAATCTGAAATAAGTGAAGTTACATGCCGTGATCATGAAGAAGTTAAATTGAGTGAAGTTGCTCAGTCGTGCCTGACTCT
>NW_011494924.1:6465995-6466346 GCF_000754665.1 Bison bison bison
TGTATATTCTTGCCTCCTTTGTCAAAGATAAGGTGTCCATATGTGTGTGGATTTATCTCTGGGCTTTCTATTTTGTTCCATTGATCAATATTTCTGTCTTTGTGCCAGTACCATACTGTCTTGATAACTGTGGCTTTAGTAATACAGCCTGAAGTCAGGTAGGTTGATTCCTCCAGTTCCATTCTTCTTTCTCAAGATCGCTTTGGCTATTTGAGGTTTTTTGTATTCCATACGAATTGTGAAATTATTTGTTCTAGCTCTGTGAAGAATACCGTTGGTAGCTTGATAGGGATTGCATTGAATCTATAAATTTCTTTGGGTAGTATACTCATTTTCACTATATTGATTCTT
>NW_011494924.1:6466446-6467734 GCF_000754665.1 Bison bison bison
TCCCAGTGCACTAGCCCCAAGCATCCAGTATCGTGCATTGAACCTGGACTGGCATCTCGTTTCATACATGATATTTTACATGTTTCAAATCCATTCTCCCAAATCTTCCCACCCTCTCCCTCTCCCAAAGAGTCCATAAGACTGTTGTATACATCAGTGTCTCTTTTGCTGTCTCGTACACGGGGTTATTGTTACCATCTTTCTAAATTCCATATATATGCGTTACTATACTGTATTGGTGTTTTTCCTTCTGGCTTACTTCACTCTGTATAATAGGCTCCAGTTTCATCCACCTCATGAGAACTGATGCAAATGTTTCTTTTTAATGGCTGAGTAATACTCCATTGTGTATATGTACCACTGCTTTCTTATCCGTTTCATCTAATAGCCAGGACATGGAAGCAACCTAGATGTCCATCAGTTAAAATATTTTTTAAAGAGAGATGATTTAAAAATTCTAATGTAACATATAAAATACATAAAAACAAATCTTTTAGGTAAATGAGACTATAATCCAGAAAAGGATTAAGTTTTAGAGGAAAACATTTTAAAAACCTGAAATAAGTGAAAATGTATACCATGATCATGAATTAGTAAAACCAATGGTAAGGGTGTTCCTAATTCTGCACTATCAACTGTCTGTTCAGGGCTGATCAAAATCACGAAAGATATTTTCATGAAATTTGATGAAAGTCATCTGAAATTTAAGTGGTCAACACAGAGAACAGAGAAAGGAATGTTGAACAGGGACAAAGTAAGGTGATTTCTCCTTGAACTATCAAATCATTTCTTAATTTAGGATAATGAAAAAGGCATAAATAAACAGACAAATGAAAATCATGGATTTAAAAGGGGAGCAAGTTTAAGCTGGATCATAGAAAAAGCAAGAGAGTTCCAGAAAAACATCTGTTTCTGCTTTATTGACTATGCCAAAGCCTTTGACTGTGTGGATCACAATAAACTGTGGAAAATTCTGAATGAGATGGGCATACCAGACCACCTGACACGCCCCTTGAGAAACCTGTATGCATGTCAGGAAGCAACAGTTAGAACTGGACATGGAACAACAGACTGGTTCCAAATAGGAAAAGGAGTATGTCAAGGCTGTGTATTGTCACCCTGCCTATTTAACTTCTATGCAGAGTACATCATGTGAAATGCTGGGCTGGATGAAGCACAAGCTGAAGTCAAAATTTCACATGACTGAGTCACATGACTGAGTGACTGAACTGATCTAAACTGAAAAATCATAAAAATGCTAACTAAAACTAGAGTGATATACCATTTT
>NW_011494924.1:6467834-6469297 GCF_000754665.1 Bison bison bison
AAAAAAGAATGATAGACTTTACTAAATAAGAAATATCAACAAAAAATTTACAGAGTTAAAACACAAGTCACAAATTGAAAAGATATTAGCATACATGTAAATGACAAAGTTTAGTATCTGAGATATATGAAGAACTGTTTTAAATAAATGATAATCTACCAAAAGTATGAGAAAAGAGCAATGTACAGAAGAACCAGTGGCCTATAAATGTATTACTTCAGAATATCAATCTCCTTAGCAGTCATAAAAATGCAAGCTAAAGCTATAGTGAGATACAACTTTAACCTAACAGACTGAGAAAATTAAAAGAACAGTACATGCCAATTGAGTGCTAGATGACAAACATGTGAATATAGTTCATAAACTGTTGTGGGACTATTTATTTGCTTAATTAATTTGGAAACCATTTTGATTTGCTATGTATAATAGACATGGTGACCGTAAGGCTCAATTTTTACAATCCCAGGTATCGAGAAACTTTACACCTAGGTATGTAAAGAATTGTGTAAGAATACACTCCTATTTGTCGTAGCGTTAAAATCTGGGTAAAAAAAAAAAAACCAACAACTAGGGTGCATGAGGTTAAATGGATAATAGATTCTGACAAACCAGTAAATGGACTCCTACATATTAGTGAAACTGATTTATCTAAAACTACATGAGACAACATGATTTAATATCATAGGCATATGTTGAATGAAAAAAGAGCATGGCCAAGAAAAGAACTCCCACAAAAAATTTAAAAGCCAAACAACACTGATTAATACGAAATTTGCAGATTCTTACATAAATGAGAAAAACGGTAATGAAAAGCAAGTGAATAAAAATATGAACTTCAGGAGTGTAGTTACATGGACATGGTAGAAAAACAAAAATGAAGTCTATAAAAATAACACAGGGCTTAAAAATTCTTAGTGCTAATCTAACTCCTAAGCTGATTGATTCAAACAAGAGGATTCGCTTTATTTTTTTCCCTAAATGCATTGCATATTCATCATAAATATTATTTTGCATAAGTTCAACATTTAACTTTTGAATTTAAAGAGGCAGATATATGATTTTTTTTTTCTTTTTTCTTTTTTAATTTTATTTTAAACTTTACAATATTGTATTAGTTTTGCCAAATATCGAAATGAATCCACCACAGGTATACCCGCATTCCCCATCCTGAACCCTCCACCCTCCTCCCTCCCCTCCCCTCCCTCTGGGTCGTCCCAGTGCACCAGCCCCAAGCATCCAGTACCGTGCATCGAACCTGGACTGGCGACTCGTTTCATACATGATATTATGCATGTTTCAATGCTATTCTCCCAAATCTCCCCACCCTCTCCCTCTCCCACACGAGTCCATAAGACTGTATCTATACATCGGTGTCTCTTTTGCTGTCTCATACACAGGGTTATGTACATCTTTCTAAATTCCATATATATGCGTTAGTATACTGTATTGGTTGTTTTTCTTTA
>NW_011494924.1:6469397-6469956 GCF_000754665.1 Bison bison bison
GGTCCCTTTTCTCCACACCCTCTCCAGCATTTATTGCTTGTAGACTTATGGATTGCAGCCATTCTGACCGGCGTGAAATGGTACCTCATAGTGGTTTTGATTTGCATTTCTCTGATAATGAGTGATGTTGAGCATCTTTTCATGTGTTTGTTAGCCATCTGTATGTCTTCTTTGGAGAAATGTCTATTTAGTTCTTTGGCCCATTTTTTGATTGGGTCATTTATTTTTCTGGAGTTGAGCTGTAGGAGTTGCTTGTATATTTTTGAGATTAGTTTTTTGTCCGTTGCTTCATTTGCTATTATTTTCTCCCATTCTGAAGGCTGCCTTTTCACCTTGCTAATAGTTTCCTTTGTTGTGCAGAAGCTTTTAAGTTTAATTAGGTCCCATTTGTTTATTTTTGCTTTTATTTCCAGTATTCTGGGAGGTGGGTCATAGAGGATCCTGCTGTGATGTATGTCGGAGAGTGTTTTGCCTATGTTCTCCTCTAGGAGTTTTATAGTTTCTGGTCTTACGTTGAGATCTTTAATCCATTTTGAGTTTATTTTTGTGTATGGTGTTA
>NW_011494924.1:6470056-6472135 GCF_000754665.1 Bison bison bison
ATCCCTTCCCTGACGCAAATGGGCTTCCCTTATGGCTCAGTTGGTAAGGAATCCGCCTGCAATGCAGGAGACCCTAGTTCAGTTCCTGGGTAGGGAAGATCTGCTGGAGAAGGCATAGGCTACCCACTCAAGTCTTCTTGGGCTTCCCTGGTGGCTCAGCTGGTAAAGAATTCACCTGCAATGTGGGAGACCTGGGTTTGATCCCTGGTTTGGGAAGATCCTCTAGAGAAGGGAATGACCCACTCCAGTATTCTGGCCTGGAGAATTCCACGGACTGTGTAGTCCATGGGGTCGCAAAGAGTTAGACATGACTGAGCGACTTTCACTCAGTTTCTGCAGCAAACCTGGGCATCTAGTGTCTTGGCTTCATGTGGGTCAGCCAAGATGAACCTGGGCCAATACCAGTCGGAAGAGTGATGTGCTTCCCTGGTGGCACTAGTGGTCAAGAACCTGCCTGCCAATGCAGGAGATGTAAGAGACATTCGTCTGATCTCTGAGTAGGGAAGATCCCCTGGAGGAGGGCAAGGCAACCCACTCTGGTATTCTTGTCTCGAGAATTCCATGTGCAGAGGAGCCTGGCAGACTACAGTCCATGGGTGGCAAAGAGTCAGACACGACGATCATTTTCCCTTTCACTTGGCATGTGGATAACGCCTTTAATAGCAGGATATAATCTCATACCTTGTAACCCTCATAGCATCTACCACATATTTAGTACCTGTAGTTCTCTGAGTCAAATATAACTGATAAATAAGTAAATGAATGGCACTAGCATTTCTAGTGAAGATTTTGCAAAATTCCAGCCAGTAGAACAAAGAAAAAAGTACTGAGAATGAGAAAAGGAGGGGAAGAAAAGTTTTAAAACACAGATGGCAAGTTTAGAAGAAGAACCAAAGGAATCTAAAGATGGAATTCATTATTAATAATAACAGATTTAATAAGCTTATTGAACTTAACATAAATATAAAAAGTTTATTCCATATGTTATCAACAGTTAAAATATTTTTTAAAGAGAGATGATTTAAAAATTCTAATGTAACATATAAAATACATAAAAACAAATCTATAAGGTAAATGAGACTGTAATTCAGAAAAGGATTACATTTTAGAGGAAAACATTTAAAAAATCTGAAATTAGTGAAAATGTACACCATGATCATGAATCAGTAAAACCGATGGTAAGAGTATTCCTAATTCTTCACTATCAACTGTTTGTTCAGGGCTGATCAAAATCACAAAAGATATTTTCATGAAATCTGACCAAAGTCATCTGAAATTTTAGTGGTCAACACAGAAAAGAGAAAATAATGTTGAACAGGGACAAAATAAGGTGATTTCTCCTTGAACTATCAAATCATTTCTTAATTTAGGATAATGAAAAAGGCATAAATAAACAGACAAACGAAAATCATGGATTTAAAAGGGGAGCAAGTTTAAGCTGGATCATCGAAAAAGCAAGAGAGTTCCAGAAAAACATCTATTTCTGTGTTATTGACTATGACAAAGCTTTTGACTGTGTCAATCACAATAAACTGCAGAAAATTCTGAAAGAGATGGGAATCCCAGACCACCTGACCTGACTCTTGAGAAACCTGTAGGCAGGTCAGGAAGCAACAGTTAGAACTGGACATGGAACAACAGACTGGTTCCAAATAGGAAAAGGAGTACGTCAAGGCTGCATATTGTCACCCTGCTTATTTTAACTTCTATGCAGAGTACATGATGAGAAATGCTGGGCTGGAAGAAGCACAAGCTGGAATCAAGATTGCCGGGAGAAATATCAATAACCTCAGATATGCAGATGACACCACCCTTATGGCAGAAACTGAAGAACTAAAGAGCCTACTTGATGAAAGTGAAAGAGGAGAGTGAAAAAGTTGGCTTAAAGCTCAACATTCAGAAAATGAAGATCATGGCATCCGGTCCCATCACTTCATGGGAAATAGATGGGGAAACAGTGGAAACAGTATCAGATTTTACTTTGGGGGGCTCCAAAATCACTGCAGTTGGTGACTGCAGCCAAGAAATTAAAAGACGTTTATTCCTTGGAAGAAAAGTTATTAGCAACCTAGATACTAT
>NW_011494924.1:6472235-6473891 GCF_000754665.1 Bison bison bison
AAGAGCATAAAGCAGAAGGAAAAATCTGTAAATGGCCACACAGGATGAGCAGAAGGGGAGGTGGAAAACAGCTGGTGGGAACACAAACCCAAGGGTGGGGCAGGAAGCTGTAAGGGGTCTCAGATTCCCCAGGTTGCAGGGTATCTGGCAAAGGAGACACAGTATGTAACCTTGATGGGTTCCTAACAATCTTTATTAAAATATGCAGTTCTGAGCTTTTCATCTGGCAAAGCTGTACCTTTAAGAATAAGGATAATCGTCAAGTCATCTGTCTTCCCCGGGTACCCTAATCACCTGGCTCTGCACATTCATGGATCCAGACCCAGAGACTCCTCAGGGTTCATGGCTGCTTCTCTCAGCTGTCCCTGCCAGAGAAACTGAGCAAGAAATTCAGCAACTCCCTTCATCCAGATTCCTGCAATCGTGCAACTCTTAAAAGCATCATGAGGCATAACATACCCACAACAAAATACACCCATTTTAGGCACATACTGATGTATTTTGACAAGTTTTTACACCCATGTAACCAGCATGACAATCAAGACACAAAACGTTTCCCCCTTCCCAAAACATCCCCCATGGCATTTTACCGAGGTTCTTTTAACTTCTCTCACTATTGCTTTGTATATTTTCTTTATCAATCATGTTCTGCACATATTTTGTTTAATTTTTCTTAGTTTTTCCTGAAATTGTTTTAAGAGATATATTATGAATGTACTTTTTAATACTCATAAGGAATTTATTTATTAAAATATTTTCTGCAAAGACTTGATATTTTTCTACTTTGATTTAGTCTTTACATTTCTCAGTTGATGTCTCAACCTCAGTATAGAGGTTTATAGAAAAGGACCTTTGCCAGAAGTTAGTGTTTACCAGCAGCCAAAACTGAAATCACAAAAGTAGCCTCATTTTCTGTGTGCCCAACTGTTAGGACTGCTCTGCTTTAGAGGAAAAGAGACTAAATCAAACATATTGTTAAAGTTAAGAAGAAATATATTTTGCTTATGAAAATAAGCTAGTGAATTAAAAATAATTAAGGAGAATATTTGACAAAGCACATGATTTGCAAAGAAAAATGTGGATGCTGCCTCTCTGCTGGTCAATCTGTGAATACATTTCTTATTTTTCCCATCGGCCAGTTCCACAATTAATATTGTTAAAAGGTCTGTACTACAGATTTACTGCAGTGTCTGTCAAAGTGCCTATGAACAGAACTAAAACAAATAGTTGTAAAATTGGTATGACACCACATGAGACCCCAGATAGTGAAAGCAATCAAGAGGAAAAAGAACAAAGCTAGAGATACTACAGTCTCTGATGTCAGTGAATGCTCAAAGCCATAATAATCAAAACAGAATGGAATGGGTGCAAAAATGGACACAGAACAGGGAGCCCAGAAACAAACCCAGGCTTGTATGGTCAGTTCAACTACGGCAAAGAATGCAGAAATATTCAGTTTGGAAACAACTTCCTCCTCAATAAGCAGTACTAGTGAAACTGGACAACTACCTAACAGAATGAAGTTAGGACATTTCCTCACCCCACACACAAATATAAACTCAAAATGGATTAAAGACCAACGTGTAAGGCCGGAAACCATAAAACTCCCAGAAGAAAACCCAGGCAGAACATTCTTTGACATCTATTGTAGCAATG
>NW_011494924.1:6473991-6475651 GCF_000754665.1 Bison bison bison
ATTCAGAAATTTATTAAATTTTAGAGGAAGGCATTTTAAAATCTGAAATAACTGAAGTTACATGCCATGATCATGAATAAGTTAAACCAGTACTCAAATTATTCCAATTTCAGCACTATCATTTATGTATTCACTACAGCACTAAACAAAGTCACAATAGGAATTTCATGAAATTTGACAAAAGTAGTCATAATTTAAGTGGGAAAAAGAGGAGAGAATACTCAAGATAATATTAAAGAACAACAAAGTGATGTGAATTTGCAACATAATCATCAAATTATTTTATAATTTCGTATAACTAAGTGGACAAATGGAAAATCATGAATTTAAAATAGCACTGTGCATATATAGGCACTTAATATATGGAAAAGCCACCACTGCAGGTATGTAGGGGAGTAATGCAATATACAGGTTCTTCTGGGACAAGTAGTTCTCCACAGGAAGAAAAATTAATCTAAACTCTTTCTCACAATATAAGCAAAAAAAAAAATTCTAAAAGGATTAAATGCTGAACTGCAACATTTAAATTATTAACTATTTGGTAAATATTAAAGGAATATATTTTTATGAACTTGAGCTATGGAAACGTTGCTTATAAAGAATTAAAGAATTCACACCTTCCCCCCAAAAAAGAATGATAGACTTTACTAAAAAGAAATATCAACAAAAAATTTACAAAGAGTTAAAACACAAGTCACAAATTGAAAGGATATTAGCATACATGTAAACGACAAAGTTTAGTATCTGAGATATATGAAGAATGGTTATACATAAATGACAATCTACCAAAAATATGAGAAAAGAGCAATGTACAGAACCAGTGGCTTATAAATGTATTACTTCAGAATATCAATCTCCTTCGCAGTCATAAAAATGCAAGCTAAAGCTGTAGTGAGATACCACTTTAACCTAACAGACTGACAAATTAAAAGAACAGTACATGCCAGTGTCCTAGATGCTAGATGAGGAACATTTGAATATAGTTCATAAACTGTTGTGGTACTATTTGTTTGCTTAATTAATTTGGAAACCATTTTGTCTTGCTATGTATAATAGACATGGTGACCCTAAGGCTCAATTTTTACAATCCCAGGTATAGAGAAACTTTATACCTAAGTAGGTAAAGATTGTGTAAGAATACACTCCTATTTGTTGTAGCGTTAAAATCTGGGTACAAAAAAGAAAACAACTAGGGTGCATGAGGTTAAATGGATAATAGATTCTGACAAACCAGTAAACGGACTCCTACATATTAGTGAAACTGATTTATCTAAAACTACATGAGACAACATGATTTAATATCATAGGCATATGTTGAATGAAAAAAGAGCATGGCCAAGAAACAGAACTCCCACAAAAACATTTAAAAGACATACAACACTGATTAATACAAAATTTGCAGATTCTTACATAAATGAGAAAAACTGTAATGAAAAGCAAGTGAATAAAAATATGAACTTCAGGAGTGTAGTTACATGGACATGGTAGAAAAACAACAATAAAGTCTATAAAAATAACACAGGGGCTTAAAAATTCTTAGTGCTAATCTAACTCCTAAGCTGATTGATTCAAACAAGAGGATTCGCTTTATTTTTTTCCCTAAATGCATTGCATATTCATCATAAATATTATTTTGCATAAGTTCAACATTTAACTTTTT
>NW_011494924.1:6475751-6476740 GCF_000754665.1 Bison bison bison
AATTACAAATTGGGCATAAGATCTCTCATCTCCTTGCTTGGTTGCCTTGCAAACAAACCTCCTCTTGCTCCAAACATGGGCATCTAGTGTTTTGTCTTCCTGTGGGTCAGCCAAGATGAACATGGTCCAGCAGCACTGGGGATAATGATGCGGATATCCTGGCATGTCAGTAACTCCTTTAATAGGAAGATCTAATGTTACACTTTGTAACCCCCATAGCATCTACCACGTATCCAATATCTGTAGTTGTCCACGTCAAACATAGCTGATGAATAAGTAAATGAATGTGACCACAATTTCTAGTCAAGACTGTGCTGAATTTCAAACCAGCAGAACAAGAGAAAAGAGTGTGAATAAGAAAAGGAGGAAAAAAAGTGATTAAAGACAGATGGCAAATTTAGAAGAACCAAAGGAATCTAGAGAAGTATTGCATTATTAACAACAACAAATTTAATAAGTACTGAATTTAACATGAATATAAAAAGTCAGTTTATTTCTATATTCCAGCAACAAACAGTTAAAAATATTTTTAGGGGGAGACCATTTACAAATTTTAAAATAACATAAAATACATAAAAACAAATTGATTAGTAAATGAGACTTTAATACAGAAAAATATTAAATCTTAAAGGAAAACATTTTAAAAATCTGAAATAAGTGAAGATTTATACCATGATCATGAAAAACATTAAACCCGTAGTGTTTCTGCAGTATTATCTATGAATTCAATGCAGCACAAAACAAAATCACAATAGGTATTTTCATGAAATTTGATGAAAGTAAACTGAAATTTATGTGGAATAAAGAGAATAGAGAAGATAATATTGAACAAGTAGAAAACGAGGTGGTTCCTCTTTGAATCACCAAACCATTTCCTAATTTAGGACAATGAAAAAGGCATAAGAATTTACAAACGGAAAATCATAGACTTGAAAGGGCAGCATGCTTATGTAGGCATATTATATATGATAGAGCCATCGCTGCATGTA
>NW_011494924.1:6476840-6477654 GCF_000754665.1 Bison bison bison
AACATTTTCATCTCTGACGGTGACACGTGTGGATCCTGCAGACAGCAGCCTCTACTTCTGCGGTGCTAGAGACACAGCGCTGGGCAGAGATCAGAGACCCAGACAAGAATCCTGGTAGCAACCCCCTTCCCACCCCACTGAACCATGGGGCCCTGTGGAAGGAGGTGTGGAGAGAGAAAAGCCACAGCCTCTCTGACTGAGTCATCTGTGGCTGTGTGTGTAGAGAGAGAAACGGAGAGAAAAATATCTGAGTAGAGAGCAGGGGGAAGGTATGGTGCTTGAGAACTAGCCATATGGAAATGGAGCTAGGCCTATAAATGGCCAACCAACCTGGAAAGATCCCTGGGCTGAAAATTATAAAATCTGGATTTTTTTTCTGATTCTCCCGTATGCTAATCATAAGTTTTTAGATAAATTGACACATAATCCTATAGGTAGATCCCAAAAGGCTTGTCTAAAGCAATGAATACTTCTATAATGGGCTTCCCTGGTGGCTCAGATAGTAAGGAATCCATCTGCAATGCAGGAGACGGGGAGTTTGATCCATCCCTGGGTTGAGAAGTTCCCCTGAAGAAAGGAATGGCAACCCAATCCAGTATCTTGCCTGGAAAATTCCATGAACAGAGGAGCCTGGCAGGCTATAGTCCATGGGATCACAAAGAGTCTGACATGACTGTGTGACTAACACTTTTATAATAAACACTGGAGTCTTTTCCTCCAAGAAAATTCAGCACTGTCTTGTCAGCATCCTAGACTCTCAAGACAAATGGAATCATTAGGCAGCCAAGTAGAGATGTTCACTCATGAAAGAATT
>NW_011494924.1:6477754-6478167 GCF_000754665.1 Bison bison bison
TAAGAAAGACTTCAGACAACAAGGCTTGTCTCAAAACTAGAAAGTTCTGTCAGAAGCCACAAGCTAGTAAGTGAAGCACTGAGTTTAAACCCCTAGAAAAATCCTTTTCTAGGAAAAGGAAAAATCACACATTGACTGTAAATCTTGTATAGCCCAGTAAAAATAAGCCAAAGATATTAACATACATTTTGGAGAAGAAACATCTGTAATCAATAAACACTGATTTCCTGGTGATCAAGAAACATGGAGAAAGATGCAGTTATATGTAACTTGATATCCATTTGATTAGCAAAATATAAAAAGCCTAGAAATACAGAGAGTCTTTCAAATTGTGGTGCTGGAGAAGACTCTTGAAAGGCCCTTGGACTGCAAGGAGATCCAACCAGTCCACCCTAAAGGAAATCAGTCCTGAA
>NW_011494924.1:6478267-6479202 GCF_000754665.1 Bison bison bison
TGAAAGTGAAAAGTGAAAAGTGAAAGTGAAGTCGCTCAGTCGTGTCTGACTTCGCGACCCCATGGACTGCAGCCTACAGAAAACACTAGTGGCCTATAAGCATAAAAAAATATATTCAACCTCCTCAACAATCATGAAAGTGCAAACTAAGACTACAGTCAGATACCATTTTATCCTAATGCACTGGCAAAAGAATTCTGCCAATTGAGTTCTAGATGTGTAACACTAGAAAACACAATAAAATGTTCTTGTGATTATTTGACTTAATTAACTTGGAAAGCATTTTGTCTCAGTATGTAAAGTTAACGTGGTGACCCTAAGGCTCAATTTTTATATTCCCAGGTATAGAGAAATATTACAACTTGGTTTATAAAGAAAGGTATGAGAATGTAGTCCCGTTTGTACTAGTACCAAAATCTAGAGGAAAAAACTACTGTGAATAAATTCGAGAATGGATAATAAATTCTGATAAACTAATAAATGGAATTCTACTTATTAATGAAATTGAATTAACTAAAATTATGTGCAAAACATGAATTGTTGGCACAGACACACTATTGAATAAAAAAGGAACATTACTGGAACAAAATATAAACAGAATGAACCCCTTAGATAATTTTCAAAAACACTGATGAATAAATACAGATTCTTACATAAATCTAAAAGTGGTAATAGAAAGTGAGTAAAAATTTGAACTTCGGGATTATGGTTACCTAGACCTGGTAGAAAAGAATAATAGAATCTAGAAAAACAACAAGGACAAAATTCTCTGGGAAAATCTACCTTCCAAACTGATTGCTTCAGGCAAGATCATTCATTTTATTATTTGACTAGATCTCTTGCAGGTTCATCACAAATATTTCTTTTGTATAGTTCAAAATTTGGTTTGCTAACATAAAGTAGCTGCTATCCCACTTTGTAAGTGCAGTAGAAGT
>NW_011494924.1:6479302-6483750 GCF_000754665.1 Bison bison bison
ATCAACTCCACCGAGGCAGCGGACGCGGCTCTGTATTTCTGTGCCAGCAGCCAGTCCACAGTGCTGCGCATCAGCTCTCCTTAGAACACAAACTCACCGTGGACCCAGCTCAGGAAATCAGTGGTGTCGTAGGAGGGTAGGAATTAACAGAAACCCACCTTGAAAGAGCATAAAGCAGAAGGAAAAATCTGTAAATGGCCACACAGGATGAGCAGAAGGGGAGGTGGAAAACAGCTGGTGGGAACACAAAGCCAAGGGTGGGGCAGGAAGCTGTAAGGGGTCTCGGATTCCCCAGTTTGCAGAGTATCTGGCAAAGGAGACACAGGATGTGGCCTTGATGGGTTTCTAACCATCTTTATTAAAACATGCTGCTAAGTCACTTCAGTCGTGTCCGACTCTGTGCATCCCCCATCCCTGGGATTCTCCACGCAAGAACACTGGAGTAGGTTGCCATTTCCTTCTCCAATGCATGAAAGTGAAAAGTGAAAGTGAAGTCGCTCAGTCGTGTCCAACCCTCAGCGACCCCATGGACTGCAGCCTACCAGGCTCCTCCTTCCATGGGATTTTCCAGGCAAGAGTACTGGAGTGGGGTGCCATTGCCTTCTCTGATTAAAACATGCAGTTCCGTGCTTTTCACCTGGCAAAACTGTGGCTTCAGACATAGGGATAATCTGCAGGTCACCTGTCTTCCGTGGGGACCCTGATGACCTGGCTGAGTACACTCATTGCTCCAGACCCAGAGACTCCTCAGGGTTCTTGGCTGCTTCTCATCTGTCCCTGACAGAGCAACTGAGCAGAAAAATCAGCATCTCCCTTCAACCAGATTCCTGCAATCGTGCAACTTTTAAAAGCAACTTTGAGGCATAACATACCAAAACAAAACGCACCAATTTACGTCCGTATTTCAGTACATTGTGACAAGTTTTTAACCCATGCAACCAGCATGAGAATCAAGACACAGACTACTTCCCCCTCCCTCAAAATCCCTCCATGCTATTTTACTAAGGTCTTTGTAACTTCTTTTACCATTGCTTTGTAGCATATTAAAATGCAGAGACATTACTTTGCCAACAAAGGTCTGTCTACTCAAGACTATGGTTTTTCCAGTGGTCGTGTATGGATGTAAGAGTTGGACTGTGAAGAAAGCTGAGCACTGAAGAATTAATGTTTTTGAACTGTGGTGTTGGAGAAGACTGCATGGAGATCCAACCAGTCCATCCTAAAGGAGATCAGTCCTGGGTATTCATTTGAAGGACTGATGCTGATGCTGAAACTCCAATACTTTGGCTACCTCATGCAAAGAGTTGACTCATTGGAAAAGACTCTGATGCTGGGAGGGATTGGGGGCAGGAGGAAAAAAGGACGACAGAGGATGAGATGGCTGGATGGCATCACCAACACAATGGATGTGAGTTTGAGTGAACTCCGGGAGTTGTTGATGGACAGGAAGGCCTGTCGTGCTGCAAATCATGGAGTCACAGAGTTGGACACGACTGAGCGACTAAACTGAACTGAACTGAACCATTGCTTTGTATATTTTTTATTGACTATGTCTAGCACATATTTTGTTGAAATTTTTTTTTACTTTTCTCTAAATTTTTTAAGACACGTATTATGAATTTACTTTTTAATACTCATATGGAATTTATTTATTCAAATATTTCTTACAAGACTTTGCATTATCACACTTTGATTTAGTCTTTACTTTTCTCAATTGATGTCTCAACCATAATATATTATAGAAAAACACCTTCTCCAGAAATTAGTGTTCACCAGCAACCATACCTGAGATCATAAGAGCAGCCTCATTTTCTGTGTGCCTGTTAGTATTGTTCTGCTTTAAAGTAAAAGAAACTAATTCAACCATACTGGAAGAGTTAAGAAGAGATACATTTTGCTTATGAAAATAAACCAGTGAGTTAACTATATTTAAGGAGTTATTTGACTGCAAAGCACATGACTTGCAAAGAAGAATTTCAGTTGTTGCATCTTCGCTGGTCAAGTCTGTGAATTCATTTCTTGTTCCTCTCATGGGCCATTTCTAAAATTAATATTGCTAAAAGGTCTGTACTACAGATTTAATGCAGTCCCTATCGAAATGCCTACAACAATTTTCACAGAACTAGAACAAATAGTTCTAAAATTTATGCGAAAGACACAGAAGACCCCAGATAGTAAAGAGCATTCAAGAGAATAAAAAAATGCCCACAAAGCTAAAGGTGTCATACTCTCTGACTTCAGTCAATATTATTAATACAGAGCTATAATAATCAAAACAGAATGGTGTTGCCACAAAAATGGACATACAATCGAGAGTCTAGAAACAAACCCACGAAAACATGGTCAGTGAAACTATGACAAAGAATGCAAGAATATACAGTTTAGAAAAGATTGTCTTCAATAAGTAGTACTGGTAAAACTGGACAGCTCCATAAAAGAATGAAATTAGAACGTTTCACACCCCACACACTTATATAAACTCAAATGGATTAAAGACTGACGTGCAGGCCAGGAACAGCAAAACTCCTAGAAGAAAACACAGTCAGACGCTCTTTGACATCTATTGTAGCAATGCATATTCAGATCTGTCTCACTGGGGAAGGAAAACAAAAGCAAAAATAAACAAATGCAATCGAATTAACCTTAAAATCTTCTTACAGCAAAAACAAACAAACAAAAGAGAACCACTGATGAAAGAAAAAGATAACGTGCTGAATGGAAGAAAATATATGCAAACAAAATAATCAGTAAACCATTAATATTCAAAATATATAAACAGTCAGGCAACTCAATATGAAAAACACAAACAACACAATTTTAAAATTGGGCAGAAGATCTTTCATCTCTTTGCCTGATTCCTTTGCAAATAAACCCCTTCCCTGACGCAAATGGGCTTCCCTTGTGGCTCAGCTGGTAAAGAATCCGCCTGCAATGCAGGAGACCCCAGTTCAATTCCTGGGTAGGGAAGATCTGCTGGAGAAGGCATAGGCTACCCACTCAAGTCTTCTTGGGCTTCCCTGGTGGCTCAGCTGGTAAAGAATTCACCTGCAATGTGGGAGGCCTGGGTTTGATCCCTGGTTTGGGAAGATCCTCTAGAAGAGACCCACTCCAGTATTCTGGCCTGGAGAATTCCATGACTGTATAGTCCATGGGGTCGCAAAGAGTTGGACATGACTGAGCGACTTTCACTCTCACTTTCTGCAGCAAACCTGGGCATCTAGTGTCTTGGCTTCATGTGGGTCAGCCAAGATGAACCTGGGCCAATACCAGTCGGAAGAGTGATGTGCTTCCCTGGTGGCACTAGTGGTCAAGAACCTGCCTGCCAATGCAGGAGATGTAAGAGACATTCGTCTGATCTCTGGGTAGGGAAGATCCCCTGGAGGAGGGCAAGGCAACCCACTCTGGTATTCTTGTCTCGAGAATTCCATGGACAGAGGAGCCTGGCAGACTACAGTCCATGGGTGGCAAAGAGTCAGACACGACCGACGATCACTTTCACTTTCACTTGGCATGTGGATAACTCCTTTAATAGCAGGATGTAATCTCATACCTTGTAACCCTCATAGCATCTACCACATATTTAGTACCTGTAGTTCTCTGAGTCAAATATAACTGATAAATAAGTAAATGAATGGCACTAGCATTTCTAGTGAAGATTTTGCCAAATTCCAGCCAGTAGAACAAGAAAAAAGGCTGAGAATGAGAAAAGGAGGGGAAGAAAAGTTTTAAAACACAGATGGCAAGTTTAGAAGAAGAACCAAAGGAATCTAAAGATGCAATGCATTATTAATAATAACAGATTTAATAAGCTTATTGAATTTAACATAAATATAAAAAGTTTTATTCTATATGTTATCAACAGTTAAAATATTTTTTAAAGAGAGATAATTTAAAAATTCTAATGTAACATATAAAATACATAAAATAAATCTATTAAGTAAATGAGACTGTAATTCAGAAAGGGATTAAATTTTAGAGGAAAACATCAAAAAAATCTGAAATAAGTGAAAATGTATACCATGATCATGAATCAGTAAAACCGATGGTAAGAGTGTTTCTAATTCTGCACTATCAACTGTCTGTTCAGGGCTGATCAAAATCACGAAAGATATTTTTACGAAATTTGATGAAAGTCATCTGAAATTTAAGTGGTCAACACAGAGAACAGAGAAAGGAATGTTGAACAGGGACAAAGTAAGGTGATTTCTCCTTAAACTATCAAATCATTTCTTAATTTAGGATAATGAAAAAGGCATAAATAAACAGACAAATGAAAATCATGGATTTAAAAGGGGAACAACATTAAGCTGGATCATAGAAAAAGCAAGAGAGTTCCAGAAAAACATCTATTTCTGCTTTATTGACTATGCCAAAGCCTTTGAATGTGTGGATCACAATAAACTGTGGAAAATTCTGAAAGAGATGGGCATACCAGACCACCTGACATG
>NW_011494924.1:6483850-6484166 GCF_000754665.1 Bison bison bison
ACAATGAAAGATTTTATTTTCTTGGGCTCCCAAATCACTGCAGATGGTGACTGAAGGAATGAAATTAAAAGATGTTTGCTCCTTGAAAGCAGAGCTATGACAAACCTATAGCATATGAAAAAGCAGAGACATTGCTGATAAAGGTCTGTCTAGTCAAAACTATGGTTTTTCCAGTAGTCATGTGTGGATGTGAGAGTTGGACCATAAATGAAGCTGAGCGCCGAAGAATTGATGCTTCTGAAGTGTGGTATTGGAGAAGACTCTTGTGGTGCTGGAGAGCCTCTTGGACTGCCAAGAGATGAAACCAGTCAATCCT
>NW_011494924.1:6484266-6485876 GCF_000754665.1 Bison bison bison
AAATTTTAGAGGAAGGCATTTTAAAATCTGAAATAAGTGAAGTTACATGCCATGATCATGAAGAAGTTAAATTGAGTGAAGTTGCTCAGTCGTGCCTGACTCTCTGCGACCCCATGGACAGTAGCCTGCACCCAGCTCCTCCGTCCATGGGATTTTCCAGGCAAGAGTACTGGAGTGGGTTGCCATTTCCTTCTCCAGGGAATTTTCCCGACCCAGGGATCACACCCAGGTCTCAATGCATTGTAGACAGACGCTTTACTGTCTGAGCCACCAGGAAAGTCCATGAATAAGTTAAACCAGTACTAAAAGTATTCCAGTTTCAGCACTATCATCTATGTATTCACTACAGCACTAAACAAAGTCACAACAGGAATTTTATGAAATTTGACAAAAGTAGTCAAAATTTAAGTGGAAAAAAGAGGAAAGAATACTCAAGATAATATTAAAGAACTACAAAGTGAGGTGAATTTGCAATCTAATCATCAAATTATTTTATAATTTTGTATAACTAAGTGGACAAATGGAAAATCATAAATTTAAAATAGCTATGCATTTTAGCTATGCATATATAGGCACTTAATATATGCAGACTACATCATGAGAAATGCTGGGCTGGAAGAAGCACAAGCTGGAATCAAGATGGCGAGGAGAAATATCAATAACCTCACATATGCAGATGACACCACCCTTATGACAGAAAGTGAAGAGGAACTAAAAAGCCTCTTGAGGAAGGTGAAAGAGGAGAGTGAAAAAGTTGGCTTAAAACTCAACATTCAGAAAACGAAGATCATGGCATCTGGTCCCATCACTTCATGGGAAATAGATGGGGAAACAGTGGAAACAGTGTCAGACTTTATTGGGGGGCTCCAAAATCACTGCAGATGGTGATTGCAGGCATGAAATTAAAAGACGCTTACTCCTTGGAAGGAAAGTTATGACCAACCTAGACAGCATATGAGATGGCTGGATGGCATCACTGACTCGATGGACGTGAGTGTCAGTGAATTTTGGGAGTTGGTGATGGACAGGGAGGCCTGGCGAGCTGCAATTCATGGGGTTGCAAAGAGTCAGACACGACTGAGCGACTGATCTGATCTGATCTGAGACAGCATATTAAAAAGCACAGACATTACTTTGCCAACAAAGGTCTGTCTAATCAAGGCTGTGGTTTTTCCAGTCGTCATGTATGGATGTGAGAGCTGATCTATAAAGACAGCTGAGCTCAGAAGAATCGATGCTTTTGAACTGTGGTGTTGAAGAAGACTCTTGAGAGTCCCTTGGACTGCAAGGAGATCCAACCAGTCCATTCTAAAGGAGATCAGTCCTAAGTGTTCACTGGGAGGATTGATGCTAAAGCTGAAACTCAATACTTTGGCCACATGATGTGAAGAGCTGACTCATTTGAAAAGACCCTGATGCTGGGAAAGAATGAGGGCAGGAGGAGAAGGGGACGGCAAAGAATGAGATGGTTGGATGGCATCACTGACTCGATGGACATGGGTTTGGGTGTACTCTGGGAGTTGGTGATGGACAGGGAGGCCTGGTGTGCTGCGATTCATGGGGTCGCAAAGAGTCGGACATGACTGAGCGACTGAACTGAACTGGTGTTT
>NW_011494924.1:6485976-6487161 GCF_000754665.1 Bison bison bison
TGAACAGATATTAGCAGCACGTGTAACTGACAAAGTTTGCTATCAGGAATATGTAAGGAATTGTTACAAGTAAGTAATAGCTGAACATTCAAAAAGAAATATGGTCAAACGGCAGTGTGCTAAAAACACTAGTGGCCTATAAACAGAAAAAATATATTCAACCAAAAAGTAAGAGAATTATAGAAAAAGGTCTACTTCTGCTTCACTGACTACGCTAAAGCCTTTCACTGTGTGGATCACAACAAACTGTGGAAAATTCTGAAAGCAATGGGAATACCAGACCACCTGATCTGCCTCCTAAGAAACCTGTATGTGTGTCAAGAAGCAACTGTTAGAACCGGACATGGAACAAGAGACTGGTTGAAATTGGGAAAGGAGTACATCAAGGCCGTAGATTCTCACCCTGTTTATTTAACTTATATTTAGAGTACATCATGTGAAATGCTGGGCTGGATGAAGCACAAGCTGTAGTTAAAATTTCTGGGAGAAATATCAATAACCTCAGATATGCAGATGATACCACCCTTATGGCAGAAACTGAAGAGGAGCTAAAGAGCCTCTTGATGAAAATGAAAGAGGAGAGTGAAAACTTTGGCTTAAAACTCAACATTCAAAAAACTAAGATCATGGCATCCGGTCCCATCACTTCCTGGCAGATAGATGGGAAACAATGGAAATGATGACACCCTTATTTTCTGGGCTCCAAAATCAGAGCAGATAGTGACTGCAGCTATGAAATTAAAAGACTCTTACTCCTTGGAAGAAAAGGAATGACCAACCTAGACAGCATATTAAAAAGCAGAGACGTTTACTTTGCCAACAAAGCTCTGTCTAGTCAAAGCTATGGTTTTTCCAGTAGTCATGTATGGTTGTGAGAGTTGGACCATAAAGAAGGCTGAGCACCAAAGAACTGATGCTTTTGAACTGTGGTGTTGGGGAAGACTCTTGAGAGTTCTTGGACTGCAAGGAGATCAAACCAGTCAATTGTATAGGAAATCAGTCCCGAATATTCATTGGAAGGACTGATGTTGAAGCTGAAGCTCCAACACTTTGGCCACCTGATATGACGCCCTGACTCATTGCAAAAGACCCTGATGCTGGGAAAGATTGAAGGCTGGAGAAGAAGGGGATGACAGAGGATGAGATGGTTGGATGGCATCACCAACTCAATGGACATGAGTTTGA
>NW_011494924.1:6487261-6488124 GCF_000754665.1 Bison bison bison
AAGGAGATCCAACCAGTCCATCCTAAAAGAGATCATTCCTGGGTGTTCATTGGAAGGATTGTAGCTAAAGCTGAAACTCCAATACTCTGGCCACCTGATGTGAAGAGCTGACTCATTGGAAAAGACCCTGATGCTGGGAAAGATTGAGGGCAGGAGGAGAAAGGGACGACAGAGAATGAGATGATTGGATGACATCGCCGACTTGATGGATATGGGTTTGGGTGGACTCTGGGAGTTGGTGATGGACAGGGAGGCCTGGCGTACTGCGATTCATGGGGTCGCAAAGAGTCGGACATGACTGAGCGACTGAACTGAACTGGTGTTTAAGTAGGCATTTTATATATGATAGAGCCCTCACTGGAGGTTTGCAGGGGAATAATGCAGTGTTCTTCTTGACAAGCTGTTATCCACAGAAATAAGGATGGACTTAAATTCATTTTCACAGCCTAAGCAAAAATAATTATTATTAAAGAATCAAATGCTTACACACAACTTTAAAATGTTAGCTGTCTGGTAAATAACTGGTAAGTATATCTTTATGATCTTGGGGTACAAGAACATAATTATAAAGAATTAAATGTATACCCTCCCCAAAGAGAATGTAGACTCAACTAAATTAGGAATTCCAACTTAAAAAAAAAAGGCATTACAAAGAGTGAAAGACAAGCCACTGATTGAACAGATATTAGCAGCACGTGTAACTGACAAAGTTTGCTATCAGGAATATGTAAGGAATTGTTACAAATAAGTAATAGCTGAACATTCAAAAAGAAATATGGTCAAACGGCAGTGTGCTAAAAACACTAGTGGCCTATAAACAGAAAAAATATATTCAACCAAAAAGTAAGAGAATTATAGAAAAA
>NW_011494924.1:6488581-6489996 GCF_000754665.1 Bison bison bison
AAACTGATAATGGAAGGAAAGTGAGTAAAAACTTAAACTTTAGGATTATATTTTCCTAGACCTAGTAGAGAAAGAATGATAAAGTCTGGAAAAATAACACAGGGACTTAAAAATTCTCAGAGAAAATCTGTCTCCTAAGCTAAGAGTTTCAGGCTAGATGACTCATTTTATTATTTCTCTAGATGCATTATATATCCATCACAAATATTTCTTTTGTATAGTTTAAAATTTGGCTTGTTAGTATAAGGTGGCTGCTGTATTCATTTGTGAGCGCAGTAGAAGTTAATACTGACCAACAGCAAGTTGTGTGTTTCATTGTCTGAAGGGAAGGGAGGAGGGGAGGAGGCAAACTGACAAGATGAAAAGCAAGTAAGTTACTGATGTGCAACTGATTTTCATTTTTAAAGAAATGATGAAAGAGCAGAATCAGGAAAAAGACAATTGAAGCCGTCTGAAATCCACACCAGTTGTTTCACCAACTTTCCCTGCACTCCCAGTCTATGAAAAGCTAGCCTCTCACGTACGTGGGGACTGTGACGACCACAGGAAGCAACCACGTCACAAGGAGGTGCTGAGGAGGAGGAGGCCCTGAGAGGAAAAGCCACTGCACTGCTTTCTCCCTGAGCCAGCCATGTGCCTTGGCCTCCTGTGCTGTATGGCTCTTTTATTCTGGGGAGCAGGTGAGGTGAATTAACTGAATTCTAGATTCAGGACTTTCTCCCGAGGCTGCAAAATCAGGCTCCTTCAAGGGCTTTTTCTTCACTTTCTTTTCTCACAGGCTCCATGGACACTGAGGTCACCCAGAGTCCCAGTCATCTGCTCAAAGGAAAAGACCAGAGAGCCAAAATGGATTGTGTCCCCAAAAAAGGACACTCTTATGTTTACTGGTATCGCAAGAAGCTGGAAGAAGCATTAGAATTTTTGGTTTACTTTCAGAAGCAAGACATTGTGGAAGATACAGCCATGTTCAAACAGCGATTTTCAGCTGAGTGCCCCCAAAACTCACCCTGCAGCCTGGAAATCAACTCCACTGAGGCAGCGGACTCGGCTCTGTATTTCTGTGCCAGCAGCCAGTCCACAGTGCTGCACATCAGCTCTCCTTCGAACACAAACTCACCGTGGACCCAGCTCAGGAAATCAGTGGTGTCGTAGGAGGGTGGGAACTACCAGAAACCCACCTTGAAAGAGCATAAAGCAGAAGGAAAAATCTGTAAATGGCCACACAGGATGAGTAGAAGGGGAGGTGGAAAATAGCTGGTGGGAACACAAATCCAAGAATGGGGCAGGAAGCTGTAAGGGGTCTCAGATTCCCCAGTTTGCAGGGTATCTGGCAAAGGAGACACGGGATATGACCTTCCTGGGTTCCTAACAATCTTTATTAAGACGTGTAATTTTGAGCTTTTCACTTGGCAAAA
>NW_011494924.1:6490096-6493905 GCF_000754665.1 Bison bison bison
AGCAAGCTCCAGGAGTTGGTGATGGACAGGGAAGCCTGGTGTGCTGCAGTCCATGGGGTCACAAAGAGTCAGACATGACTGAGTGACTGAACTGATCTAAACTGAAAAATCATAAAAATGCTAACTAAAACTAGATTGATATACCATTTTATCCTAATAGACTGGCAAAGTTAAAAGACCATAAATGACAGGAATTCCATGGCCATCTAGTGGTTAAGATTCTGGGCTTCCCCTGTAGCGGTGGGGCCGGGGGGGGCAGCGGGTCGGGGGGCGGGGGGGAGAGGGACTTCGTTCTATTCCTGTTCAGGGTACTAATAAACTGCATGCCACTGAGCACAGCCAGAAATGTAAAAAATTAGAAAGAATAGTACCAATTGAATTTTAGATGTGCAACCCTAGAAAACACACAACAGTTGTTGGGATTATTTATCTGGCTTAATTTGGAGCTTCCCTGGGGCTACCCTCATGGCTCAGACAGTAAAGCATCTGCCTGCAATGCTGGAGACCAGAGTTCAATCCCTGGGTTGGGAAGATCCCCTGGAGAAGGAAATGGCAAACCACTCCAGTATTCTTGCCTGGAAAATTCCATGGACGGAGGAGCCTGGCGGGTTACAGTCCATGGGTTACAGAGAGTTAGACACAACTGAGCGACTTCATTTTAATTTGGAAAGCATTTTGTCTTAGAATGTAAAGTTGACATGGTGACCCTAAGGCTCAATTTTTATATTCCCAGGTAAAGAGAAATATTATACTTTGGTATGTAAAGAAAGGTATAAGAATGAAGTCCTGTTTGGACTAGCACCAAAATCTAGAGGAGAAAACTAGTGGACATTAACTCAGAATGGATAATAAATTCTGACTGTTAATAATAAATGGAACCTTACATATTAGTGATGGGTTAGCAGGTAAAGAATCCGCCTGCTTTGCAGGAGACACAGGAGATGCAGGTTGGGTCCCTGGGTTGGAGAAGATCCCCTGGAGGAGGACATGGCAACCCACTCCAGGATTCTTGCCTGAAAAATCCCAGGGACAGAGGAACCTGGTGGGCTACAATCCATGGGGTCACAAAGAGTCAGACACGACTGAGGGAATGAGCAGGCATGCACATATTAGCGAAAGTGAATTATATAGAATTATCTGCAAAAACATAAATTATTATCACAGACATAAAAGTGAATAAAAATATGACACAGAAAAAGTATAGACAGAATGAATCCCTTAGATAAATTTCAAAGACATAAAACACTGATTAAAATATAATTTACAGATTCTTACACAAGTTAAAACTGAAAATGGAACGAAAGTGAGTAAACACTGGACTTTGGGATTGTGTTTTCCAAAACCTGGTAGACAAAGAATGATAAAATCTGGAAAAATAACACGGGGACTTAAAAATTCTCAGAGAAAATCTGTATCCGAACCTAACAGTTTCGGGCTGCTGCTGCTGCTAAGTCGCTTCAGTCGTGTTCGACTCTGTGTGACCCCATAGACGGCAACCCACCAGGCTCCCCCGTCCCTGGCATTCTCCAGGCAAGACTACTGGAGTGGGTTGCCTTTTCCTTCTCCAATGCATGAAAGTGAAAAGTGAAAGTGAAGTCGCTCAGTCGTGTCCGATCTTCACAACCCCATGGACTGCAGCCTACCAGGCTCCTCCGTCCATGGGATTTTCCAGGCAAGAATACTGGAGTAGGGTGCCATCGCCTTCTCTGAACTCCTCTAATAGCAGGACCTAATCTTACACTTTTTAACCCTCCATAGCATCTACCACATATCTACTACCTGTAGCTCTCTGGGTCAAACAGAATTGACAAGAAAGTAAATGAAGTCCGCCACTATTTCTGGTCATGATTGTGCTGAATATCTAGCCAATGGACTAGAAAAATGGTGAGAATGAGGAAAGGAGCGAATAAATGATTAAAGACAGATGGAAAATTGAGAAGAACCAAAGGAATCTAAAGAAGAATTGCATTATTAATAACAACAAATTTAACAAATTGACTGAATTTAACATAAACTTAAAAAGTCAATTTATTTCCATATATTAGCAAAAAACACACAAAATATATTTTTTAAGGAGAGAGACCATTTACAAATTATAACAACATATAAAATACATTAAAAATCTATTAGGTAAATGATGACTTAATTCAGAAAAGTATCACATTTTAGGGAAAACATTTAAAAAACCTGAAACAAGTGAAGCTATACACCACGATCATGAATAAGCTAAACCAATAGAAAGAGTATTCCTGTTTTTGTACTATCATCTATGTATTCAATGCCACACTAATCAAAATCACAAAAGATATTCTCATGAAACTTGATGAAAGTCACTGAAATTTAGGCAAAGAGAGAGAATAGGGAAGATAATGTTACGATTACCAAGACAGGTAGAGAAAGAAAGATAAGAATCTAGAAAAATAACACGGAGACTTGAAAATTCTCAGTGAAAGTCTGTTTCCTAAACTGATTGTTCCAGGCAAGATCATTCATTTTGTTATTTCTCTAGATGTATTGCATGTTCATCACAAATATTTGTAGAGCTCAACATTTATTTTTTTAATGTAAAGTAGCTGCTATATGATTTTGTATAGCAAGTGTATCGTTCATGGCCTAAGAGGGAAGGGAGGAGGGGAAAAGGCAAATTGACAAGTTAAAAAAGGAAATAAATCACTGATGTGAAATGACTTATATTCTTTAAAGACTGATGAGAGAGAAGAATCAGGAAAAAAGAAAAATAAAGCAGTTTCAAATTCAAACTAGTTGTTTCCCCAGCTTTCACTGCCCTCCCAGTCTATTAAATGTTACAGACTCATGTACACAGGGGCTATAATGACCACGTGAAACCACCAAGTCACAAGGAGTTGCTGAAGGGGGATGAGCACCTTAGGGGAAAAGTCACTGCCCTGCTTTCTCCCTGAGCCAGACATGTGCTTCAGCCTCCTGTGCTGTGCAGCTTTTTTTTTCTTCTGGGGAGCAGGTAAGTCCCTGTTGTGAAGTTGTTGGATCCCAATCTCAGGACTTTCTCCGAGGCTGCAAAATCAGCCTTTCTGCTGGGCTTTCATTGCACTTACTGTCTCATTCCTTACAGGCTCCGTGGACACTAAGGTCATCCACAGTCCAGGTCATCTGGTCAAAGGAAAAGGCCAGAAAACAAAGATGGATTGTGTCCCCAAAAAAGGACATATTAATGTTTACTGGTATCGCAAGAAGCCAGAAGGAGCATTTGAATTTTTGGCTTACTTAAAGAATCAAGACATTGTGGAAGATACAGAAGTATTTCAACAGCTGTTTTTGGCTCCGTGGCCCCAAAACTCGCCCTGCAGCCTGGAAATCAACTCCACCGAGGCAGCGGACTCGGCTCTGTATTTCTGTGCCAGCAGCCAGTCCACAGTGCTGCGCGTCAGCTCTTCTTCGAACACAAACTCACCGTGGACCCAGCTCAGGAAATCAGTGGTGTCCTAGGAGGGTGGGAACTACCAGAAATCCACCTTAAAAGAGCATAAAGCAAAAGGAAAAAATCTGTAAATGGCTACACAGGATGAGCAGAAGGGGAAGTGGAAAACAGCTGGTGGGAACAAAAATCCAAGGGTGGGAAAGAAAGCTGTAAGGGGACTCAGATTCCCTAGTTTGCAGGGTATCTGGCAAAAGAGACACAGGATGTGACCTTGCTGGGTTCCTAACAATCTTTATTAAGACATGTAATTTTGAGCTTTTCACTTGGAAAAACTGTGCCTTCAGAAATAAGGATAAGCAACAGAAGCACCCTGATCACCTTGCTCAGCACATTAATTGATCCAAACTCAGGG
>NW_011494924.1:6494005-6495250 GCF_000754665.1 Bison bison bison
AACTGGGACATTGGGATTATGTTTTCCAAGACTTGGTAGAGAAAGAATGATAAAATCTGGAAAAATAACACAGGGACTTAAAAATTCTCAGAGAAAATCTATCTCCTAAGCTAACAGTTTCAGGCTAGATGACTCATTTTATTATTTCTCTAGATGCTTTATATATCCATCACAAATACTTCTTCTGTATTGTTCAAAATTTGGCTTGTTAATATAAAATAGCTACTCTGTTAATTTGCAAGTGCAGTGGAAGCTATGACTGACGTACAGCAAGTTGTGTATTTCATTACCTGAGAGGGAAGGGAGGAGGGGAGGAGGCAAATAGACAAGAGAAAAAGCAAAGAAGTTATTGATGTGTAATTGATTTTTGTTTTATAAAGAAATGATGAAAGAGCCGAATCAGGAAAAAAGACAATTGAAAGTCTGGAATCCACGCGAGTTGTTTCACCAGCTTCCTGCCCTCCCAGTTAGACGCTCAAGTATGTGGGGACTGTGATGACCACAGGAAGAGAGCACATCACAAGGAGGCGCTGCGAGGAGGAGCCTGAGAGGAAACGCCTCTGCTCTGCTTTCTCCTTGAGCCAGCCATGTGCCTTGGTCTCCTGTGCTGTGTGGCTCTTTTTATCTGGGGAGCAGGTGAGGTGAATTTCTTGGATTCTAGATTCAGGACTTTCTCCTATGGCTGCAAAATCAGGCTCTTTCAAGGGCTTTTTGTGAACTTTCTGTCTCTTTCCTTACAGGCTCCATGGACACTGAGGTCACTCAGAGTCCAAGTCATCTGGTCAAAGGAAAAGGCCAGAAAGCAAAGATGGATTGTGTCCCCATGAGAGGACATGCTTCTGTTTACTGGTATCGCAACAAGTTGGAAGCATTTGAGTTTTTGGTTTGTTTGTGGAATGGAAAAATTACAGAAGATACAGACATGTTCAAACAGCGATTTTCAGCTGAGTGCCCCCAAAACTCACCCTGCAGCCTGGAAATCAACTCCACCGAGGCAGCAGACTCGGCTCTGTACTTCTGTGCCAGCAGCCAGTCCACAGTGCTGCGTGTCAGCTCTTCTTAGAGCACAAACTCACCGTGCACCCAGCTCAGGAAATCAGTGGTGTCATAGGAGGGTAGGAACTAACAGAAACCCACCTTGAAAGAGCATAAAGCAGAAGGAAAAATCTGTAAATGGCCACACAGGATGAGCAGAAGGGGAGGTGGAAAACAGCTGGTGGGAACGCAAACCCAAGGATGGGGCAG
>NW_011494924.1:6495396-6495951 GCF_000754665.1 Bison bison bison
AGCTGGTTTAGAAAAGGCAGATGAACCAGAGATCAAATTGCCAACAACCGCTGGATCATCAAAAAAGCAAGAGAGTGCCAGAAAAACATCAATTTCTGCTTTATCAACTGTGCCAAAGCCTTTGACTGCATGGATCACAATAAACTGTGGAAAATTCTGAAAGAGATGGGAATACCAGACCACCTGTCCTGCCTCTTGAGAAACCTATATGCAGGTCAGGAAGCAGCAGTTAGAACTGGACATGGAACAACAGACTTGTTCCAAATGAGAAAAGGAGTACGTCAAGGCTGTATATTGTCACCCTGCTTATTTAACTTCTATGCAGAGTACATCATGAGAAACGCTGGGCTGGAAGAAGCACAAGCTGAAATCAAGATTGCCGGGAGAAATATCAATAACCTCAGATATACAGATGACATCATCCTTATGGCAGAAAGTGAAGAGGAACTAAAAAGCCTCCTGATGAAAGTGAAAGTGGAGAGTGAAAATGTTGGCTTAAAGCTCAACATTCAGAAACGAAGATCATGGCATCTGGTCCCATCACTTCATGGGAAA
>NW_011494924.1:6496051-6499276 GCF_000754665.1 Bison bison bison
GAATCAAGACATTGTGGAAGATACAGAAGTATTTCAACAGCTGTTTTTGGCTCCGTGGCCCCAAAACTCGCCCTGCAGCCTGGAAATCAACTCCACCGAGGCAGCGGACTCGGCTCTGTATTTCTGTGCCAGCAGCCAGTCCACAGTGCTGCGCGTCAGCTCTTCTTAGAGCACAAACTCACCGTGGACCCAGCTCAGGAAATCAGTGGTGTCGTAGGAGGGTAGGAACTAACAGAAATCCACCTTGAAAGAGCATAAAGCAGAAGGAAAAAACTGTAAATGGCCACACAGGATGAGCAGAAGGGGAAGTGGAAAACAGCTGGTGGGAACAAAAATCCAAGGGTGGGAAAGAAAGCTGTAAGGGGACTCAGATTCCCTAGTTTGCAGGGTATCTGGCAAAAGAGACACAGGATGTGACCTTCCTGGGTTCCTAACAATCTTTATTAAGACGTGTAATTTTGAGCTTTTCACTTGGCAAAACTGTGCCTTCAGAAATAATCAGCAGAGGCACCCTGATCACCTTGCTCAGCACATTCATTGATCCAGACCCAGGGACTCCTTAGGGGTTCATGGCTGCTTCTCTCCGCTGTCCCTGCCAGAGGAGCTGAGCAAGAATCTCAGCAACTCCCTAGGTCCTGAATACTATGATTACACAAGCTTTAAAAGCAACAACTCTGCAATAAAATGCACCCAATTTGAGTATATGTTTCAATACTTTTTGACGAGATTTTGCACCTGTATCGATAGATGGCATGACAATCAAGACACAGAATACTTCTCCCTCCCCTAAAAGTCCCTCCTTGCTATTTTACTGAGGTCTTTTTAAGTTCTTCAAGCTTGGCTTCTTAGTTTTTAATCATACGATCATAGCATCCAATCCCATTATTTCATGGCAAATAGATGAGGAGAAATTGGAAACAATGAAAGGTTTTATTTTCTTGGGCTCCCAAATCACTGCAGATGGTGACTGCAGGCATGAAATTAAAAGATGTTTGCTCCTTGAAAGCAAAGCTATGACAAACCTATAGCATATTAAAAAGCAGAGACATTGCTGATAAAGGTCTGTCCAGTCAAAACTATGGTTTTTCCAGTAGTCATGTGTGGATGTGAGAGTTGGACCATAAATGAAGCTGAGAACCAAAGAATTGATGCTTCTGAATTGTGGTGTTGGAGAAGACTCTTGTGGTGCTGGAGAGCCTCTTGGACTGCAAGGAGATGAAACCAGTCAATCCTAGAGGAAATCAGTTCTGAATATTCATTGGAAGGACTGATGCTGAAGCTAAAGCTCCAATACTTTGATCACCTGATATGAAGCCCTGACTCATTGGAAAGGACCCTGTTCCTGGGAAAGATTGAAGGCAGGAGAAGTGGGTGACAGAGTATGAGATGGTTGGATGGAATCACCAAGTCGATGGCAAGCTTTGGGAGTTGGTGACGGACAGTGATGCCTGGTGTGCTACAGTCCATGGGATCACAAAATGTTGGACACGACTGAGTGACTGAACTGAACTAAACTGAAAAATCATACAAATGCAAACTAAAACTAGAGTGATATGCTATTTTATCCTAATAGACTAGCAAAGGTTAACGAACATTCAGTGCCAGGACTTCCATGGAGGTCTAGTGGTTCAGATGCTGGGCTTCCCTGCAGAGGGCGCTGGTTCTAGCCCTGTTCAGGGTACTAGTAAACCACATGCCACCTGGCACAGCCAGCAATTTTAAAACTGAGAAAGAATAGTACCAATTGAATTTTAGATGTGCAACCCGAGAAAACACACAACAGTTGCTGGGATTATTTATTTGGCCTAATTTGGAAAGCATTTTGTCTTAGTCTGTAAAGTTCACGTGGTGACCCTAAGGCTCAATTTTTATATATGCAGGCATAGGGAAACATTATACCCTGGTATGTAAAGAAAGGTATAAGAATGCAGTCCTGTTTGTACTAGCACCAAAATCTAGAGGAGAAAACTAGTGGACATTAACTCAGAATGGATAATAAATTCTGACAAACTATTAATAATAAATAGAACCTTATATATTAGTGATGGGTTAGCAGGTAAAGAATCCGCCTGCTTTGCAGGAGACACAGGATATTCAGGCTAGAATCCTGGGTCGGGAAGATCCCCAGGAGGAGGACATGGCAACCCACTCCAGGATTCTTGCCTGAAAAATGCCAGGGACAGAGGAACCTGGTGGGCTACAGTCCATGGGGTCACAAAGAGTCAGACATGACTGAGGGAATGAGCAGGGATGCACACATTAGCAAAAGTGAATTATATGAAATTATCTGCAAAAACAATAATAATAAAGTATTATCATTTAAATTATTATATGAAATAATAATAAATTATTATCACAGATATAATGCTGAATAATAGAGTCCCTTGGACTGCAAGGAGATCCAACCAGTCCATTCTGAAGGAGATCAGCCCTGGGATTTCTTTGGAAGAAATGTTGCTAAAGCTGAAACTCCAGTACTTTGACCATCTCATGCGAAGAGTTGACTCATTGGAAAACACTCTGATGCTGTGGAAGGGATTGGGGGCAGGAGGAGAAGGGGACGACAGAGGATGAGATGGCTGGATGGCATCACTGACTCAATGGACATGAGTCTGAGTGAACTCTTAGAGTTGGTGATGGACAGGGAGGCCTGGCGGGCTGCGATTCATGGGGTCATGAAGAGTTGGACACGACTGAGCGACTGAACTGAACTGAATGCTGAATTTAAAAATAACACAGAAGAAAGTATAAACAGAATAAACCCCTTAGATAAATTTCAAAGACATAAAATACTGATTCGTATGTAACTTACAGATTCTTACACAAATCTAAAACTGAAAATGGAACGAAAGTGAGTAAACACTGGAACTTTGGGATTATGTTTACCCAGACCTGGTAGGGAAAGAATGATAAAATCTGGAAAAATAACACAGGGACTTAAAAATTCTCAGAGAAAATCTGTCTCCTAAGCTAACAGTTTCAGGCTATATGACTCATTTTATTATTTCTCTAGATGCTTTATATATCCATCACAAATACTTCTTTTGTATTGTTCAAAATTTGGCTTGTTCAACTCCTACAGCTCAACTCCAGAAAAATAAATGACCCAATCAAAAAATGGGCCAAAGAACTACACATTTCTCCAAAGAAGACATACAGATGGCTAACAAACACATGAAAAGATGCTCAACATCACTCATTATCAGAGAAATGCAAATCAAAACC
>NW_011494924.1:6499376-6499761 GCF_000754665.1 Bison bison bison
AGATAAGAATCCAGAAAAATAACACAGAGACTTGAAAATTCTCAGTGAAAGTCTGTTTCCTAAACTGATTGTTCCAGGCAAGATCATTCATTTTGTTATTTCTCTAGATGTATTGCATGTTCATCACAAATATTTGTAGAGCTCAACATTTATTTTTTTAATGTAAAGTAGCTGCTATATGATTTTGTATAGCAAGTGTATCGTTCATGGCCTAAGAGGGAAGGGAGGAGGGGAAAAGGCAAATTGACAAGTTAAAAAAGGAAATAAATCACTGATGTGAAATGACTTATATTCTTTAAAGACTGATGAGAGAGAAGAATCAGGAAAAGAGAAAAATAAAGCAGTTTCAAATTCAAACTAGTTGTTTCCCCAGCTTTCACTGCCC
>NW_011494924.1:6499861-6500439 GCF_000754665.1 Bison bison bison
CAACTATGGTTTTTCAGTATTCATGTACAGATGTGAGTGGAACCACAAAGAAGTCTGAGAGCCAAAGAATTGATGCTTTTTACATGTGGTGCTGGAGAAAACTCTTGAGAGTCCTTTGGACAGCAAGGAAATCAAATCAATCAATCCTAAATGAAATCAACTCTGAATATTCACTGGAAGGACTAATACTGAAGCTGAAGCTCCAAGAGTTTGGTCATTTGATGTGAAAAGCTGACCCATTGGGCCACTGGGAAAGACCCTAATGCTGAGAAAGATTGAAGGCAGCAGGAGAAGGGGATGACAGAGGATGAGATGGTTGGATGGCATCACAGACTCAGTGGGCACGAGTTTGAGTAAACTCCAGGAGTTGGTGATGCACAGGGAGGCCTGCTTTGCTGCAGTCCATGGGTTCTCAAAGAGTTGGACATGACTCAGCGACTGAACTGAACTGAACTGATGCTAACTCATTAAACTGTACATTAAATATGTGCAGTTTTGGTACATAAATCATAGCTCAATAAAGCTGTTAAAAATAATTATAAAGTAAGTAAATCTAGGGCTTCCCTGATAGCTCAGTT
>NW_011494924.1:6501001-6502040 GCF_000754665.1 Bison bison bison
AGCATCCTGAAAGAGTCCCTTCAGGCTAGACGTGTGTGTTCAGAGATGGGCATTTTTGTCAATAGCATTAGTGAACAATTTGGAGTGTTTTCAGGAGAAATGACTGAGCGGATTCTAAGTGGTGATGGCAGCTAAGTTCTGATTGAAGCATATAATTGGGTAAGCCTATGACAATAAGAGAGACCCTTTGAAGAAGGCCTTAGGACCCTGCTATGATGAAAGAAGGTCTTGAGCCATGGTTATTTGGACACTAAAAGTTACTATGATCTTATTTATTATTCGAGGCCTGAAGCATCCTAGATGTACAAGGTACATCTCCTCCAGGGAGCCTGTGTGTTCTAAAAGGGAGGGATGGTGTCTAATTCCTTCTTTGCATCTACTTTCATATAATTATCTACTGTCACAGGGTAGGAAAGGACAAAAGAATGGAAGGAAGGAAGATCCCTCACACACAGGTATTCCATTTGTGATTAAAGAGAATAATACAAATAAATAGCAATGAGACAAAAGGTTTGAGAGGGAGAGTTTATGGTTTTTCTAGTGACAGTTCTTTGTATTACTTACATCAAAAAAATCAAGTAGGATATAACAGAGAACAAAATGGATTATGAACCATTAACTAAGGTTCTCTCAAGATGCTTGAAGCCCTGCTTAGCTGAGGTGGAAGAAAGAAACTGAGTCAAACCATCTTCTGTCTCTATGTTTTTTTGGCAGAAATTCTGGTCTCCACTTCCCTGCCTCTCAACAAACGTACCTAAATATCACATGTGGTCACTCCCTGTACTCAGTAATGGAAAATGGAAAGATGATACAAGCCAATGAAAGAAAATGGAGGAATTAAAAGTAAAAAGTGTGCAGAAGTGGCACAAACTGTTTCAGAAGCTAAGGACCGATAATGAAGCTACTCATCTCTCAACACTATGTCCATACTGAAATATTCTAAACAAGGTTGTGTGCATAATTCAGGGGGAAAAAAGACTAATCTTGAACCTCAGTTCCATTTAAGTGAGGTACAAGATTAATTCTGGAGACAATGGGA
>NW_011494924.1:6502140-6502944 GCF_000754665.1 Bison bison bison
ATCCTGGGTCGGGAAGATCCCCCTGGAGGAGGACATGGCAACCCACTCCAGGATTCTTGCCTGAAAAATGCCAGGGACAGAGGAACCTGGTGGGCTACAGTCCGTGGGGTCACAAAGAGTCAGACACGACTAAGGGAATGAGCAGGGACACACATATTAGCAAAAGTGAATTATATGAAATTATCTGCAAAAACAATAATAATAAAGTATTATCATTTAAATTATTATATGAAATAATAAAAAATTATTATCACAGACATAAGGCTGAGTGAAAAAATGACATGGAAAAAAGTATAAACAGAATAAACCCCTTAGATAAATTTCAAAGACATAAAATACTGATTCGTATGTAACTTACAGATTCTTACACAAATCTAAAACTGAAAATGGAACGAAAGTGAGTAAACACTGGAACTTTGGGATTATGTTTTCCCAGACCTGGTAGGGAAAGAATGATAAAATCTGGAAAAATAACACAGGGACTTAAAAATTCTCAGAGAAAATCTGTCTCCTAAGCTAACAGTTTCAGGCTAGATGACTCATTTTATTATTTCTCTAGATGCTTTATATATCCATCACAAATACTTTTCTATTGTTCAAAAGTTGGCTTGTTAATATAAAATAGCTACTCTGTTAATTTGCAACTGCAGTGGAAGCTGTGACTGACGTACAGCAAGTTGTGTATTTCATTACCTGAGAGGGAAGGGAGGAGGGGAGGAGACAGATAGACAAGATAAAAAGCAAAGAAGTTATTGATGTGTAATTGATTTTTGTTTAATAAAGAAATGATGAAAGAGCCGAATC
>NW_011494924.1:6503044-6504040 GCF_000754665.1 Bison bison bison
GGATGCACTGGAAATGGTGACCTCACAGGAAGACCCGCCTCATAGAAGCCAGCTTTGAGCTCTAGCTCCCCAAGCTGATGCAGTAAATATACTTCCTGGTCCTGCCTGCAGGCTTCCCTTCATGTCCAACCCTACCATGGGCACCAGGCTACTCAGCTGAGGGGTCATCTGGCTCCTGGCAGCAGTGAGTTTTGAGCTAACGGATCAGCATCACTGGACTTTATCTGTGGGTCTATAGCTGTGTCTCGAATATGCCCTGGACCTCTATGTTGCCCAGAGATGTTCCAAAAGGTATTGACATTCATACCAATGCAACTAATTGCATTTTGGAGTACAAAGCAAAATTCCTATGAACTTTTAAATGAATGCAGGAGACTTCAAACATTTCTGAGCTCCCCTTGCCTTGCTTCATTGGAAGGCACTCACGTCCCCTTCTATTAAAACTCTGTCTCATGGAGTCCCTTCTGCTCTGAGGTCCCATGAATGTTGGCATCACCAGGAACCCAAAACACCTTGTCAGGGGTGAAGAACAGGAGGTAACACTGAGATGCAGCCCAGTGAAAGGACACACTTAAGTTTACTATCAGCAGCTCCTGGAGGAAGATCTGAAATTCATGATTTAGCCTGAGGAACCAAAAAATCATAGATGAGTCAGGAACGCCACTGGAGCGCTTTTCTGCTGAATTACCCAAAGAGGGACCTGGTGTCTTGAAGATACAGTTGGTGGAGCTGGAAGACTCTCCAGTGTGTTTCTGTGCCAGTTCCTAATCCATATCAACGCAGTCATGTCCTTCCACTGCACAAACATTCTCCAGGCCCATCCCAGAAACAGTCGTGGGCTGGGGAAGCCAACATGTCTGATTAGTGAAATTGGCTACAAAGCCTTCCAAGGGATGAAGATGGAGACAGGAGAGGGCTGGAACACGCCAACTGAGGCTCAGGGACGAAGACTCTGTTACCCCAAACGGGAACATAATTTGAACCACATCATTTGTC
>NW_011494924.1:6504140-6508637 GCF_000754665.1 Bison bison bison
GTCCATCAGCAGATGAATGGATAAGAAAGCTATGGTACATATACACAATGGAGTATTACTCAGCCATTAAAAAGAATACATTTGAATCAGTTCTAATGAGGTGGATGAAACTGGAGCCTATTATACAGAGTGAAGTAAGCCAGAAAGAAAAACACCAATACAGTATAGTAACGCATATATATGGAATTTAGAAAGATGGTAACAATAACCCTGTGTACGAGACAGCAAAAGAGACACTGATGTATACAACAGTCTTATGGACTCTGTGGGAGAGGGAGAGGGTGGGAAGCTTTGGGAGAATGGCATTGAAACATGTAAAATATCATGTATGAAATGAGTTGCCAGTCCAGGTTCAATGCACGATACTGGATGCTTGGGGCTAGGGCACTGGGACGACCCAGAGGGATGGTATGGGAAGCGAGGAGGGAGGAGGGTTCAGGATGGGGAACACATGTATACCTGTGGCGGATTCATTTTGATATTTGGCAAAACTAATACAATTATGTAAAGTTTAAAAATAAAATTAAATTTAAAAAAAATTTGGCTTGTTAATATAAAATAGCTACTCTGTTAATTTGCAACTGCAGTGGAAGCTATGACTGAGGTACAGCAAGTTGTGTATTTCATTACCTGAGAGGGAAGGGAGGAGGGGAGGAGGCAGATAGACAAGATAAAAAGCAAAGAAGTTACTGATGTGTAACTGATTTTTATTTTTTTAAAGAAATGATGAAAGGGCCGAATCAGGAAAAAAGACAATTGAAAGTCTGAATCCACGCGAGTTGTTTCACCAGCTTCCCTGCCCTCCCAGTTAGACTCTCAAGTACGTGGGGACTGTGATGACCACAGGAAGAGAGCACGTCACAAGGAGGTGCTGCAGGGGGAGGAGGAGCCTGAGAGGAGAAGCCTCTGCTCTGCTTTCTCCTTGAGCCAGCCATGTGCTTTGGTCTCCTGTGCTGTGTGGCTCTTTTTATCTGGGGAGCAGGTGAGGTGAATTTCTTGGATTCTAGATTCAGGACTTTCTCCTGCAGCTGCAAAATCAGGCTTCTTTAAGGGCTTTTTTGTGAACTTTCTGTCTCTTTCCTTACAGGCTCCACGGACACTGAGGTCATCCAGAGTCCAGGTCATCTGGTCAAAGGAAAAGGCCAGAAAGCAAAGATGGATTGTGTCCCCATAAGAGGACATATTAATGTTTACTGGTATCGCAGGAAGCTGGAAGAAGCACTCGAGTTCTTGGTTTACTTTCAGAAGCAAGACATTGTGAAAGGCACAGAAGTGTTCAAAGAGCGATTTTCAGCTGAGTGCCCCCAAAACTCACCCTGCAGCCTGGAAATCAACTCCACCGAGGCAGCGGACGCGGCTCTGTACTTCTGTGCCAGCAGCCAGTCCACAGTGCTGCGCGTCAGCTCTTCTTAGAGCACAAACTCACCGTGCACCCAGCTCAGGAAATCAGTGGTGTCCTAGAAGGGTAGGAATTAACAGAAACCCACCTTGAAAGAGAATAAAGCAGAAGGAAAAACCTGTAAATGGCCACACAGGATGAGCAGAAGGGGAGGTGGAAAACAGCTGGTGGGAACACAAACCCAAGGACGGGGCAGGAAGCTGTAAGGGGTCTCAGATTCCCCAGCTGGCAGGGTATCTGGCAAAGGAGACACAGGATGTGACCTTGATGGGTTCCTAACAATCTTTATTAAGAAGTGTAATTTTGAGCTTTTCACCTGGCAAAACTGTGTCTTCAGAAATAAGGATAAGCAACAGAGGCACCCTGATCACCTTGCTCAGCACATTAATTGATCCAAACCCAGGGACTCCTTAGGGGTTCATGGCTGCTTCTCTCAGCTGTCCCTGCCAGAGGAGCTGAGCAAGAAACTCAGCAACTCCCTAGGTCCTGAATACTACAATTACACAAGCTTTAAAAGCAACAACTCTGCAATAAAATGCACCCAATTTGAGTATATGTTTCAATACTTTTTGACGAGATTTTGCACCTGTATAGATAGCTGGCAGGAGAAGGCAATGACACCCCACTCCAGTACTCTTGCCTGGAAAATCCCATGGATGGAGGAGCCTGGTAGGCTGCAGTCCATGGGGTTGCTAGGAGTCGGAAACGACTGAGCAACTTCACTTTCACTTTTCACTTTCATGCATTGGAGAAGGAAATGGCAACCCACTCCAGTGTTCTTGCCTGGAGAATCCCAGGGATGGGGGAGCCTGGTGAGCTGCCGTCTATGGGGTCACACAGAGTCGGACACGACTGAAGCGACTAAGCAGCATAGATAGCTGAGATGACAATCAAGACACAGAATGCTTCTCCCTCCCCTAAAAGTCCCTCCTTGATATTTTACTGAGGTCTTTTTAAGTTCTTAAGCTTGGCTTCTTATTTTTTAATCATAAGATCATAGCATCCAATCCCATCACTTCATGGCTAATAGATGAGGAAAAATTGGAAACAATGAAAGACTTTATTTTCTTGGACTCCCAAATCACTGCAGATGGTGACTGAAGGCATGAAATTAAAAGATGCTTGCTCCTTGGAAGAAAAGGTATGACAAACCTAGGCAGTGTATTAAAAGCAGAGACATCACTTTGCTGACACAGGTCCATATTGTCCAACTATGGTTTTTCAGTATTCATGTACAGATGTGAGTGGAACCACAAAGAAGTCTGAGAGCCAAAGAATTGATGCTTTTTACATGTGGTGCTGGAGAAAACTCTTGAGAGCCCTTTGGACAGCAAGGAAATCAAATCAATCAATCCTAAATGAAATCAACTCTGAATATTCATTGGAAGGACTAATACTGAAGCTGAAGCTCCAAGAGTTTGGTCATTTGATGTGAAAAGCTGACTCACTGGGAAAGACCCTAACACTGAGAAAGATTGAAGGCAGCAGGAGAAGGGGATGACAGAGGATGAGATGGTTGGATGGCATCACAGACTCAGTGGGCACGAGTTTGAGTAAACTCCAGGAGTTGGTGATGGACAGGGAGGCCTGGCATGCTGCAGTCCATGGGGTCACAAAGAGTAGACACAGCTGAGCAACTGAACAATAAAATCCCCTGCATATATTTTGTTAAAGTTTCCCTAAGATTTTCCTGATGTAAGAATCATTTTATGAAAGTACATTTAGATACTCATAAGAAATTTATTTGTTAAAGTATTTTTGCCAAGATTTCTCATTAGTGCTATTCAATGTAGTATTTACCTTTCTCAACTGATGTCTCAATCTAAGCGTCAATCAACAGATGAAGGGATCCATCATATATATAATATATCTGTATGTACTTTACATATATATATATATACACACACATATAATAGAATACTGCTTAGACCTTAAAAGAAATAAAATACTTCCATTTACTGGTTGCTAATGTCTTTGGAGAAGGGGGACATGGGGAGCTGTTAAATTGAAATTTCATGAGGATGAGATGGTTGGATGGCATCACTGACTCAATGGACATGAGTTTGGGTAAACTCTGGGAGTTGTGATGGACAGGGAGGCCTGGTGTGCTGCAGTCCATGGGTTCACAAAGAGTTGGGCACAACTGAGCGACTGAACTGAACCGAGCTGATGCTAACTCATTAAACTGTGTACATTAAATATGTGCAGTTTTGGTACATAAATTATAGCTCAATGAAGCTGTTAAAAATAATTAGAAAGTAAGTAAATCTAGGGCTCAGTTGGTAAATAATCCCCCTCAATGCAGGAGACCCTGGTTTGATTCCTGGGTCGGGAAGATCCGCTGGAGAAGGGATAGGCTAACCAACTCCAGTATTCTTGGACTACCCTTGGGGCTCAGCTGGTACAGAATCCGCCTGCAATGTGGGAGACCTGGGTTGGAGACCTGGGTTCGAATTCTGGGTTGGGAGGAAGCTGTTAAAAATAAATAAAAGGTAAGTAACCGTAATTCAAGCCAAAAGGGCTGCTTAGAACAGTGCATGTATGCTTGCTCAGACGTGTCCAACTCCTTGCAACACCATGGACTGTAGTCCACCAGGCTCTTCTATCTGTGGGATTTTCCAGGCAAGAATACTGGACTGAGTTGTCATTTCCTTCTCTTGCTTACAGTAGCAACTTACATATTAAAAGGAATTAGTGGAAAGGATTGTTAGATGAGCTCAGAGGGGATAAGAGAAGAGGTAATCAAGTACAGTTTAGTAAGAACAGAAACCTTCCTCCCCTGTTGCTAAGCAACAGAAGCTCATAAGTCTTCTTTCTAAAAGACAGGCATAAAATGCCTCAGCAACCGTTACTTTCTGTGTCTATGGCCCTGATAAATTTTCATATTCATGGAAAAAATATTTATTGGGATATGGTGTCCCTTCTATCAGTGGGACTTGGGCAGGGTATTATTTGAACCCAGTTGCTACTTTTTATGACCCAGGAGACTTAATAGAGTTACAGAGAAGTTTCCTTAAAGAAAATTGTGTTTACAATGACATCCTAAAGATGGGTTGGAGTTTACAAAGTAGAACTGGGGAGAGACCAGACAAGCATGG
>NW_011494924.1:6508737-6509337 GCF_000754665.1 Bison bison bison
TCAAATCCTTTTCTGTCTCTATAGTTTTTTGGCAGAAATTCTGGTCTGCACTTCCCTGCCTCTCAACAAACGTACCTAAATATCACATGTGGTCATTCCCTGGTAATGGAATGGTAATGGAAAATGGAAAGATGATACAAGCCAATGAAAGAAAATGGAGGAATTAAAAAGTGTGCAGAAGTGGCACAAACTGTTTCAGAAGCTAAGGACCGATAATGAAGCTACTCATCTCTCAACAATATGTCCATACTGAAATATTCTAAACCAGGTTGTGTGCATAATTCAGGGGGAAAAAGACTAATCTTGAACCTCAGTTCCATTTAAGTGAGGTACAAGATTGATTCTGGAGACAATGGGATGCACTGGAAATGGTGACCTCGCAGGAAGACCCGTCTCATAGAAGTCAGTTTTGAGCTCTAGCTCCCCGAGCTGATGCAGTCAATATACTTCTGGTCCTGCCTGCAGGCTCCCCTTCATGCCCAACCCTGCCATGGGCACCAGCCTACTCAGCTGAGGGGTCATCTGGCTCCTGGCGGCAGTGAGTTTTGAGCTAATGGATCAGCATCACTGGACTTTATCTGTGGGTCTATAGCTGTGTCT
>NW_011494924.1:6509437-6549564 GCF_000754665.1 Bison bison bison
TCTGGTGCAAAATTGTTCAGGTAGGAAAGAAACCGGTGTGCTTAATGAATGAAGATGCAGCGATGTGAGAGGAGCAGAAAGAGGAAGGAGGTGAGCGAGAGGTGAGACAGGAAAGAAGCAGGCAGACATCAGCATCAGACCGTTCATGAACTTGCAAATCAGAGCATATGCTATGGAACTTAACATACAATTTGATATGAGTCCCTGAGATCTTTCATAGCCTTAATTTCCCAGAACAGTTTCAAGTTCACAGACAAGTTGAGCAGAAGGTACAGAGTGTTCTCAGATGCCCCTTGCCCTGCCATTAAGATTTTAGGTATTTGACTTCTGTAGTAAGCATGTTAGTATTTGTTGATGTGGGTGTGCATGCACATGTGTATTTTTTTAAATCATCCTGGCTAGAGTATGAAACTACAAAGGACAGTGTGCAAAAAGCATAGGCTGAGAATACAGGAGTCAACAGAAGGGGAGAACTGAGAGGGCTACCGTAGCCATATAGGATGGATGGTGGCTCAGATGGTAAAGAATCTGCCTGCAATGCAAGAGACCCTGGTTCGATCCCTGGGTCAGGAAGATCCCCTGGAGAAGGGAATGGCAACCCACTCAATATTCTTGCCTGGAAAATCCCATGGAAAGAGGAGTCTGTTGGGCTACAGTCCATGGGGTCACAAAGAGTGGGACAGGAATGAGCGGTTGTCACTCGCTCACTCACCACAGCCATGGGTTAGGACCAAGTGGGAAGAAGATTTGCAAAAACTGACCACTAGGGGGTGATGCGGGTCTTTCTGTAAAACTGAGCACAAAGCGCAGGCACAGACTGACCTCCCATCTGAGAAGTTGTTGGGTGCTGCATGGAACTCAAGTGAGATCTCTTAATAGTGGCTGTACAACTGTGGGTAATGATTAGTCAAAGGCCCCTCACCTGCCTTCAGTCTTTTTAAGACTTGCATAGCCTCCAAGGGGCAGGTAAGTCTCAACAAGGAGATGTTTGTCCCACTTGTTTTCCAGGACCTGGAATCAGCTGCCTGTAGTTCAATTGTGTCTACTTCCAGTTGAGCTGGTTAAGAATGGACGGAACCAGAGATCCTCCAACTGGAAGTAAGCAAGTTTCTGCTTGGTGACTTTTAACATTAGAGGACCAAAAACTTCACCCTCAGATCAAGCTGAGAGACTTCATTTATGAACCTGCAGAGACTTGTAAGCTTAGTCACCCCTGCGCAGGATCAGGATTACCATACCTTTTCCCAGTCACCTTTCCCCATGATCCCCACGCACCTCACACCTGAGGCAGCCTTGTTTCTTTATTCTTGATCACATATGTGCCTGAGTCCCTTGGCTGCAGAGAGGGGGATATGAGATCTGCTATCCCATCTTCTTGCTTCAGTTCAGTTCAATTCAGCCACTCACTCGTGTCTGACTCTTTGTGACCCCATGGACGGCAGCATGCCAGGCCTCCTCGTCCATCCCCAACTCCTAGAGCTTGCTCAAACTCATGTCCATCAAGTCAGGGATGCCATCCAACCATCTCATCCTCTGTTGTCCCCTTCTCCTCCTGCCTTCAATCTTTCCCAGAATCAGGGTCTTTTCCAATGAGTCAGTTCTTCGCATCGGGTGGCCAAAGTGTTGGAGCTTCAACCTCAGCATCAGTGCTTCCAATGAATATCCAGGGCTGATTTCCTTTAGGACTGACTGGTTTGATCTTATTGCAGTCCAAGGGACTCTCAAGAGTTTTCTCCAACACTCTTGTCTTCTCCAACAGTTCAAAAGCATCAGTTCTTCAGCACTCAGCTTTCTCTATAGCCCAACTCTCCCATCCATACATGACTACTGGAGAAACCACAGCTTTGACTATACAGACCTTTGTCAGCAAAGGAATGTCTCTGCTTTTTAATATGCTGTCTAGGTTTGTCATAGCTTTGCTTCCAAGGAGTACACATCTTTTAATTTCATCTTCTTGCTTGCAGTCTTGCAAACAAACCCCTTCTCTGCTGCAAACCTGGGCATCTCGTGTTTTGACTTCCTGTGGGTCAGCCAACATGGCTTAGTCCAGTAACGGTTGAGAGAATGATTTGCAAATATCCTGGCATGCCAATAGTAATTTTAATAGCAGAGTCTGACCTTACACTTTGTAACCCCCATAGCATCTACCACATACCAGTATCTGCAGTTGTCTGGGTCAAACATAACTGATCAATAAGTAAATGAATGCAACCACAAATTCTAGCCAAGATTGTATTGAATTTCCAGCCAGTGGAACAAGAAAAAAGGGTGAGAATGAGAAAAGGAGGGGGAAAAGTGATTACAGATGGCAAATTTAGAGGAACCAAAGAAATCTTAAAAAGCATTGCATTATTAACAACATTTAACCAATTTAGCATAAATATAAAAAGTCAGTTATTTCCATGTAATAGCAAGAAATGGCTAAAATATATTTTTTAAAGAGAGAGACCACTTACTAACATAACATACAATACATAAAAAACAAATCTATCTGTTAAATAAAACTAACTCAGAAAACTTTTTAATTTTAGAGGAAAGCATTTTGAAGATCTGAACTAAGTGAAGCTACATACCTTGATCATGAAAGTTAACCAATTGGAAGAGTATTCCCGTATATGTGTTCAATGTAGCACTAAGCAAAACCACAAAAGATATTTTCATAAGACTTGACAAAATTCTTCTGAAATTTAAGTGAAAAGCAGAGAGAATAGGGAAGATAATATTGAACAAGTACAAAGGGGACTTTCCCTTCAAATCATCAAATTATTTTGTACTTTAGGATAATTCAAAAGGTAAAAATAGACAATTGGAAAGTAATAGATTAAAAATAGGCCCTTGCATACATAGCCAGTTTATATCTGATAGAGCCATCATTGTGGGTATGTAGAAGAATAATGCAATATACAATGAGGTCTTTTAGGACAGGTTGCTTTCCAAAGAAAGATTAATTTAAACCAATTTTCACAGCATAAGCAAAAATGAATTATGAAAGGATTAAATGCTTAAATTAAACATCCAAAGTATTAACTATTTCACAAGTAATATGGGAGTATATCTTTATGAACTTCGACTGTAGGAGCATTGCTTATAAAGAATTACAAAATGCATACCCGCCCCCTGAAGAAAAATATAAATTCTCTTAAAAAAGGAATATCAACCTAAAAAAAGCATCCTAAAGACTGAAACACAAGTCACAAATTGAAAAGCATTGGGTTGGCCAAAAAGTTCATTTAGGTTTTTCTGTAGCACAGTGTGGAAAAACTCCAATGAAATTTTTGACCAACCCAATATTAGCAGCACAAATCAATGAAAAAGTTTATACCTGGGATATATAAGGAATTGTTACAAATAAATAATAGCTAATCAACCAAAAAGTAATATAAGCAAAAGGCAGTGTACAGAAAACACCAGTGGCCCATGAAAGCAAAAACTACGTTGAGCCTCCTTAGCAATCATAAAAAGGTGAACTAAAACTACAGTGAGATATCATTTCAACCCATTTGTTGCTTAGTTGCTAAGTCATGTCTGACTCTGTAGCCCCATGGATTCCAGCACACCAGCTTCCCTGTCCTTCACGGTTATCTAGAGCTTGCTCAAACTCATGTCCGTTGAGTCGATGACGCCATCCAACCATCTCATCCTCTATCACCCACCCATTAGACTGGCAAAATTCAAGGAACATTACATGCCAAACGAGTCTTAGATGTGGAACATTTGAAAACACTTGACTATGTATTTGACTTAAATAGATTAGAAAGCATTTTCTCTTGTTATTAATATGTTAAGCTGATGTGGTGACCCTAATGCTTGATTACTATATTACCTGGTGTAGAGAAAATCTTGCACCGAAGTATGTAAAGGAATACCTAAGAATGAGGTCCCATTTGCAGTAGCATCAAAATCTGGAGAAAATAAAACACCAGTGTGCATTAATTTAAGAATGGATAATAAATTCTGACAAATAGAATAGAATCCTATATACCAGGGAATTATCGAAAATTGTATGTAATAACATGAATTAATATTATAGACATAATGTTGAATTTTTAAAAAAGCATGTTGCAGAAAAAAATTATGAAGAGACTGATCCCCCTTAGATACATTTCAGACATACAATGTTAAATAATATATAATTTATAGACTCTTAGCATGTTAGTCACTCATTAATGTCTGACTCTTTGTGACTCCATGGACTATAGCTTGCCAGTCTCCTCTGTCCAAGGGATTCTCCAGGCAAGGATATTGTAGTGGGTTGCTATTCCCTTTTCAAGGATATCTTTGCACCCAGGGTTTGAACCTGGGTCTCCTACATTACAGGCAGATTCTTTACCATGTGAGCCCCAAGGGAAGCCCTAACATAAATTATAATGAAGAGCAAGTGAATAAAAATATAAACTTCAGGGTTATGGTTACCTGGATGGGGTAGAGAAAGAATCATAAAAATTGAGGGAAAAAAAAAAAAGCACAGGGATTGAAAAAGTCTCAGGGATACTCTAACTCCTAAGCTGATTGGTTCAGGCATGATCATTCATTTTTGTGTTTACCTAGATGCATTGCTTCCCTTGTGGCTCAGATGGTAAAGAATCGCTTGCAATGCGGGAGACCTGGGTTTGATCTCTGGGCTGGGAAGATCCCTTGGAGAAAGGAAACACTACCCACCCCAGTATTCTGGCCTAGAGAATTCCATGGACTGTATAGTCCATGGGGTCACAAGGAGTCGGACAGGACTGAGCGACTTTCACTTTCAGATGCATTGCATATTCAACAGAAATATAATTTTTATAAGTTCAACATTTAACTTAAATAGCGGCTGCATGATTTTGTAAATGTGGTAGAAGCAGCTGTGATTGACATACAGCAAGTTGTATGTTTCATTGCCGGAGAGGGAAGTGAGGATGGGAGGAGGCAAACTGACAAATTTGAAAAGCAAATAAATTAATGATGTATGATTTTATTTACAGGATAATGAAAGAGAAGATTCAGGAAAAAAATTAAAGCAGTTTAAAATTCAAGCTAGTTGTTTCACCAGCTTTCCCTCCCCTAAGCCTAAGAAATGTTAGAGTCTCAGGTACCCAGGGACTATGATGAACACAGAAATTGACCACGTCACAAGGGGGTGCTGAAGGAGATGAGGCGCCTCAGAGAAAAAGCCACTGCTCTGCTTTCTCCCTGAGCCAGCCATGTGCCTCGGCCTCCTATGCTGTGCGGCCCTTTTTTTCTGGGGAGCAGGTAAGTTCCTGTTGTGAAGTTGTTGGATTCCAATCTCAGGACTTTCTCCTGTGGTTGCAAAATCAGGCTTTCTCCTGGGCTTTCACTACACCATCTGTCTCTTTTCTCACAGGTTCCATGGACACCGAGGTCACTCAGAGTCCAAGTCATCTGATCAAAGGAAAAGACCAGAGAGCAAAGATGGATTGTGTTCCCAAAGAAGGACACGCTTACGTTTACTGGTATCGCAAGAAGCTGGAAGAAGCATTTGAGTTTTTGGTTTATTTTCAGAATCAAGACATGATGGAAGATACAGCTCTGTTCAAACAGCGATTTTCAGCTGAGTGCCCCCAAAACTCACCCTGCAGCCTGGAAATCAACTCCACCGAGGCAGCGGACTCGGCTCTGTATTTCTGCACCAGCAGCCAGTCCACAGTGCTGCACGTCAGCTCTTCTTAGAGCACAAACTCACCGTGCACCCAGCTCAGGAAATCAGTGGTGTCGTAGGAGGGTAGGAACTAACAGAAACCCACCTTGAAAGAGCATACACCAGATGGAAAAATCCGTAAATGGCCACACAGGATAAGCAGAAGGGGAGGTGGAAAACAGCTGGTGGGAACACAAATCCAAGGGTGGGGCAGGAAGCTGTAAGGGGTCTCAGATTCCCCAGGTTGCAGGGTATCTGGCAAAGGAGACACAGGATGTGACCTTGCTGGGTTCCTAAAAATCTTTATTAAAATATGCAGTTCTGTGCTTTTCATCTTGCAAAACAGTGCCTGCAGGGATAAGGATAATCAGCAGGGGTACCCTGATCTCCTGGCTCTGCACATTCATTGATCCAGAGACTCCTCAGGGTTCATCACTGCTTTTCTCAGCTGTTCCTGCCAGAGAAACTGAGCAAGAAACTCAACAACTCCCTACCTCCTGAATACTATAATCAGATAAGTTTTAAAAGCACTTTGAGATAACATAGTCACAATAAAATATACCCATTTCAAGTATATATTTTAACATGTTTTGATAAATTTTCAGACCCATGTAACTTACATGATAGGGCTTCCCTGGTGGCTCAAACAGTAAAGAATCTGCATGCAATGGGGGAGACCTGGGTTCGATTCTTGGGTGGGGAACATCTGCTAGAGAAGGAAATGGAAACCCACTCCAGTATTCTTGCCTGGAGAATCCCATGGACAGAGGAGCCTAGCGGGCTACAGTGTACGGGGTTGCAAAGAGTTGGACACGACTAAGCTACAAACACACACACACACACACACACACGGGAGACCTACCGGATGGGCTTCCCTAATGACTCAATAGTAAAGAATCCGCCTGCCAAAGTAGAAGACAAGGGTTTGATCCCTGGGTGAGGAAGACCTCCTAGAGGAGGAAGTGGCAACCCACTCTACCTGGGAAATCCCATGGACAGAGGAGCCTGGCATGCTACAGTCCATGGGATTACCAAAGAGTTGGACACTCTTAGTTGGACACGACTTAGAGATTAAACAACAATAACAAGCATGATACTCAAGATACAGAATATTTCCCCCTTTCCAAATGTCCCCACATGCTGCTTTATTGAGGTCTTTAAATTCTCTCAGCATTGCTCAGTATTTTTTATCCAACACACCTTACATATTTTGTTGATTTTTTCCTGTTTTTCCTAAATTTATTTTTTAATGTATTATAAATGTACCTTTTAATACTCAGAAGGAGTTTATTGATTAAAATAGTTTCTGCCAAGACTTCACATTAGCCCATTTCATTTTAGTCTTACAAAAACACCTTCTCCAGAAGTGAAGATTCGTGTTCACCAGGAGCCACACCTGAGACGAGGTATCACCTCATGTCTGTAAGAATCATATTTCCAGGACTAGAACATAATCTAGTAAGTCCTGTTCTTGTCATAGCTTAGGTCTGTCAATCAGTCTAAAAGTGTTTTATTTTTTTAATCAAACCGCTTTAACAAATCTGAACTTGCACTGTAGATAAAATATTTCTCAGGATACATGAACTTCCTAATACTTCTTGTCCTTGTATTTTACCACAAAGAATGTTCTCTTCTAAAGCACAAATTTTTAACCTGGGACCCATGGACCTCCAAGGGGTACAAGGGTAGAATTCAGAAATCCATGAATCTGAGTGGGAAAATGAGTCTTTATTTTTACTAACGTCTAACTAAAATATGGCTTTTAGTTCACGATAGATGTAATGAATAAATCAGAGCAGTGTTAGTAGAACCTGTGACAAAGTCAATAATGGAAATCGCAGGGTATTTGCATAAATTTTTTGTGTATCAGAGAAGGCAATGGCACCCCACTCCAGTACTCTTGCCTGGAAAATCCCATGGGCGGAGGAGCCTGGTAGGCTGCAGTCCATGGGGTCGCTGAGGGTTGGACACAACTGAATGACTTCACTTTCACTTTTCACTTTCATGCATTGGAGAAGGAAATGGCAACCCACTCCAGTGTTCTTGCCTGGAGAATCCCAGGGACGGGGGAGCCTGTTGGGCTGCCGTCTATGGGTCGCACAGAGTCAGACATGACTGAAGTGACTTAGCATCAGCAGCAGTTTGTGTATTATAACACTTGATGTGTATTACAGTTGATATGAAATTTTCAGATATTTTCATGTCCTGTTACATAGAGTAAATATCATTACTCTCATCACTCCCTGCTTGGAAATCTTGCCAGTTTTCAGATATATTTCAGAATATATATATGTATATTTTCAACATTTACTTATTTATTTGGCTGCATTGTGTCTACTTTCAGCATGGGCGATTGTTTGTTGGGCTCACGGTTTTCTCTAGTTGTGGCACACAGGCTTGGTTGCCCCATGGCAGGTGGGACCTTAGTTCCCAGACTAGGGATCAAACCCATGTCCCCTGCATTGGAAGGCAGATTCTTAACCACTGGACCACCAAGAAAGTCCCCCAGGATATGTTTTATGAAATGAATTTTGAAGATGTATATATATCATAAATTTCCTTGAAGATATCTTGACAACATTTGCATTTATTCTGCATTTCAGAATAATTGGTATCTTTTGTAATACTGTATATCCTACTTGATGAGTTTAAAACATTATTCTCAGAAGCAATGCCTAGTATTTAACAAAGCACCAAAAGTGTTCCTGTGTGAAGAATGAGATTCTCAACTTTACAGATGAGCTTTTCAACCTCAAGCCTGGACCCGATGTTTGCAAGTGAGCTCTCAGCCAGCATTCTTTCTCAGAGTTCTACCCCAGGGCTGCACTTTCTCATCACTCGCATTCTAAATCATACGTCATTTCCTCTCCCTTTGTATCTCTGTCTCTCACATACACACACACACACACACACATGTACCTTTCTTCCAGAAAGGGGTAGCGACAGTGTCTGAACCACCAGATTCCAACCAAGTTTCATCATAAAATTGTCTTTTATCACAGATGACCCCCAGATATAAAAATAAAACAAACATTTATCTACCAAAATAACAACATTTGGTAAGAAATAATCTATGACTACATTATCATTTATCTAAGACTCTAGAATAAATGATTTTATGCAATGAATGTAAACTTATTGCATAAATTTCAGCTCAGTGCTGGAAAATGATATGTTTGTGAGCTTGCACAATCCCATGTCAGTAAATATCTGAATTTCCTGGATGTAGTATTAGCTTCCTAAGTCCTCTTAATGAAATAAAAAGTCCAGAAAATAATAACGGCAAACACAAATATGGTGCTTATTCTGTGTTAAGAACTGTTCTAGATTCTTTCTATAATATTTAGAACAACTTTACAAGAAGATGCTCATTATATCCATTTTACAGGTGAGAAAATCAAGGGGAGGATAAGAGACTTGCCCACTGACATAGCTGCTAGTTGGCAGGGCCAGAATTCAAGCCCAGGTTTTCTCCCAAACTCGCTCTAATCCACCGACATGGGGGTGGGAGTAGGTTTAGGGCCCTTTGGTTTTTGCTAAAATTACCCGACTCACCTTTGCTTCACCTCTACTGTATCAATTTGTTGTTGAGTCACTCAGTCGTGTCTGTCTCTTTGCGACCCCATGGACTGCAGCACACTAGGCTTCCCTGTCCATTGCTAACTCCCGGAGCTTGCTCAAAATCCATCGAGTCAGTGATGCCATCCAACCATTTCATCCTCTGTCGTCCCCTTCTCCTCCTGCCTTCAGTCTTTCCCAACATTAAGGTCTTTTCTAATGAGTAAGTTCTTTGCATCAGCTGGCCTAAGTATCTGAGCTTCAGCTTCGGCTGAAGTAACTGTATCAATTATTTGTAATAAATACAGAGGACAGAGAGAACTGGCTTTATGTTTTGCAGAACCTCTGAACCTCTCTTGTGTTTGAAGTTCCCCCACTAACAGTGTTAGTGGGAAATCAAGCAGTTGACAGAGAGGCCATAGACTCTGAACATGGTAGGCATTTCCCTTTCCTAGTTTTCATCACGGTGAATGCACAGGCACAGTCTGTTTGTGACTCTGACCAGGAAATGGGAGATTCAGTCTCCTCACCACTTGGCACTTGTCCGTTTAGAAGGGATATAAAGAGCTCTGTTAGGCGGAAGGGAAAATGCAAGTGTCTTGATCGTTCTCAGTGTCTCCATGTGCAAGCTCAGCTGCGATAGTCACTTGACCGCAGTGACAAATTCTGCATGTGGAACCAGGGGGAGCTCTGGGTTCCAGCCTCTGCCCTTGGCCTCCCTCACACTTCGTCTGGGGTTGTACAAAGACGCAGTCCTTGCCATGGGTAGCTGGGCCCTCTACCTGGCCCTTTGTCTCCTGGGAGCAGGTGAGCCCAACACCCAGTCAGCAAAGTCTGGTCCTGGATGTGCAGACCCCCGCCCACTCGGCACCCTCATCTCACAGTGGTGTCTGGCTCCCTTCTAGGTGTCATCACCAGCCTTTGTATCTTTATCCTACAGGACCCATGGATGCTGAAATCTACCAGATAAGATTTCTGCTCGCTGAGGCTGGCCAGGATGTGACCCTGGAGTGTAAACAGAACCTGGGCTACAGTGCCATGTACTGGTACCGGCAGGACCCAGGGCAGGGTCTGAAGCTGATTTATTACTCTACGGTTGTAAAGGATATTCAGAGAGGAGACTTATCTGAAGGCTACAGTGTCTCTCGAGAGAAGCAGGAGCTGTTTCCTCTCACTGTGAAGTCAGCTCACACCAACCAAACAGCCGTGTACCTCTGCTCTGGGGGCACCACAGTGGAGCACGGCCACCTCTCACCTGTGCACAAACCCCATTCCAGCCCTACAGCCCCCGATACAGCCTCCCTCTAAAAACTTGTAAGGTACCCTTTCCCTTCACGCTCTGCATTCCTAATCAGGAACTCATCAGAATAGACCCAGAGGATACACTTTGTTCCTTTGTCTTTTCATCACTCCCTGTACGCTTATCAATAGTTTTTCTTGACATTTTCCTATGTCCCACTATTTTTCCAAATACAAAGGGTACAAAACTGGGTAGAAGACAGATCTTTTCTCTAAGGAGCTGACAGCCTAGTAAGGAAATAATTATGATGGATTTGAATATAATAATCTATAAAATCATATAGTATATAATAATACAATATAATAGCAATGCTATAATCAGAAGTCCTTTGGGAGCTCTGAGGAAGACGTGCCAGTTCTGTCTGGTTGGATTAGAGAAAGCTAAGAGCATTTGAGCTTCATGAGATGGATGTGATTGTGAATAGAACATTCATATTAATGAGTCATACTTTGAAAAAATTACAGAAGAGAAAGAACTTAATCAACCGATAAAAATTTTATCCAGTAGAATAATTTTGAGAGATTGATGGGATGGAGTTTCTTAACAAGACGAGTTTCTGGTTTCATGGATGTAAGTGTAGACGTGTATGATAGGTTGTTGCTCAAAAGAGGAAACTGAAACAAGAAAAATATTCAGCTGTCATTAGCAGACAGGCGATCAATACAGTTTTTCAGTGGTCTTTGTATGACTTTGGTTCCTTACAAAGCTGCAACGTCAGATAAAATGGGACCATGTTTTCAGTAGCAATCCCCACTTGAGATAGTAGAGTTTGAATTGTTTATTGGACAATGAGATAAAAATTGGAAATAGGCAGTTGTATATACAGACGTCAATAGAGCTGGGTTAGAGATATAGGTTCTGTAGAATTCAGCCTATAAAGGATTAAACTATGGCACCAGAAAAGTCCACCCAAAATACAGATTTAGGTAGGGATAAAATACTTGGAAATATATATTGTGGTATTCTAGTTCCTTTAGGAGATAAAAGAAGACAGGAATGAACTGTATGGGGATTGATCAAGGCATGGAATGTTTGAGGGAAAAAAAAGAGGGAATTAAGCTAGAATGTGAGGGGCTTCCCTGGTGGTCCAGTGGTTAATAATCTGCCTGCCAATGCAGGGGACACAGGTTTCATCCCTGGTCCGGGAAAATACCATATGCCACAGAGCACCAAATCCCTTGCACCATGACTAGTATTATTTCTGTCAGTAAAAATAAATCTAAAATAGCTTAAAATAAACATTTTAACAAATGAAAACTAATTGAATGAAATATAAACTAGTTACATTTTCTGAACTAGGATAAAAGCTTTTCTTCTGATACCACGAAATGTTCTGCCTAGTAACATGACGATTATGAGTCTACAAAGTGATCTCATCACTAGAAGGTTGCTGATGGAGATTTTAAAACCTCACCCTTGTGCTTCTTTGGTGCGACCATGGGCCACAGCTTCTCTGCTGTGTAGCTCTTTGTCTCCTGGGATCAGGTGAGTCCTGAGCACAGACAAAAAATCCTGCTCTGGGCTTGCCAACTCCCTCAACCAAGTGTTTTCCTTGTCAGGGTCCCTCTTGGATTTTGTCTATAGTTTCTCTACAGGTTCTATTGATGTCAGAGTTATCCAGACTCCACGACACTTGGTCAAAGCAAAGGACAGAAAGCAAGGATGGAGCGTATTCCCCACAAAGGACATATATTTTTCTAATCGGTATCAATGGATCTAGAAAAAAGAGCTGGAGTTTTTTATTTCTTTTCAGAATGAACAAGTCCTTGATCAAATCAAGTTGGTCCAAGAAGCAATTCTCAGCTGCATGTCCCCCACACTCACCTTGAAGCCTGGAAATCCAGTCTTCTGAGCCAGGAGACCCCGTGGTGTATTTTTGTGCCAGCAGTCAATCCACGGCACTCAAGTGTTACTTCCTCTTCATGCACAAGCTCACCATGGGCCCAGGTCAGGAAACGGGTGATTTATTACATTGGAAGGAAGTAACAGAAGTCAACTGGAGCTAGATTAAGCACAACGTAATTGAATACAAGGCTAACGGGCGCTTAGCAGAAACAAAGGAGCGACAGACAGACAGTGCTGCTGCTGCTAAGTCGCTTCAGTCGTGTCCGACTCTGTGTGACCCCGTAGACAGCAGCCCATCAGGCTCTGCCATCCCTGGGATTCTCCAGGCAAGAACACTGGAGTGGGTTGCCATTTCCTTCTCCATTGCGTGAAAGTGAAAAGTGAAAGTGAAGTCGCTCAGTCGCGTCGGACTGGTAGGGACTCCACGGACTGCAGCCTACCAGGCTCCTCCATCCATGGGATTTTCTAGGCAAGAGTACTGGAGTGGCTTGCCATTGCCTTCTCCAACAGACAGTGCTGAGATATGCTATATTCGAGTTCCTTTTCTCCTTTAAACATTGAAATACCGCCTCCCTGTGTGGCTTCATCCCCATCCCAGGCTTCAAGGAACCACTGAGTGTGGGGAAGAGGTGGTCTCTCTTCTTGAGCAGGTGAGCTCTGTTACCTGCTCCCAGCTTGTCTTCCCCCATTCTCAGGTCCCCTGCATGTCTAGACTGTGGTCTCCTCCATCTTCACTCTTGTCGTTGTGTGGCATAGAAAAGCGTCCAACCATTGCTGCATCTGAAACTGCCCATCACTCGTCAATAATTACCCATTCATTTGCAAATTCAGAAAAAATGCTTCAGTCTGTTCAGCTATGCTTTGTGCTCCCTGGTGTACACTTGATTCAGACTAATTTCTCTCCCTCCATTTTTCTAATTCTAACTAAATTCTATTCCAAGGGGCAGCAGAAATACACACATCTTTCTTATCTGTCCTAATATTATCTATTTTAGAGTCAGATCCCGTCCATGAAATCACCAATTTCATCACTCTTGATATGCCAGCTGATCCATTTTAATTCCACCAGTGCTTCCAGAACAACCCTCTTTCACTGAGGCTTAACACGACTGAGAAATTTGGTTGAATTCCATGGAGTTTCAGTCTCTGGAAAAGGAGAGGGCTGAAAGGAGCCCTGAAAAATACACTTCACAGAACATGCGGACTTAGGGCGCATTATGGATGTTTAAATGAAAAACATGAGTGTTATATGCTGTTTGAAGTGCACTTTTCCTTTGTATAACTTAAAGCAAATTTCTGAGAAATAAATTTAGGGAAACAAATTTTAAGTGATATTCAGAAACCATCAGTGTTTACCATGAAGGTGAAGGTAAAGATTTAAGAAAAGAAAAAAAATGAACAATCTAATAGGAAATGAGAAACTATACATAGAAAAAAATTCATGTAAATCTGGAAAAAAAAATTTATGAAAAAATGCTTTGAAACACTTAAAAAATGAATTATGTTATCCAGTTTCATCAAGAGCCTAGCCAGAGGGTTACTTGTGGCTCACATGGTGAAGAATCTGCCTACAGTCCCAGAAATCCAGGTTCAATCCTGAGTCAGGAAGATCCCCTGGAGAAGGGCATAGTATTCTTGCCTGGAGAATTCATGGACAGAGGAGCCTGGTGGGCTACAGTACATGGGGTCACAAAGAGTCGGACACGACTGAGCGACTAACACTTTCACTTTCATATGATGATGTCAGTTTGACAGCAAGAATCCAGAACCTTAAAAAAAATGCAATAAGCAGTATAAAGATTCTACAATTATAAAGATAACTTGGGAATTTGACTTCAGGTCAAAATAGATAATTGTTACTTAATTGCCCTACCTCCATAAATCACTGTAGGACCTGATAAGCTTGCTTACTTTTCTTCAACATTATACTGGAGGTCTTAACCGGTGTCATAGGGCCAAACAAAAATGAAAAAGAAATCCTAAATATTGTAAAGGAAGATGTGAAATTGTCACTATTTTCAGATTACATGATTGTTTATAGAGCGTTACTTATGGCTCAGATGATAAAGAATCTGCCTGCAATGCAGGAGACCTGGGTTCAATCCAGGGTTGGGAAGATCCCCTGGAGAAGGGAATGGCAACCCACTCCAGTATTCTTGCCTGGAAAATTTCATGGACAAAGGAGCCTGGCAGGCTACAGTCAGTCTGCAAGGTTGCAAAGAGGTGGACGACTGAGCAACCAACACTTTCATACTTTCACTTTCACTGATTGTTTATATAAGAATCGATGAGCCACAGATAGAAAGAATTAGTGAATTTTAAAAGATCACAAGATACAAAATCAATATAAAAAAATCAAGTGTCTTTACACTAGTTGCAAACAAGTGAAAAACAAACTTCAGGAAACAATTCCGTATATGATAGTATCAACAACAGAAATAAATTTAGCAAATGATGTTCCATCACAAATGGAAACTAAAGAAAATTTAAAAATGGAAAGATAACCCTTGTTTACGGATTGAAAATTTCACTGCATTAAGGTAGCAATTTACTCAACAAATAATGTTGAGGTAAATGGATGAGCCTAAATGCCGGGTTGGATAAAGCACAAGTTGGAATCAAGATTGCCTGGAGAAATATCAATAACCTCAGATATGCAGATGACACCACCCTTATGCAGAAAGTGAAGAAGAACTGAAGAGCCTCTTGATGAAAGTAAACGAGGAGAGTGAAAAAGCTGGCTTAAAACTCAACATTCAGAAAATGAAGATCATAGCATCTGGTCCCATCACTTCAAGGCAAATAGATGGGGAAACAATGGAAATAGTGACAAACTTTATTTCCTTGGGCTCCAAAATCAGAGCAGATGGTGACTGCAGCCACGAAATTAAAAGATGCTTACTTCTTGGAATGACCAACCTAGGCAGCATATTAAATAGCAGAGACACTACTTTGCTGATAAAGGTCCATCTAGTCAAAGCTATGGTTTTTCCAGTAGTCATGTGTGGAAGTGAGAGTTGGACTATAAGGAAAGCTGACCACCAAAGATTTGATGCTTTTGAACCATGGTGTTGGAGAAGACTCTTGAGAGTCCCTTGGACTGCAAAGAGATCCAACCAGTCCATCCTAAAGGAAATCAGTCCTGAATATTCATTGGAAGGACTGATTCTGATGCTGAAACTCCAATACTTTGGCCACCTGATGAGAAGAACTGACTTATTGGAAAAGACCCTGATGTTGGGAAAGATTGAAGGCAGGAGGAGAAGGGGACGACAGAGGATGAGATGGTTGGATGGGATCACTTGATGGACATGAGTTTGAGCAGGCTCTGGGAGCTGGTGATGGACAGGGAAGCCTGGCGTGCTATAGTTCATGGGGTCACAAAGAGTCAGACACAACTGAGCAACTGAACTGAACTGAAATGGATGAGCACATGGAAAGAAATGAACTTTACTGATACCTCATACCATAAACAGGAGAAGACAATGGCAACCCACTCCAGTACTCTTGCCTGGGAAATCCCATGGACGGAGGAACCTGGTAGGCTACAGTCCATGGGGTCGTGAAGAGTTGGACACGACTGAGTGACTTCACTTTCACTTTCATGCACTGGAGAAGGAAATGGCAACCCACTCCAGTGTTCTTGCTTGGAGAATCCCAGGGATGGGGGAGCCTGGTGGGCTGCCATCTATGGGATTGCACAGTCAGACACAACTGATGTGACTTAGCAGCAGCATACCATAAACAAAAATAAATTTCAGATGGATCAGAGGCCTAAGTGTGAAGGCTAAAACTACAAATCTTCTAGAAGAAAGCTTAGAAAAATACCTTTGTGAGTTGAAGGTAGGCAAAAATATCTTATGACAGAAAGCAGAAACCAGTAGTGAAAAAAAACCCTTTCTCCTTTGGCATCCTTTTTGCTAGAGGATGTTTATTATACAGTTGAGTAATTACAAGTGAAGACCATTTTCAGCATCCATAGGATCACATTTATGGACACACAGCACACAGCCGGCAAAGAGCATGGTACATGGGTGAGAATGAGAGGTCCATGCTCTGAGAGCTCTGCAGATAAGTCAGAGGAAAAGTGGGTTACAGATAAGATTTGAGAGTCATACAAACCACCCGGAGTAGGGGAAATATTGGTCTGTGCCACCAAGGATCCTCTTGGTTGCCCAGAAATAAGAGTGTCTTTTTCAGTTCCTTTCCCATCCAATGTATGTCTCTTCCATTCATTCTTCTGATCATAGTAACTCACTCCTCCTCAGACATAGATTCTGCCTCACCTCTGTCATGTGTAACTCCAAACTTCTCCTGTAGGACTCTGTTGGACCCGAGTCCCCTGTTCTCTCAACTGATGTGACTCCCAATAATAGTTTATTTTTGCTTTTGTTGCTAAGTTGCTTCAGTCATGTCCAACTCTTTGCAACCCTACGGACTGTAGCCTTCCAGGTTCCTCTGTCTATGGGACGCTCTAGGCAAAAATGCTGATTATCATGCTCTCCTCCAGGGGATCTTCCCGACCCAGGGATCGAACCCTCATCTCTTATCTCTTCAATCAGCAGATTCTTTACCACTAGTGCCACCTAGGAAGTCTGATAGCAGGTTATATTCACCTCCTAAATCTCCATTCTGGTCAAATCACTGCCTACAGCAGGGGGCAGCAAAACATTAAGCTTAAGAATTGCAAATTAGGGCAATTATATTTTTCCCATTAAGGACAAACCAGAAGTGATCATCTTTATTACAATTACCCTGTTTGTGTTAATTGAACACCAGGATAAGCAATTTACTGTAATGAATCCACTTTTCTGTTGGCATGATTAATGGAGAACTCTCTACCAGAAAGAGAGAGAAGGAAGATAACACTGGGATGTGTCACATGGAATGGTGCACCAGCTGGGAAATGTGGTTGGGTGCTCCTAAATAAATCAGGAACTGTGCAAAATAACAAAAGAGAGAGAGAAGGAAATTGGGAATAAATGAGAGAGGCCATGAGTTGGTAATTATTATTATTTTTATGCTAATTTAAAAACTTTCCCCCCCCAGTCTTTCTATTTGGCTGCATCAAGTCTTAGGATCTTTATTGGCATAAGGACTCTCTAGCTGTGGTGCATGGGTTTAGTTGCTCCACAGCATGTGGGATCTTAGTTCCCAGACCAGGGTTTGAATCCTTGATCTATGCATTTGCAAGGCAGACTCAACCGCTGGACCACAAGAAAGTCCCCATGAGTTGGTAATTATTGAAGCCAGATAATGTGAGGATGAAATTAAAAGATGCTTGCTCCTTGGAAGAAAAGTTATGATAAACCTAGACAGCGTATTAAAAAGCAGAGACATTACTTTGCCAACAAAGGTCTGTAGAGTCAAAGCTATGGCTTTTCCAGTAGTCATGTGTGGGTGTGAGAGTTGGACTATAAGGAAAGTTGAGCACTAAAGAGTTGATGCTTTTGAACTGTGGTATTGGAGAAGACTCTTGAGAGTCCCTTGGACTGCAAGGAGATCAAACCAATCAATCCTAAAGGAAATCAACCCTGAATATTCACTGGGAGGACTGATGCTGAAGCTGAAGCTCTAATACTTTGGCCACCTGATGTGATGCCCTGACTCATTGGAAAAGACCCTGATGCTGGGAAAGATTGAAGGCAGGAGGAGAAGGGGACAGCAGAGGATGAGATGGTTGGATGGTATCACCGACTCAAAGGACATGAGTTCGAGCAAACTCCAGGAGATAGTGAAGGACAGGGAAGCCTGGCATGCTGCAGTCCATGGGGTCGTAAAGAATGAGGCATGACTGAGCAACTGAAAAACATCAAATGTGGGGACATGGAAGTTCATTATATGATTACATCTACTTGGCATATTTTAGAAATTTTCATAACCAAAAGAAAAAACATTAGAAAGAAGGCTTGCCCAATGTGAGATGAAGTGGGATTGACTGTGATGGGATGCCATGATATATCCACAGATTGGGTGGAACCAGGACAAGCTCAAACAGCAAACACCATTTGTTTATTATGTCACAAAGGGCTTCAGATTGTCATAGCTGAACTATGGCATTATTTGTAGTATGTTGTCTTGAAATCCTGAGCACTTGCCTCCTAAAATCAGGAACAATTTATGTTATGCTGAAATTCTCTCTCTTGAAGGAACCATTTACAGTTATTCAAAATATGAGTGAAGATGTTAATATTTCTTTGAAATCTATGCCCATATTAAGTGACTATCTCCCTGCCATGCGCCAATACTTGCAGTAAAGATACGCACCTTGAAAACATTGACCAGAAAAGCATCAGCCATTTAAAGAACTGTGGCAATTTGAAACAAAGTTATCACGTTGCCCTTCTTTTAAAAAAATTCTCAAACTTCACAGTGCATATATTCAAGTTGGAAAACTTATCTAGACCTGAGTTAGAAAAAAATAAATGCAGAAAAATAGAAAAGTTACGCAAACTTCCAGTGAGACTAGACCCCTTTTGTTTGAGAGGATTCTGAATGTTCTCTGTTGCCTAGCCAACTGGGAGGGTGATGGTTCCTTGAATGACTGAAATAGATAAGGTCTGAGAAGCAGAGACCTTGCTCTCTGACAGATGGCAGAGAAGAGGAAGGAGTAAAAATTTCAGCATCTGCTGATATGATATACAATAAGCCAAAGCACCACCTAAGAAGTAAGGGAGTGAAGAAGGTTAGGGCCTTGGGGGATGTGATGGGAAAGGGTGTAGCTGCATCTTTCTCTGAGACTTGCTAAGTTGGGAGGGGCAATGACTCTGCTGACAGAATCCTTACAATTTCCTATTTCCATGCCCTGTTCCCCCAGCACTCAAAGCTGAGACCATCTTCATCCTGCCTCTCCCCACCATCGGCTCCATGCTCCTCTGCTGTGTGATCTTCTGTCTCCTGGGAACGGGTGAGTTTGGGAAACACAGGAAACCCTTGCCTTAAATTTCCTGGGTCGTGGCTGAAGCTTCTCCCTTGAGATCGTGGCAAGGCATCCCTTCCTAGGCTCTGCTCTAGTTTCTCTCTTGTTTCCTCACAGGCTCCATGGATACCGGTGTTACCCAGACCCCAAGAAATAGGATCGCAAACACAGGAAAGAGCACTGTACTGGAATGTTCTCAGACTAAGGACCATGAGTCCATGTACTGGTATCGACAAGACCCAGGACGGGGGCTCCGGCTGATCTACTTCTCCTATGGTATCAATGATATTAACAAAGGAGATGTCTCTGATGGATACAATGTCTCTCGTAAGGAGAAGGCAAAATTCTCCCTCTACCTAGAGCCTGCTACTCCCAGCCAGACGGCCATTTACTTCTGTGCCAGCAATATTTGCACAGTGCTTCCTGGCCACCTGCTCTCTACACAGAAAGACCGCTGTGTTTGCTTGGAAGGGCACACAGACTTCCTCGATGTGGGGTGTGGGATGTGGGTTCCTTAGAGGTTGTTTCTATGCTGTGTGAGCCCCAGTCTGAACTTAGGGCCACCTTGTCCCTAGGCCAGTGTCCCCAGGCCATGGGGTGACTCCCAAACCCCAGCCTAGACTTATCCTACCTCCCCTACCTACTGAACCTCTTTTTTTTTTCCTAGTGGTAGTGACCAGCCCAATACTGTCCTCCTGGGAGAATGAGCCTGAACGTTTGGGAACACCATGGTGATTTTTAATAAAAGCGTTTCCTATTAGCTTTTCCACATTGTGGCTTTTAATGGTCCTTTGATGTCTGTCTCCACCTACCTTTCTGTATCCTCATCCACTCTGTTAAAGCTGACAGCCCCTTTATCCTGCCAGCCCTTTCTCATCCCATCCCTTCCAAGCCTACTCTTTAGGTCTGTAGTTGGTTGCCTTTATACCAAGAACAAACTGACTAACTCATTTTCTAAAACTTCATTCTAAGTAAATTTAATCACCATTAAATCTGACTCAGAAGATGAAGTTAGTCACTGGAGAATGTGATCTATAAAAGTTATTTTTCACCTACTGCCTGACACATGGATCTCTGCTGAGATCAATCTTAACCTGCAAGAGCAAATAGACTCGCTTCATTTTCTGAATTTACTGAATTCCAAAATACTTGCCTGCTGTCCAGCATGGAGCCAAAGCTAGGAGCTTGGAGACTGCCCTTTCTCTCAGGACATTGGAAAAAACCCTGACTGCCCTGTGGGGAGGACCCTACTAGGAGCCAGTGAACTCTAGACACAAAAGTGCTTAATCAAAGGCTGCTAAGTATGATGCAAAAGTCTGCCTGAGAATCAGGTCGAAGCCTTCCTTGAGGGGTTTGTCTTCTTAACTCATAAACCTCAATTATTTCCACAGAAGAATCCACAGGACCTGATAACAGTTCAGACACAAAAAGCCCAGTTTCTTTTATTTTCTACCTGTTCTAATTGGGGGAAAAGTCATAGTTCTTTGTTTCATTCTCCTTTATGACTTCTATTTCATCTGCTATCCCTTTAAAAAAGAAGTCAGTTTTCTGTGGACTTTTGTTCCCAGCTTTTCTATGCACGCTTCTTCAGCAGTCTTATCTGTAATAATAATTTATCTTTATTTCATAAACTAACTGTTCCATTTGTCTACTGAACATTTTTAGTGGTAGATATTCCTAGACTTTTCTTTTGCCCTCTTTCTTCCTCACTATAAATATTCATCCTTAACCTTCTCATGGGCTTCCCAGGCGGTGCAGGGGTAAAGAATCTGCCTGCAATGAAGAAGACCCAGGTTCAATCCCTGGGACAGGAAGATGCCCTAGAGAAAGGAATGGCTACCCACTCCAGTATTCTTGCCTTGAGAATTCCATGGACAGAGGAGCCTGAAGGGCTACAGTCCTTGGGGTCTCAAAGAGTTGGACACGACTGGGTGACTAACACTGAACCTTTCCATCCATGATCATGACAATTTCTTTCATAAGTTCCTAACTGGTAAATCCAACCTTCTACTGGCCACTTCCAGCTGGATGCTCCACAATTCAAAGTCAAGTAATTTATTGCTGAATTGGTTGCCTTTCCACCCCTACCTGCATCCATTCTGGCCCATGTATTGTATTTCTGTGTCAGTGATTGGAGCAGTGCCTCTGAGCTCCTCTTTTCCATTAGTCCTCACATTGCTTTGCTTGATAAATCTATTACTTCTATATGGCACATTGTCGTAGATTTGGTTTCCTGGAAAATGGACATTGCAGGGGGCATTAATGTGCAGGAAAGTTATTAGAAAGTGACTTATGAGCCACATGGATGGAAGGAAGAAGGGGAAGTGGGGCTGGTTTGCAGCCTCAACAAAGGCCTAAGCTACATCCCCAGGGGGCTGGGAAGTTGTGTGACCGTAGAACTATCCAAAGTTAAGGTGAGGGGCCCATGTCTTAAGCTCATTTCCACGGCAGCCATGTCACTGGGATAGTGACCCTGAGAAAAGGCATGCCCTCAGGGGAAGAGGTGCCTCTGTAGCCAAGACAATCCACAAGGAGGGTGTTCAGCCAGCAGTGCTCCTACAGATGGGGGAGAATGTCCTTCATGCCTGAAGGGGGAGACAGGAGACTATCACAGTCTCTGATACACACATTTATCGGATTCAGCTGCTCCTTTCCTCCCCCGTTGCTTCTATTTCATGCAGGCCTTTGTCACCTGTGACTGGGGAGAAATACATCACCCTTCTCACCACCCCACCAGCCTCTCCCTGTATCTGCTTTTCTTCCATCTCGGACATTCCCACCAGCCTGATTGGGTCTGTCATTCTTTACTTGGTGCACAAAGCCCTCTATAAATGAGTCTCTATCTAAAAATATAGCCAAGTCTTCCAAATCCACGCCAGCACTTATGGTCTAGTTCTACTGAAGGTTTTGTGTTTCCCTGAATAGGCCAAGCTGAATTGCACAGCTAATGGCACCCCACTCCAGTACTCTTGTCTGGAAAATCCCATGGACAGAGGAGCCTTGTAGGCTGCAGTCCATGGGGTTGCAAAGAGTCAGACACGACTGAGCGACTTCACACACACACACACACACACACACACACCTTTGCCAATACTCTCTCCTGTGTCTGAAATGGGTGATTACTTCTTGACCACTGGGCTCACTCCTGAACATCCTTTCATTCTGAGCTCAGAGGTTAGCTTATCCATAGAGGCTCTCCTGACTCCTACAAAGAAGTCTCAGCTCCTATCTATTTCAAAACTACCATAGTCAGTGCATTCTTCCATCATTCTTTCTATACTCACTCTTCTCAAGACTCTATATTCTTCAGTTTCAGAGTCATGTCCCTCCAATTATGTATCCCTAGATTGAGTGTAATGTTTGACTTAATGAAGAAAAGATAGAAGAAAAGGAGGGAGGGAGGCAGGGAAGGAAAATAGACTCAAATATGTCTCAAGTAGTCTTCATGATTTTCTTCCAGGTAGTATGTTTTCTGAGTTCTGGCACATGTGTATTTAAGTGCTCCGCACCCCCTGACCTACCAGTCCTTTTAAGCAGAATTATATAAGAAGACAAAGAAGAGTGGAAAGTGAGAGAAGCTGGACCAAAAGTGTATAGAGACGTATGGGACAATTATGGCTGATGATTCCTGCATCCTCAAGTGTTGACATTTAGAAATTCTCAGCAGTTGCTGCAGAGACCTCCCTGGGTGTCTACTCAGCTGTTCAGTTGTGTCCAACTCTGTGACCTCATGGACTGTAGCCCGCCAGGCTTCTCTGTCCATGGAATTTTTTAGGCAGGAATCCTGGAGTGGGTTGCCATTTATACTCTAGGGGATCTTCCAGACCCAGGAATTAAACCCACATCTCTCGCATCTCTTGCATTGGCAGGCAGATTTTTTACCACTGAGCCACCTGGGAAGCCAGAGACTTCCTTAGCTATACCGGAAAGGTAAGTCATTCGTGAGTTATTCTTGGATTGAGAAACAAGGGATAGATGTTTTATCCCTGCCTTCAAGCATCCCTTCATTTGAGGACCTGAGCTTCTCTCATATCTACTCCCAACCCAACTTCTACCCCGTCATTCTTCCCTCTTTCTTTAATCACTTCTACAGTGAGACACAGATTTTACATCCAGTCGCTGCTGAGAACTTTTACCAACTCATCACTTATCCAAAAACCTTCTCACACTTGGAACAACCGAAAGTCTCTCTCCTTCCTGTTTCTTTAAAATTCATCAGAAAGAATCCTCCCAAGTCGTTAAGTATCTGTTCACCAATTCCACCTTATTTTCGGCAGGTGGCAGTAAATTTTCATTTATTTTTCTCTTACTGGTGACTTTCTATTAAAGTAAAATCAACTTCAAAGTAAAAGCAAAGGATAAATGTCACTAATGATTTGAATGATAACTCTTGTCTTAAAGGAGCCCTTAATGGAACAAGAGGTTTGGTCAGGGTTTGGTCAGTTATAATTGTTATATTTCTTGAGGACGTATGAGAGACCTAGAGTGAGCAGGAGCCTATAGGTGTTACATACAATAAGTGAAGACTGAAGAGATGGTCCTCAAATTGTTGTTGTTGTTTAGTCTCTAAGTTTTGTCTTACTGTCTTGCAATCTCATGGACTGTAGTCTGCCAGGCTCCTCTGTCCATGGGATTTCCCAGGCAAGAATGCTAAAGTGGCTTGCCATTCCCTTCTCCAGGGGATCATCCCACCCCAGGGATCAAACCCATGTCTCTTGCATTGGTGGGAGGATTCTTTACCACTAAGCCACCTGGGAAGCCCTGATCCTCAAATAACGAATCCATAATAGTCAAAATCCAAAACCCCAGGTCAGCAGCCTCTATGCAAGAATTTTATTGAATGTCAGCTGCGTTTTCTAGTGAATTGGGGCAAAGGGAACAGACAAAGAGGGAAAAGATCCTGGGAATAACCTCTGTGACTCACAGTCAAAGCTAAAATTTTTTCTTGAGATGAAATGAAGAAAAGAGAGGAGAGGGGAGAGTGGTTTGGAAGCTGTTTACTGCAGCAGCACCCAGAATTTTTTAGCCAACATTACCAAAGTCTGTACTGGAAAAAACTGTGGATCTCAGTTTTCTGCTCTGGTGCAATTGACGATGCAGTTAAAAGAAAGATGAACCTAATATCATGAAGCCTAAGTTGAGAAAGTGGATGAAATCTGAACACCAAGTAGTGAGAAATGAGACAGAGAACAATGTGTGGTTATCACACAATAATAACAGCATATTTTCTGAGAACTCAGTGATGGCCAGTCACTGTTTTAAATGCTTCGTATGTATTGCCTCAATTAATCCTCACAACATGCTGTCCTGCATCATGTTTGACCGAGCCACTCTATTGCCTGAATGTTCTCTCTCAGTTTTGTAGACTTCTGACCAATTCATCCTTCCAAACTCATCTCAAACATCACTTCCTTTTCTAACCTCCCTAATTAGACAAAATCCTCCTATTATAAACTTTCAGAGCTTTGGTGTCCTCATCTACTTAGTTTGTAAAACAGGTGTGATTTAATGTTTCATCAAAAGAGTAGAGACTTAAGATAAGCCAAGCAGCTAGCCTGTTGTGGATGAGACAAGTGAACAAAAATATTAGTCTTCTGATGGGTAAAGGGATATACATGACAGCACGCTATCAACAGGATGTGGGGCCCAGAAATGCAGCAACATTGCCATCACAGTCTTGATGACTTCACCAATTGCTCATCCCACTTCCCCAGACCTGGGAGGCACTCTCCTGGCCCTGACTGCGGCATGGCTGTCAGGCTCCTCTGCTCTGTGGCCCTTTACCTGTTGGGTGCAGGTGAGTCACAGACGCAGAATTCCCTAAAATCAAACAGGAACAGCTTTCTCTGTGCTAGGTTTGCTTCCGGCTTCAGCATTAAGGCCCATCTTGGACTCCGTGACCAATTTTTGCCTTTTTCTCTCAGGCTTCTCGGATGCTGATATTTACCAGACCCCAAGATACTGTGTGATAGGGACGGGAAAGAAGATTACTCTAGAATGTTCTCAAACTATGGGCCTTGACAACATGTACTGGTATCAGCAAGACCCAGGAATGGAACTGCAGCTGATCCATTATTCATATGGGGTTAATACCTCGGAGAATGGAGAGCGCTCGTCTAGGTCGACTGTCTCCAGAATAAGCAAAGAGCACTTTCCCCTGACGCTAGAGACCGCCAACTCCTCACAGACGTCTAGCTACTTCTGCGCCAGCGGTGACTACACAGCACGACACAGGCCCCCACAGACTGCACAAAAAGGCAGTCACAAAGGCCAAGAAGTCCCACCTGCTTAAACCTCACCTCAAACTATGGAAGCTGCTGCAAATCTCCCGGACACGTCTGCCCTGAGGGGCCTGTGTGGCCTGAGCAACAATCTGGCCAGAACGTGATTCCTGGGTCAGTGTCTCCCAAGCCGGGGAAGGGCCCAGTCAGTCAGGACTGACTTCCCCCCTGCCTCTGACTACACTGCCCAGTGAGACTTGAATAAATTGTGTCCCTCAAGGTAAGTGGGATATTAATTTGATAGTTGCCTAATAGACACCTGCAGGGGAGCCTTTGCTAGCTAAGAAACAGGAAACGTTTCCTTTGACTTCTTCCACAGATTGTCTGTCTCTGGTTAACGGTTCCTTCCTCACATCAGACTTGTTTCTTTACACACAGCGACTCGAAGTCCTTTCCTTCCCCCACCTCAGTTCCCCTTCTCACAACTTCAGGTCTCCTTCTGTGATTTTGAGCTGGAAATAAAAGAAGGATCTGAACTGATTATTTTCACTACTCTGTGTGCACAGTTGCTCAGCCATATCGAGCGCTTTGCAGCCCTGTGGACCGTAGCCCGACAAGCTCCTCTGTCCATGGGATTTTCCAGGCAAGAATACTGGAGTGGGTTGCCATTTCCTTCTCCAGGGGATCTTCCCGACCCAGGGATCGAACCCACGTCTCCAGCATCTCTTACATTGACAGGAGGATTCTTTACCACTGAGCCATCTGGGAAGCTTACCTCTACCTCTAATTTAATGGAATTTTAACAAAATCTACATGAGGCATAAGGAATGGAAATGGTGCCTACAAAGAAAACCCTCCAACCTCTTCCCTTTATTCAACCCTGAATTTCTTCAGCGACCACCCTGCCCAATGGGAAGCCATTTCACAGGTCAATGCTTCTTCTTACTTGGATACAACAAATCCAAGGGGTGTTGATTTCTATCTGCATGGGACCAGACCCGGAACCTTGAATAGATCTGTTGCTACTCAGACAATGGGCAACAATGCAGTTGTCTGTGACAGATAAATGAAATCATCACGTTCTATCAAGTCTAAGAGGTTTTTCCCTCCTTTTTAAAGCAGTGGGGGAAGAGGGTGTGGTCTCTGGCCAGGAAGCAGATGAAACATGTTGGTTTCAGAGACTAAATTCACCTCAGGGGCAAACAGCATTCCTCATTTGACGCTACCATGTGCAACAGGCTCCTCTGCTGTGTTGTTCTTTTGCTTCTCAGAGTAGGTGAGTCCTGATCACAGGTGAGGAACCACGGTCACTGGCTTCCCAGGCTCCGGCGACCAAATGTCTTCTCAGGACCGTAGCACTGGGCTCCCCTCCCCAGCCTGTCCTTCTGTCATCCCTGCTTTATCTCCCACAGGCCTTAAGGATGCTGCAGTCACACAGTTCCCAAGGCGCAGGATCTTGGAGACTGAAAAGGAATTCACTCTACAGTGTTCTCAGAAAATGAATCATTATGCAATGTACTGGTATCGCCAAGATCCGGGATTTGGACTTCGGCTGATCTATTATTCAACTGGCCCTGACTCCTTTAAGGAAGGAGATGTCCCTGAGGGGTATCACGTCTCTCGAGATGAGTTGGAACATTTCCCCCTGACCCTGAAGTCCGCCAGCCCCAACCAGACATCTGTGTACTTCTGTGCCAGCGCTGAATCCACAGCGTGGCACAGCTGCTTCCTCTCTGCACAAAAAGAGGGGCAGACCGAGGTCCTCAAGATTCCTGACCCCAACTAGAAGTTTTTCAAAAGCCTGCACCTAAGCCCTGCCCTGACCTTACTATTCTTTACTCCCCTCTTCCCATTCTTGTCCTTTAACTCTTTCTCTATTGTAACCAAAACCTTTGTTTCTGCTTGATATTCCACTTGACTACAGGCTCTTGCTGCTAAGTCACTTCAGTCGTGTCCGACTCTGTGCAACCCCATAGATGGCAGCCCAACAGGCTCCCCCGTCCCTGGGATTCTCCAGGCAAGAACACTGGAGTGGGTTGCCATTTCCTTCTCCAATGCATGAAAGTGAAAAGTGAAAGTGAAGTTGCTCAGTCGTGTCTGACTCTTAGTGACTCCATGGACTGCAGCCTACTAGGCTCCTCCATCCACGGGATTTTCCAGGTAAGAGTACTGGAGTGGGGTGCCATTGCCTTCTCCACAGGCTCTTAACCCAATGTGAATGTTTTCTAAAACAGACTTCAATTTTCAGATTCAGATGTAAGAAAATTCTGATGAAATTGAATTCTGTTCAATTAAGAAAAAAGGGCCCTCAGATCTGCAAAGATCTTCAAAGATTCTTCAGTGAGTCTCTCAATGAGTTATCATGTTGTATAGGAAAATAGGTAGGGGACTGAGATGACCTCAGACATTGAAGGGCTTCCCAGGTGGCTCAGCAGGTAAAGAAACTGGCTGCAATGCAGGAGATGCAGGCAGATGTGAGTTCGATCCCTGGGTCAGGAAGATCCCCTGGAGGAGGGCATAGCAACCCACTCCAGTATTCTTACCTGGGCAATCCCATGGGCAGAGGAGCCTGATGGTCTACACCCCATGGGGTCGCAAAGAGTCAGACATGGCTGATGCGACTGAGCACGCGTGATACCCAGACATGGAATGGCCTGAGTAAGAGGACCCAGAGGGTGTTGAAAAGTTTTCAGACAATGTGTGGACCACCCAGAGAGAGGAGAAACTTACTTTGTGTGTGAGGGGAAGGAGTAGGAAGTGAAAAAGAAAATGAAATACGTTTGTCTTCAGGGATTATTAGGGAGCAGAACTTTAAGTTTACCGTGTAGTTCCCCCAAAGAAGCGTGTTTTGTGACAAGCAACTGTCCATGCCCTAGTCCTGGAACCTGTGAATATGTCCAGTTCAGTGCAGTGCAGTCCCTCAGTCGTGCCCAACTCTGCGACCCAGTTAGACACATAGGCCCTTAAGAGCCCCTGATGTCCGTGTACTTTGAGGAGGGTTCCATCTGCTGTTACTGGCTTTGAAGATGGAGGAAGGGGGTCAAAGGGACGTGGGTGGTCTCTAGGAATTGAAAAAGACAAACCACAGCACGCCAGGCCTCCCTGTCCATCACCAACTCCTGGAGTCCACCCAAACTCATGTCCATTGAGTTGGTGATGCCATCATCCTCTCATCCTCTGTCGTCCTCTTCTCCTCCTGCCCTCAATCTTTCCCACCATCAGGGTCTTTTCAAATGAGTCAGCTCTTCGCATCAGGTGGCCAAAATATTGGAGTTTCAGCTTCCACATCAGTCCTTCCAATGAACACCCAGGACTGATCTCCTTTAGGATGGACTGGTTGGATCCCTTACGTGAAAAAAGAGAATTAGATTTGTAGATGCAGCTAAATTTGCTAATCAGTTGACCTCAAGATAGGGAGTCGCCTGAATCATCCTGTGGACCCAACTAGACACATAGGCCCTTAACAGCCCCTGGCGTCCGTGTACTTTGAGGAGGGTTCCATCTGCTGTTACTGGCTTTGAAGATGGAGGAAGGGGTCCAAGGGACGTGGGTGGTCTCTAGTTATTGGAAAAAACAAATAAACAGATTCCCCCCTAGAGCTCAGGGAAAGGTACACATCCCTGCATACTTTGATTTCACCCTAATGAGACCCATGTCAAACTTCTAACCTATGGTAAGATAGTTAATTTATGTTCTTTTAAGCCACTGAGTTTGGATAATTTTGTAACAGTGAAGAGCAAAACCTGACTCCAGGTTGGGTCTCCTTCTTAGACTTAAATCTTTGCTTTTTGTTGCTCTTATTATAATCATACATAATGGCCTGACTCTGGGAACCCTGCCCTTCTGCCTGAATGTTAAGTAAGTGGCTCATTCAGCTCACTGAACAAAGAGACAATCTGATTCTGCCCACAGGGCTTCCCAGTGGCCCTAGTGGTAAAGAACCCATCTGTCAATGCAGGAGACATAAAGGGACGCGGGTTCTATCCCTGGTTGGGAAGATCCCTTGGAACAGGAAACGGCAACCCACTCCAATATTCTTGCCTGGAGAAGCTCATGGACAGAGGAGCCTGGAGGGCTACAGACCAGAGGGCTGCAGAGCGTCAACACTACTGAAGTGACTTAGCATGCAGCACCTGTGAATGGCTATAGGAAAGCAGAAATTAACACATTCCTCCCCCCACCCCCCAATGCTGGCCAAGCCAGGACAAACTAATGGCCTTTTTACTTTACTACCTCACCTTCTCCCCTTCTCTGTTCTGTTAAAAGAAACTGGCATCCAAACCCCAATAATATGATTTTGGGGGGATGTTAGTCTGCCATCTTCTTGGTCTGCTGGCTTTCCAAATAAAGTCTCTATTCCTTATCTCAACTCCTCATCTCCCTATGTATTGGCTGATCCTGTGGTGAGCAGAGTGGGCTTGGATTTGGTAAACATTTGTTATATAGCAGGAATAGAAAGCTAATACAGAGCCCTACTGCCAAGCAGCTGCAAGAAGAGGGCTGATGAAGAAAGCTACTCTGTGAGCAGTCTAAGAGGGAAAGGGCTAAGGATGGGAGCTTGAATCAGATGATGCACTTTTAAAGGAGGATGCTACCAATTTCTGCTCTTGACAAACTCCATTTCTGCTAATGCCTCATCTCCGCAGGTTTAGGATTAGAAAGTTCCAGCAGGGAGCCCCACAGTCATTGCTAGCCTCAGGGAGGTACTGTTCTCCTGGGAAGAATTCCTTCCTTTGATCTGACAGTCTCCTCGAGGTGGTGCAGAGCCACCAGGGTGCTGCTGTCAAGGAAAGCAAGGAGGTGTGACACATGAAGTCACCCTCCAAACAGCAGAAGATTGCAATTTGCCCTTGTTGTTGAGCATATCAGAAGTCCATTCACTTTTCTGCTTCATTCCACCATAAAGTGACCACACAAACACACTCATATACATAGGGGGAAAGAGAGAAAGAGAGATGGAAACTGGGAGAAAGAGAGAGAAAGGGAAAAAGAAAAGAAAGGATCAACCTCCCCTTTGTGAAATGAAAAATATCTCCTGCCATATCAATAAACAAGAAATTTCAGAGCCATCAGCTATTTCTGGACTCAATAAGTGAATCAGTTCAGTTCAGTCACTCAGTCATGCCCTACTCTTTGGGACCCCATGAACCGCAGCATGCCAGGCTTCCCTGTCCATCACCAACTCCCGGAGCTTGCTCAAACTCACGTCTGTTGAGTTGGTGATGCCATCCAACCACCTCATACTCTGTCATCCCCTGTCATCCCCTTCTCCTTCTGCTCCCAATCCCTCCCAGCATCAGGGTCTTTTCCAATGAGTCAACCCTTTGCATAACGTGGCCAAAGTACTGGAGTTTCAGCTTTAGCATCATTCCTTCTAATGAACACCCAGGACTGATCTCCTTTAGGATGGACTGGTTGGACCTCCTTGCAGTCCAAGGGACTCTCAAGAGTCTTATCCAACACCACATTCAAAAGCATCAATTCTTCAGCACTCAGCTTTCTTCACAGTCCAACTCTCACATCCATACATGACCACTGGAGAAACCACAACCTTGACTAGATGGACCTTTGTTGGCAAAGTAATGTCTCTGCTTTTGAATATGCTATCTAGGTTGGTCATAGCTTTCCTTCCAAGGAGTAAGCGTCTTTTAATTTCATGGCTGCAGTCACCAGAAGTAAAACAGGATTTGAAGGATGGTGAAAATTCTATAGTCTGTTTCTATACTCAGGACCATCCAGAGGTAAAAAAACAATGCTGTGTATTTAAAGGGAAAAGTGTGTTCTACTTGCAGGGATTTTAAAGAGATGTTTCCTCAGTTGGGTAGAGGCAACCTGATTATTATTGTCAGGAAATTGTCAGCCAGGAGGAGGATGAGAGATGCAGCAGAGTTTACTAAGCAGAGCCTCAGAGAGGAGGCTGAGAGCAATTACTGAAGAGGCTCAGGGAAAGACAGAAAGAGATGGACAGTGCTGCGTAAAGGTGTTACATTAAAGTGTAAAAGACGGAGGGGCCATTCGGAGCTCCTGGACATCTCGAGGATTCTGTTTTCTTCTCACTCCCTTTGTTAGGATACAGGAGCCTGGCCCATATTGGGGAAGTGGAGTTCCCAAAACTCAAGTGTTGGCCTTGGGAAGGAGTGATCAGACGGAAGTTCTGAGAAGGAAGAGTGGGGAGGTATAGGAACTGGTTCCTAGTATAAGGATAAGGGGGACTCAGGTTAACAGCATCACTTCAGTGTTTTGCTTGATGTTGAGAAAGAAGAAACCAGAACAGCTTCACAGTCAACAGGACAGGGATGGGGGAAGAAGCATGTGTCTGAGGAGAATGAATTAGCTCATGGCTTGGTAAGAATATAGAAGCAGCTGCCTCCTAAATATTGGGTTAATCTAATATAGGAAGTGCTTGGGATAAACTATAAATCTTTGAGCTGTAATTGTCCACCTCTACGGTGTTGAAAGTACCACAGAATTTGGAAAATCCAAAAAAAAAAAAAAAAAGAATTTGGAAAATCCAATGGATAAAAGTATGCATTGTTAGTTTATCTTTGTGAATGTAGACAAACTGAAAGATTTGGAAAGATGCAATTTGGAATGATAAGGTTTACTGAGTAAAGCAAAATTATTTACTTGAGGCAGGTTCATGAGAATTTTTCCCCTCTTCGAGAATGCTGTACCCATAGCTAGGATATTTGGAGGACTGCCTAGGACTGAAGTAGAGCCAATTTTGATCCCTACCATCTTTTCCAAAAAGAAACAGCACAGGGCTGTTGGTCCAGTGGTTAAGAATTCACCGTGCAATGCAGGGGATTCGGGTTTGATCCCTTGTCTGGGAAGATCCCACGTGGCGCAGGGCAATTAAGCCCGTGGACCACAGCTACTGAAGCCTGTGTGCCTAGAGCCTGAGCTCCACAATGAGAAGGCACCACAATGAGAAGCCCGAGCACTGCAAAAAAGACCCAGTGCTGCCAAAAATAATTTTTTTTTTATAAGGAATGGCACAGAAATAGAAAAAGAAAGAAGACTCCTCCTTAGAGCAGAGTTAATGTCATGACAGCAGCTGCATCTCCCTTATTTGTATGGAATAGGGACTGTTGGCCCTGAACTCATTCCACCATGAAGGAGACTGGGGGAAAGAAAGCCACCTCTGAAGTTTGAGATAAGGACCCATTTCTTGCCTGGAGATGACAGTGATTCAGCAAAGCTCTAGCTGTGGCTGAAGCAATTAGGAGGAAGGGGCAGTGTCTTTCCTTCTCCTCCTCCTGCCCAAGAATACTTTGGTTCCAGCAAAGCTCAAGAAAAACTCAAAGCTGTTCAATGCAGGGAAATATTCTCAGCAATCCCAGGAAAGTCACCTCAATGCAGGAAGGACATTGTGTCCTGGAAAAGGAGCAATATGTGAGTGGCTGGAGGAGCTAAGAAGATGCTATGACACCCCAGTTATAGGCAGAGCTCCCCATAACTGTGAGCCAGAGCAGAGAACACAGCCTGGCTACAATGCAATATGCAGCGACAGAACCCGCCCATGTGGAGACCACAAACCAGGAAAGCCACACCCCACAGGCAGCAAAGAAACTGAACTGGCTGGTAAAAGTAAGAGGTTATTGAAGAAGGCAGATCTCTTCTCTGCCTTTCACAGCTTCTATAAGAGGAGAGGGAGAAGGCAATGGCAACCCACTCCAGTACTCTTGCCTGGAAAATCCCATGGACAGAGGAGCCTGGTAGGCTGCAGTCCATGGAGTCGCTAAGAGTCGGACATGACTGAGTGACTTCACTTTCACTTTTCACTTTCATGCATTGGAGAAGGAAATGGCAACCCACTCCAGTGTTCTTGCCTGGAGAATCCCAGGGACGGGGGAGCCTGGTGGGCTGCCATCTATGGGGTCGCACAGAGTCGGACACGACTGAAGCGACTTAGCAGCAGCAGCAGCAGCATAAGAGGAGAGAAAAGAGAAGGAAGAAAGATCCATCTAATACCAGCCTTGAGAAAAGAAGCTACTTACACAGTTGCTGTTGTTCAATCACTCAGTCGTGTCCGAATCTTTGTGACCACATGGACTGCAGCAAGCCAGTCTTCCCTGTCCTTCACCATCTCCCGGAGTTTGCCCAAACTCATGTCCATTGAGTCAATGATGCCAACTTACACTGGCTACTACTAAATTTAATCTGCTAACAAGAAAAGAGCCCTGAGTCTAGGATCTTGAACTGAATACAGACTGATAAAAATAACCCATAAAGTGGATTTGGCTAAGTTTTTACACAGGAGATACTTTCAAGAGGTCGTGGTTAAAAAATATACCAATGGATAGTCAAAGATAGGAATAATCTTGGAATTTTTTCCTACAGAGTAGAAATGAGATCTTCTGAGGTAGAAAAACTGTTGCTTTGATGATAGTGGAAGTTTCATGTTCTCACATTTCTAAGTGATGACCAAATATGTTATACCGATTTTCATGATAAAGATATAAAAATACAGAAATATTTTTCAACTTTGACAAGAGTGTGCTAATAAGAAGGTGTCAAATTGATAGAAACCAGCAGTCTCAGAGGAGGGCAAGGAAAATGCCAGTGACTGCAAGCCTTGCCAACCCACATTGGCCCAGGACCTGTGTTACCCTTCAGCCCTCTAAGGAAATGGGAGGAGCTGCTCTCCTGAAAATGAGGGTCAAGTAACTGCAGAGAGACATCACAGAAACCAACTAGGGCCCCCAGGGCAGGCAAAGCCTGAGTGACACTGCCATGGGTCCCTGGCTCCTGGGCTGTTTCCTGTTTTATCTCCTGGGAGCAGGTGAGTCCCAGAACCCATGGGCAAGCCCTGGCCATAGCTTGCCGGTTTTAGCTCAAGTCCTTCTGTGAAGGTTGCAGCACCAGGTGCCTCCTCAGCTTTCTCTTGCTCTACTTCCTCCCTCCACAGGCCCCCTGGAAGCCGATGTGACCCAGAGCCCAAGACACCGCATCACAGAGACCAGAAAGAGGGTGACATTGACTTGTTCTCAGAATATGAACCATGATGCGATGTACTGGTATCGACAAGACCCAGGGCTGGGTCCAAAGCTGATCTACTTTTCAAGGAATGTTGGGTTTATTGAAAATGGAGATATCCCTGATGGATACACTGCCTCTCGAGAAGAGAAACCAAACTTCCCCCTGACCTTGGAGTTGGCCAGCACCAACCAGACCTCCTTGTACCTCTGTGCCAGCAGTGAATCCACAGTGTGACACAGCCAGCTGCTCTCTGCACAAAAAGGGTGGCCACAAGGGAGGAGGCTCCTCCCTTAGGAGGCCCCACCCAGCCAAGAGGACAAACTTCCCCACCATCAGAGACCCCAGGAGTCCTCCCTTGCCTCCCCAGCTTTGGGGAGTCTGAGCAAGGCAACCTGTTGGCAACATGTTCCCCTCTTATTTCCGGTACCCACAAGCTTTTCAAAGTGCAGACAGGACATGCTCCCTGTGTGAAGTCTAGCACAGTAAATAATTCTAGTAAAGAATTTCTCTCCTAGAAAAGGAATTTTATGCATACTTCAATCCTTTGTCCTCGCTGAGCTTCACTGTAGCCCAAACTGAAGATTTCATTTTCAGCCCAATCACTCAACCAAATTTCAATCCCACCTGCTAGGACCTATTCCTGGAGGTTTTGACACTTGGGGAGAATAGCACATCTGAGTTGTTAACTAAATCTAATATCTCTCCCATTTCCTTCATCTCTGCAAGTGGTCTGCCATCCAGCCAAACACACAAGACAGAGATGTAGGAGTTGTGCTCACCGTCTCAGACATACTCTTCCTCCACACTTAATCCACCACCATCGCCCGCACGCTTCTTAGTATTAAATTCCTTGCAAATTTTACTAATTTTCCTAATCTCACTGATAACACTGTGATCTGATATGTGGTCTCCCACCACCTTCCAATGTGCTCCCTGCCCCCACCCACAAACCACTCTGGAGCCTAAAACCCATCAGTGTCTTTCATTTACTTAAAGTCACAAGTTTATGGTAGTTCACAAGCTTCTCAACACCCTCCAGGATGCAGTCTTTGCACCTGTCTTCCTTCCTAATTGGGCTTCCCAGGTGGCACTCGTGGTAAAGAACACACCTGCCAATGCAGGAGACATAAGAGATGCAGGTTTGATCCTGGGGTTAGGAAGATTCCCTGGAAGAAGGCATGGCAACCCACTCCAGTATTTTTGCCTGGGGAATCCATGGACAGAGGACCCTGGTGGGCTGCAGTCCACAGGGTCTCAAAGAGTTGGACACGTCTGAAGTGACTTTGCACGCACGCACGCACTTTCCTACCTGGAGAAGGAAATGGCAACCCACTCCAGTATTCTTGCCTGGGAAACCCCATGGACAGAGCAGCCTAGCAGGCTACCATTCATGGGGTTGCAAGAGTTAGGCATGACTGAGGGACTAAACCACCACCTTCCTAAGAGGAACGTCCTCTTTCAGTTACCACACCTGCTTTCCATTCAAGGAGACAGAGTCCACCTCCCTCAGGTCCCCATATCCATGCTACGCCGACTCACTCTTGGATCTTCACCAGTAATGTTCACTCTCCCAGAGAGTGTTTACTCTCTCCCTCTTCCTCTCCCTCTCTACCTGGACACCTAGCTGATGATTTCTCCACATACCAATCCAGAGGTCTTTTCCTCAGGAAGATTTCCTCGAATCCCTCATGGGATTATTTCCTCTGCTAAGTGCTCTAGTGAAGTGAAGTCGCTCAGTCGTGTCCGACTCTTTGCGACCCCATGGACTGTAGCCTACTAGGCTCCTCCGTCCATGGGATTTTCCAGGCAAGGGTACTGGAGTGGGTTGCCATTTCCTTCTCCAGAGGATCTTCCCAACCCAGGGATTGAACCCAGGTCTCCTGCATTGCAGGCCGACACTTTACCATCTGAGCCACTAGGAAAGTGCTCTAAAGACAGTCTAAACTATTATTCTCAGGGCAATTAACACACTCCATTGTTTGCTATTTAAAATTCATATGAATAAAGGCATAGTCAACGAGAGCAGGGACCGTGCCTATACTGGTTACTTTTCCCCGTACTTACCAGAGTGCCTGAAGAGAGTCCTGTTATATGCATAAAGGAATTGATCTTCTTTTCAATCATCTTCCCAATACTTCTCTGTCTTGTCCAGGATCTAAGTCCCCTGCAAAGTCCTCTCCCACACCTACCTTGGGGAAATGCCAGGGGTTTCCACCTGGGTACGTAAACAAGATAAATCACGTCCTCGGGTACTTTTATTCCTCCTCTACTGCAGCCCCCGTTTACTCTGTGTCATCCAACAAGGATGTTGCCTCTCTTGGTACCACTGTATCCACTGGATTCTTTTCTGTTGAGCCTTAAATACCTGTCAGCCACTGCAGATGCTTCAGCTTTGCAGCTCAATACAGCAAGACCCTATTATTGTTCCCAGTGGGTTCCATCATCACGCCCAGTAGAAAGTTTCCTGCTGAGTTGCATCTCTATTGATGAAAATACAAGAGAAAGCCTTTGGCTCAACCTTTTCTTTGTCAGTGCTGAAGGGGCAAGACTACAGATCTATGTCTTGATCTCCAGCGTCTTACTGAGATTTTAGCACACAGTTTCATTCAATTACATACACTCCAACCATTAAAATAATAATTTTAACTTGAAGCAAGGGAAGACAGAGGACCTCATCCAAGACACAAATTCAGGCAGTAAAACCCAGCTGAGCTTAGAATCTGCTCATCTTTTTAAGAACTATGGCTGTATTATTGGGTAAGTTTATCCTGCCAGGCTCCATACCTACCCTTACTTCAAGGTGAGTTCTCTCCTGGGAATATCACACGCTGTCATACACAGAGACTTCCCCGGGACCATTCTCTATTTTTTGCAAGACTTACCCAAGGTATTTCTGAACTACGATAATTGTTGCTCTTTAGGTCCAGGCCAGATTATACCTTTTATTTATGGCTGTGCTGTGTTCAGCCATGTCTGTAGTACCCCAGGCAAGGATACTGGAGTGGCTTGCCATGTCCTTCTCCAGGGGATCTTTCTCACCCAGGGATTGAACCCCCACGTCTCCTGCATTGGCAGGCTAATTCTTTACCACTGGCGCCACCTGGGAAGCCCCACTTTTATTATATTCTCAATATAAATAGAATTATACTAATTAAATCAAAGATGTCAGTGGAGACTGACACCCAAAGACTGCTTCCTGTGAAAGAGTCTATATCCAATAACTTATTCTTAGTTCCTGGAAGTCATCACAAGTGAACCCTATCTCATGAGAGACTCTGAGACAATGATGTCGACAGACTCCTTTGCACTTATATAGAATCCACAAACCCGGTGCCCTCCGTTGTATCAGAGCGTGGAGCTGCTGCTGCTACTAAGTCGCTTCAGTCGTGTCCGACTCTGTGCGACCCTATGGACAGCAGCCCACCAGGCTCCTCCATCCACAGATTCTCCAGGCAAGAATACTGGAGTGGGCTGAGCCTGGAGCTGGCATACCACTATTCTTGACTTAGACCTGCCCTAAGGCACCAGTTTTCTCTTTGTTCTTAGGACCAGGAGAGTCCTAATTTAAACTGTTCCTTAAAGGAATTCAGTCTTGGTCTTCCTTATGGAATTTTTTTCTGGTGCCTAACCTCTACCTCAAATAATTGCTCACATGCTAAAGAAATATCTACAAAATTGGGTGGATTTTTAGAGCTGAAACATTCTATGGTCTGGATGTTTATGTTCCCCCCTCTACCCTGAATTTATGTTGAAATTCTAGTTGCAAATGTGATGGTATTGGGGGTGGGGCCTTTGGGAGATGATTACTGTATGCTTAGTCACTCAGTCATGTCGGACTCTTTGCAACCCTATGGACTGCAGCCCACCAGGCTCCTCTGTCCATGGAGATTCTCCAGGCAAGAATACTGGAGTGGGTTGACATGCCCTCTTCCAGGGGATCTTCCCAACCCAGGGATTGAGCCCATGTCTCCCGCATTGCAGGTGGATTCTTTAATGACTGAGCCATCAGGGAAGCCCAGGGAAATGATTAGGTCAAAAGAATGGAGCCCTATGGATGGAATTAATGCCCTTATGAAAGAAACCCCAGTGAGCTCCCGAGCCCACCCTCTAACCAAGTGAGGTTGCAAGAAGTCTACAACCAGAAAAGAGCACCCACCAATAATGCAAGCACTCTGATCTCAGACTTCCAACCTCCAGAACTGTGGGAAATAATTTCTGTAATTTATAAGCTACCCAGTCTGAAGTTCTGTTAAAGCAGCCAGACTAAAGCAGAACACTACTCATGATTTGTTTTCTTAATTTTTGGTTCACTCACTGTCAATGTCCTTGGTAGACTACTATTTCTGTATTCTTCTATTAAATCAATTTTTTCCAATATTCCTTTCTCTTTCTCTCTTCTCATTACTTTATGCACTTTCTTGGAACAACATCATTCAAATTCATCACTTTAATAAAACTCTCTATTCTAACAAGTATCAGATTCAGTATTCTAGTCAGTTACCTAATTTGAGGTTCAGCCCAACGCAACTTTCTACATGGTAATGTCACTTGAAATCTCCATTGGTACTTCAAACTCAATTTGCCATGTTCTACAAACTTAATCTTTCTGCCAGTCTTGATGAAAACTAATTCATTCAGTCTTTGGGGAGAAGGTCTTTAAAGCAGTAATCTATGTTAAATGAGGTCACGGGGACGGGCCATCCACCAGTATGGCTGGTGTCCTTACAAGAGGGAAAAATGAGGACACAGAGACACACAAAGAAGCAAGACAATGTGAGGACAGGGGAGAAGACAGCCACCAGCCCTCCAAGGACGGAGGACTCAGGAGAAACCAACCCACCGACACTTTGATCTTGAACTTCCAGCTTCCAGAATAGTGAGAAGATAAATTTCTGTTAAGTCGCCCCTTCTACAGAACTTTATTAAGGGAGCCCTAGCAAACTGAGAGGGCTCAGCTCACAGGCCCTTGCTGTCTAGCACATACTGAATTCCAGACTCAGAGAAACACAACAGTGCTCAGTATAAGCTACATTGTTTGTGCAAGCACTCTAGGTAAAATGAATCACAGTCACCAGTTATCAAATCGTGAGAACACTCCAGAAATTCAAGTTCCCAGGCCGATTCAGGATCAAGCTGAATACCAACCTTGTAAGCAGGTCCTTCCACAGATCAGACAAGGTTAACTTTTTTCTACACACATGCACACACACACATAGCCCACAAGGAAAAGGGCTGGCTTTCACTTTAGCACCTCCTGACTCTCTAGAATCTGAGTGGCTTGGGCAGGACCATGACTTCATAGCTCATCCCCCTGTAGCCTGGGTCTGGGAGAGGACCCTCTTGCCTTGAACCTGCCATGGGAATCAGGCTCCTCTATGCCTTTTGCTTCCTGGGAGTAGGTGAGTCCAGAAAGTCGGTGGCAAACCCCTGTCCCATTGCTTCTAGACCCTGGATACAAGATTTTTCTCTCATTAAGCTTCCTGTGTGTGCCTGCATGCTTAGTCGTGTCTGACTCTTTGTGACCGCAAGGACTGTAGCCCACCAGGTTCCTCTGTCCATGAAATTTCCCAGGCAAGGATACTGGAGTGGGTTGCCATTTCCTTCTGCAGGGGATCTTCCCCAATCCAGGGATCGAACCCTTGTCTCCTGCACTGCAGGCAGACTCTT
>NW_011494924.1:6549664-6555368 GCF_000754665.1 Bison bison bison
CTGGTCTCCTGCACTGCAGGCAGACTCTTTCCCACTGAGCCGCCAGGGAAGCTTCCTGATGGCCTCTTTGTTCACCTCCTCCATCCTCCTTCACAGGCCTCGTGGATGCACAGGTAACCCAAACTCCAAGATACCTGGTCAAAAGGAGGGGAGAGAAAGTCGTGATAGAGTGCATACAGAACATGGACCATGAGAGAATGTTCTGGTACCGACAAGACCCAGCGCTGGGGCTGCGGCTGCTCCATTTCTCAATCGATGCTGGCACGGTTGAGGAAGGGGATGTGCCCCATGGGTACAGCGTCTCCAGAAAGAAGAAGGAGAGCTTCCCTCTGACCCTGGCGTCTGCCACCACCAACCAGACGTCTATGTACCTCTGCGCCAGCAGTGAATACACAGCGCAGCACGGCCACATCCTCTCTGCACAAAAAGGGCGGATGCAGGAAGCGGGGTGGGGGGACCATGAGTCAGGGCCCGAGTTATGCTGCTCCTACGGCGCGTGTGTGCCCATTGGAAGAAAGGCAGACAGTAGGGAGGGACCAAGCCCACAGCCACACTTCTTGGCCAGGGCAGCACAGGCTAGTTTTTAAGCCCCCATCACCACCCTTTTCCAAGTCAGGGGCCATTCTGGAGTGGACCTGCCCGATCTTGTATGTTGTTCCCAACCTCAAGTCATGAAACTCAACCCACACCGGGAGGACTCCTCTCTCAGATCCACACCAGGGAACTTCTCCCCTACCATTTTTTTTATTATTATTAATGTATTAGTCTTTGAAATTATATTTCAACTGTAAGGGTCTCAGGTTATAAAAAGTGGTGATGTAATTTTTTTAAACATCTATTTAGAATTTTTACAAAGGCAAATTAGAGCTTCGTTGCTGTTGTGCTTGTGCTCATTCATATCTGACTCTTTGAGCCCCCCCGGGACTGTAGCCTGCCAGGCTTTTCCATCCGTGGAATTTACCAGGCAAGACGGCTGCACGCAGAAATGAAGACCCAGCACAGCCAAAACTAAATAAAAAGCAAAATAAATAAATAACATGTTTACAAATTATAGTTTAACATTTAAAAACAATTTTATTGAAGTATAGCTGTTTATGCCCTGCTGCTGCTGCTGCTGCTAAGTCTCTTCAGTCGTGTCCGACTCTGTGCAACCCCATAGACGGCAGCCCACCAGGCCCCGCCATCCTAGCATTGGTTAAATCCTTTTTTTCCTTTCCTTTCCTATCCTCTTCCTTTTACTATACATTTGCTACCCTGCTCAGTATCTTTGCACTTTTTAAAAATATTTTTAAAATTTTTATTATTTATTTATTCTTTTTTTTTGGCTGTCCTGGGTCTTCATTGCTGTGCAGGCTTTTTCTAGTTGCCGCAAGCCAAGGCTACTCTTCTTTGCCACGTGCAGGGTTCTCCTAGTGTGGCTTATCTTGTTTCAGACCTCGCGCTCTAAGCACATGGGCTTCAGTAGTGGCACGCACGGGCCCTGGAACATGGCTCGGCAGTTGTGGCACACAGGCTTAGTTGCCCCGAGGCATGAGGGGTCTTCCCAGACCAGGAATCCAAACTATGTCGCCTGCATTGGCAGGAGAATTCTTAACCAGTGGACCACCAGGGAAGTCCTGAGTAGCTTTACTCTCCACTGAGGACAGTCACACATTGTCAACCCCTCCCTGATATAAACTTGGTCAACCATATGTGCTGATTCCGGAGAATGTTTGGGGAATCCAAATTCTGTTCATTCAGCCTATAAAGGAAAACTGAGAAAAGGGAATCTTTCTCCACATTCTCTGAGTGGTCGGTAATGACTGAAAAGTTCTGAGAGAAGGAATAAGCTAGGATGCAGGAGGTGGTAAGAGTTCGGTTGTAACGAGGCCACAGCAGGGCTCCCTCACTTTCTCCCTCACCTCCAGGAAGAAGAGAGTTACTCCTAGAAGCTGACCTAGAAGAATGAGAAAAGCTTTTCCCAAAGGCCCTGCAACCTCTCATAGCATCTCATCAACCTGCATTATGTCTCATGTTCCTTCCTGAACCAGTTACAATCAGGTTATGATGGTTTTGATTTACTGAAATGCATCCAGGTCTATTCATGGAACAGGAAACAAGGTCAGAGTTGTCTAACCTAATGGGCAGCATGGGAGAGAGATAGATAACTAATCAAACTTATCAGCATTCTCATAGGAAGGAGACAGAGGAGATTTGTATTCTATGGATGACTAACAATCACGAGGGCTTCCCTGGTGGCTCAAACAGTAAAGAATCTGCCTGCAATGCAGGAGACCCAGGTTCAATCCCTGGGTCAGGAAGATCCCCTGGAGAAGGGAATGGTTACCCACTCCAGTATTCTTGCCTGGGAAATCCCATGGACAGAGGAGACTGGTGGGCTACAGTCCATGGGGTCACAAAGAGTTGGATACAACTGAGCAACTAACACACACACTCACACACAACAATCATGAGTGCTGTCCCCCACATATTTCTGGCTTCCCCGCTTCCTGACACATGATGGGATTGTACTTCCTGGCTTCTGGAGGTTGGAGGTGGGGCAGGGCATGAGGCTTGTTGCCGAGAATGAGCAATAAGTATAAGTGACACATTACTGCCAGGCCAGAACGTTTTAGCAGCCAATGCAAGATTTCCAGACCCCTCTTTAGTTCTGCCTGAGAGATGAGCGAGTTCTGGAGATGGTGGCTTCAGAGGGGCCATCGCCTTGCAGTCTCTGAGGCAGCTGCAGTCGAGGACTCAGACCCCTGGGCTGGCCATTGGGAATGATGCATACACACTATTGATGCTATGTATGCAATAGATAACTAATGAGAACCCGTTGTATACAGCACAGGGAACTCTACTTAATTGCACTGTGGGAAGGAAGTCCAAAGAGAGGGGATATGTACACTTACGGCTGATTCATTTTGCTATGCAGTAGAAACTAACACTACATTGTAAAGCAACTATACTCCAATAAAAAACAATTAACATTTTTTTAAATTCTTTTTCAGGACTTCCCTGGTGTTTCAATGGCTAAGACTCCACACTCCCAAGGCAGGGAGCTGGAGTTCGATCCCTGGTCAGGGAAATAGATCCTTCATGTTGCATCTAAGAGTTCCAACACCGCAACCAAGACTGAAGATCCCACGGATTTCAACTAAGACTTGGAGCAGCCAAATAAATAATAAATACAGTTTTTAAAATATATATTTTTCATAGTATTTGCATCCCTAGCCCTGGAACTGCATTTCTAGGTCTCTTTAGCTGAGGCCTTGGGCTTTGGGTGGAAGATTTTCTCAGCCCCTCTGCTGAGGCCTCCTCCTAGGAGAAGGAGGGGGAGTCCGGGGACACTTTCCCCTCTAATTCAGCTTCAGGTGCTTCTAGATCCTAGCTCCCTCTCACAACCTCCTCCCCACCTCAGGGCCCAAAGAGTGTTTTGTCTGGAGCTCTCTCAACGGTGGGAAGACCCCCACTCCTGTGCTGATCCACCTGACCCTTGAGCAGCGCCTCATTACATCTGGGAAACGGAACAGGGAGTCAGGGCTTTCTTCCATTTTAGACTCTTGCTTGTGCCCTCACAGTAAATCACTAGGCAATTGTCTGAAGAATTTAGGATTGCTAAAACAGAAAAAGACTGGGTTATTTTGGAAGAACGTTTGATATATTTGATCAAGAGATTTTAATGTAGTTAATGTTTCATGTCAAGAAAAAATTGGATTATTCTATACCTTTTACCTGGTAGCTCAGCTGGCAAAGAATCTGCCTTCAGTGCAAGAGACTCCAGTTCAATTCTGTGGTTCACATTTCCTCCTTTTTAATAGAAATTTTTTGCACAGTTTTACTTTTCTAAAATATTGGCAAATCCCATAATCAATTTTTATTACTAACATATTAGAATTAACCACCACCCAAAAACAACAAAAGTTATTTTAAAGTACATCTTACAACAGATGGCATCTCAGAACCAAAGAACTAAGTTAGTTTTGCAGGGATCTCTTTCTAGGGATCCCTCATTTCCTTTAGGGCATTAGGCCTATAGTTGTCAGCCATCCACCAGCTTCTACTCTACTAAGGCACGAGTAACTGAACGTGAGGCAACCTCTTGTGGTACCTGTGCTAACTTTTGAGCTTTGGTATCATGTACACATGGATCCGTGTCCTGCTTCTGCTGCTTAGTCACAAATTATGTGAACTTGATCAGGTTACATAAAAATCTTTGGGATTAGATGGTTGGATTAGCATCATGAACTCAATGGACATGAGTTTGAGTAAGCTCTGGGAGATGGTGAAGGACAGGGAAGACTGGAGTGCTGCAGTCCATGAGGCTGCAAGGAGTCGGTCACAACTGAGCGACTGAACCGAACTAAATCTATAAACTTGCCTAATCTGTAAAATATGGGTTCATAGTTGCCTAAGTACCCTAATTTATAGACAGTCTGAAATGACATGTGTAAAACAGAGTAAGTGTTCAAAAAGACTGGCTTAGCTTTCACACAAGTATTAAGCTGTTTCAGGAAGTTGCATGATAGAGGAAACAACTGGATGATTAAATGGACCACAGCACTGTGGCCGAATTTTACAGACAGAGATCTGTCTTATAGTCCACAATGAGCTGCAGTATAATAGCAGAAAAGTGAAAGTGAAAGTCGCTCAGTCATGTCCAATTCTTTGCAACCCCATGGACTGTATCCATGGAATTCTCCAAGCCAGAACACTGAAGTGGGTAGCCTTTCCCTTCTCTAGGGGATCTTCCCAACCCAGGGATTGAAACCAGGTCTCCCACAAATAGCCATTAAGTAAAGAGGAACCAAATAGTTATAACTGAAATGACCAAAATGAGAAGTGAGAGACGATAGAGGTAGAGTGCACTTAAGTTGTGAATTAATAAATGAGGGAGGTGAGAAGAAAAGAGGTGATGAAGATGAACTTCTGAGCCTAGACAACAAGACAAGTGGGGGGTACCGTTTATTAAGAGGAATGAATTCAGGAACAGGAGTCAGTTTACCAGAGTAGGTATCAGGGAAAGAAAAATCAGTTCAGTGTGGAATAACCGAAATACTCAGCCAACGGTTGCAATTCTGAGTTATGTTACCCTAGTATTCTAAAATCTTACCTTTAGTTATCTGAGGTCAATACTGCATCCCATTCTTGCTTTATACCGAGGAGTAGAACATGAGTGGTGCTCAACAATGATGGATGGGAAGTGGCAGAGGTTGCAGTTGCAGGCTAGGAGCCTTGTGAATAAAGATCCAGCCCAAGTGAAGAGCCACACAGCTCCACTAGGGGGCAGACGAATTGTCTCCATGTTCTGCAGAAACTAGGCTTCCTGCCACAGGCGAGGAACAGAGCCGGTAGGGAAGAGCTACACGGTGGTGAAGGAAGAACTTGAATTTGATGTGTTAGTGCCTTTTCTCTGCGGAGAGGCAAGGCTGTCACCTAAAGATGTTGACTTTTCTGCTGCTTCTCCTGGAACTGGGTATGGCCTTATCCCGGGGGAAATTTGGGGTGAATATGCATGCTGAGGAGTAGAGGGTCAGCAGATGAGATGACCCTCTCGTGAGGATCATAATGAGATGATGAGATGACCCCAATCAAACAGCAGAGAGATGTTCTATTAGGAAATCCTAACACAGTAACTGCTGGAAGAGCAAATCCAGAGTGGAGGCAGTGCTCCAGGGCTGATTGCAAGCCAAGGTGAGACTGGAGCAAATAGTAGGAGACC
>NW_011494924.1:6555468-6562436 GCF_000754665.1 Bison bison bison
GTCAGCTTCCAGGACAGAGCTTGGTGCTGATGGCTACTGCCAATCAGGGCTCCAAGGCTACTTACGAGACTGGGTTTACTGACAACAAGTTTCCCATTAACCACCAGAAACTGGAGTTCTCAACTCTGACTGTGAGCAATGAGAGCTCCGAAGACAGTAGCTCTTATTTCTGCAGTGCTGGAGACACAGTGCTGGGCACAGATCAAGGGTCTCAGGAAGAACCCCATTCCCTCCCAACCAGCTCCCAGCCAGGTGAGCCTGAGAACCCTGGGAGGCAAGCTGGAGGTGGGAGACCACAGAGACAGCTGCCTGTGTGCTGGTGGGCGGGGTCGGTGTGAATGATAGGCTGGGGATGAGGAGAGAACTGGACGACCAGCTGGAGGACTTCATCCACAGACAGGAAGGGTGACTACTGGAGGCCGAGGATAAAATTTCTCCCAGAGGAGTGTTGAGAAACAGTAAAGACATCAGATACAGTTTGCCTTCAAGTGGCAGAGTCAGAAATACCCTCTAAGTAATTTATCTCTGAGCTATATTTAGCCTTGGAAGGAAAGTTATGACCAACCTAGATGGCATATTCAAAAGCAGAGACATTACTTTGCCAACAAAGGTTCATCTGGTCAAGGTTATGGTTTATCCTGGTCATGTATGGATGTGGTCATGTATGGATGTGAGAGTTGGACTGTGAAGAAGGCTGAGCACCAAAGAATTGATGCTTTTGAACTGTGGTGTTGGAGAAGACTCTTGAGAGTCCCTTGGACTGCAAGGAGATCCAACCAGTCCATCCTGAAGGAGATCAGCCTTGGGATTACTTTGGAAAGAATGATGCAAAAGCTGAAACTCCAGTACTTTGGCCACTTGATGCGAAGAGTTGACTCATTGGAAAAGACTCTGATACTGGGAGGGATTGGGGGCAGGAGGAGAAGGGGACGACAGAGAATGAGATGGTGGAATGGCATCGCTGACTCAATGGACGTGAGTCTGAGTGAACTCCGGGAGTTGATGATGGACAGGGAGGCCTGGCATGCTGCGATTCATGGGGTCCCAAAGAGTCGAACACAACTGAGCGACTGATCTGATCTGATATTTAGCCTGTTCTCTATTAATATAGCTCAGAATGCACTTAGTCATATTTATATCTTACTGGTCTATTACACTGATGGCATTATGCTGATTGTTCTTGGCGAATGGGAATTATAAAGCCCTCTAGATGCCTTGGTATGATATATGGATGGCAGACCAATGTCAATCTGCAAAAATTTAGGGATCTGCCCCCTTGGTGAGCTTCTGAGTAGTCCAGAGGTGTGAGATATGCTGGAATGTCCTTCAGAATGAGAGTTGAGCTGTTTCCAGACATGGAGAAAGAGGCACAACCCTTCGTGGGACCCTCTGGTTTTGGAGTTAACATATACTACTCTTGGGTATGCTACTCTGGCCCATTTACTATACAATCTGTCAGGCTGGGCCAGTGCAAGGCAGAGCTCGGTAGCAGAACGAGGCTATGATGGAAGCTTCTCAGCCACCAGGGTCATAAACCAAGCAGGCTCAGTTTTTCTTGAAGTGCCTGTGGCAGATATCAATGCTCTGTAGACCTCCTGACATTCCCCAATGAGAATCCCAAGGCAGACGCTCAGAGCTCTGTGTCATGCTTTACTCCCTTCTACCTGCCAATAACTATTCTCCCTTTGAAAAACTGCTCTTGGCTCTTAACTAAAGGCTTATCATGGCATTCAGAACTGGACATCAGCAGACCTGCAAAACTGTAAAGTTGAAGACGAACGGAGAATTCTGTTATGAAGTGGAAAATGTATCATTTCAGTTCAGTCACTCAGTCATGTCCGACTCTTTGCGACCCCATGCATCACAGCATGCCTGGCCTCCCTGTCCAGCACCAACTCCCGGAGTTGATGCAGACTCATGTCCATCGAGTCGGTGATGCCATCCAGTCATCTCATCCTCTGTCATCCCCTTCTCCTCCTGCCCCCAATCCCTCCCAGCATCAGAGTCTTTTCCAATGAGTCAACTCTTTGCATGAGGTGGCCGAGTACTGGAGTTTCAGCTTTAGCATCATTCTTTCCAAAGAACACCCAGGGCTGATCTCCTTTAGAAAGGACTGGTTGGATCTCCGTTTATTAAGAGGAATGAATACAGGAATAGGAGTCAGTTTACCGGAGTAGGTATCAGGGAAAGAAAAATCAGCTCAGTTTGGAATAACCGAAATACTCAGCCAACGGTTACAATCCTGAGTTATGTTATCCTAGTATTCTAAAATCTTACCTTTAGTTATCTGAGGTCAATACTACATCCCATTCTTGCTTATACCGAGGAGTAGAATATAAGTCGTGCTCAACAATGTTGGATGGGGAATGGCAGAGGGTGGTGATGAGACCAAAGTTGAAGGCTGGGAGCCTAGTGAATAAAGATCCAGCCCAAGTGAAGAGCCACACAGCTCCACTAGGGGGCAGAAGAATTGTCCCCATGTTCTGCAGAAACTAGGCTTCCTGGGACAGGCAAGGAACAGAGTCAGTAGGGAAGAACTACACGGTGGTGAAGGAAGAACTTGAATTTGATGTGTTAGTGCCTTTTCTCTGCGGCGAGGCAAGGCTGTCACCTAAAGATGTTGACTCTTCTGCTACTTCTCCTGGGACTGGGTACGGCCTTATCCCGGGGGAAATTTGGGGTGCTGAGGAGTAGAGGGTCTGAGGCCCCCAGTCAGCGGATGGGAGAGATGTTCGATTAGGGAATCTTAACACAGTAACTGCTGGAAGAGCAAAACCAGAGTGGAGGCAGTGCTCCAGGGCTGATTGCGAGCCAAGGTGAGACTGGAGCAAACAGTAGGAGACCCTTCTGCCTGGGACAAGCTTGTCAGCTCACGAGTGTTTCTCTCTTTCTGGATCTAGGTTCTGTGTTCAGTGCCCTCCTCTCTCAAAAGCCAAGCAGGGCCATCCGTCAACGCGGGACCTCCGTGATGATCGAGTGTCAGGTCGATAGCCAGGTCAATTTCATGTACTGGTACCGTCAGCTTCCAGGACAGAGCTTGGTGCTGATGGCTACCGCCAATCAGGGCTCCAAGGCTACTTACGAGAGTGGGTTTACTGACAACAAGTTTCCCATTAGCCGCCCAAACCAGGCGTTCTCAACTCTGACTGTGAGCAACGTGAGCTCCAAAGACAGCAGCTCTTATTTCTGCAGTGCTAGAGACACAGTGCTGGGCACAGATCAAGGGTCTCAGCAAGAACCCCTCTCCCACCCACCCAGCTCCCAGCCAGGTGAGCCTGAGAACTCTGGGAGGCAGGCTGGATGGGGCAAACCACAGAGGCAGTTGCCTGTGTTTTGGTGGGCGGGGGTTGGTGTGAATGGGTTGGCTGGGGATGAGGAGGGAACTGGGTGATCAGCTGGAGGACTTCATCCACAGACAGGAAGGGTGACTACTGGAGGCCAAGGATAAAATTTCTCCCAGAGGAGTGTTTAGAAATAGTAAAGACAATCAGATACAGTTTGCCTTCAAGGGGCAGAGTCAGAAATACCCTTTAAGTAATTGATTTCTGAGCTATATATAGCCTGTTCTCTATTAATAAAGTTCAGAATGCACTAAGTCATATTTATATCATACTGGTCCATTACACTGATGGAATTATGCTGATTGTTTTTGGTGAATGAGAATTATAAAGCCCTCTAGATGCCTTGCTATAATATATGGATGGTGGACCAATGTAAATCTGCAAAAATTCAGGAATCTGCCCCCTTGGTGAGCTTCTGAGTAGTCCAGAGGTGTGAGATATGCTGGAATGTCCTCCAAAGTGAGAGGCGAGCTGTTTCCAGACATGGAGAAAGAGGCACAATGCTTCGTGGGACCCTCTGGATTTTGGAGTTAACATATACTACTCTTGGGTATGCTACTCTGGTCCATTTACTATACAATCCGTCAGGCTGGGCCAGTGCAAGGCAGAGCTCAGTAGCAGAACCAGGCAATGATGGAAGCTTCTCAGCCACCAGGGTCATAAACCAAGCAGGCTCAGTTGTTCTTGAAGTGCCTGTGGCAGATATCAATGCTCTGTAGAGCTCCTGGCATTCCCCAGTGAGAATCACGAGGCAGATGTACAGAGCTCTGTGTCATGCTTTACTCAATTCTATCTGCCAATAACTTTTCTCCCTTGAAAAACTGCTCTTGGCTCTTTACTAAAGGCTTAGCATGGCATTCAGAACTGGACATTATCAGATCTGCAAAACTGTAAAGTTGAAGATGCACGGAATATTCTGTTATGAAGTGGAAAATGTATCATTTCAGTTCAGTCACTCAGTCGTGTCCAACTCTTTGCGACCCTATGCATTGCAGCACACCTCCCTGCGTCCAGCACCAACTCCCGGAGTTGACTCAGACTCCCGTCCATCGAGTCGGTGATGCCATCCAGCCATCTCATCCTCTGTCATCCCCTTCTCCTCCTGCCCCCAATCCCTCCCAGCATCAGAGTTTTTTCCAATGAGTCAACTCTTTGCATGAAGTGGCCGAAGTACTGGAGTTTCAGCTTTAGCATCATTCCTTCCAAAGAACACCCACGGCTGATCTCCTTTAGAATGGACTGGTTGGATCTCCGTTTATTAAGAGGAATGAATTCAGGAATAGGAGTCAGTTTACCAGAGTAGGTATCAGGGAAAGAACAATCAGTTCAGTTTGGAATAAAGGAAATACTCAGCCAACGGTTGCAATCCTGAGTTATGTTACCCTAGTATTCTAAAATCTTACCTTTAGTTATCTGAGGTCAATACTGCATCCCATTCTTGCTTATACCAAGGAGTAGAACATGAGTGGTGCTCAACAATGATGCATGGGGAGTGGCAGAGGGTGGTGATGAGACCAAAGTTGCAGGCTGGGAGCCTAGTGAATAAAGATCCACCCAAGTGAAGAGCCACACAGCTCCACTAGGGGGCAGAAGAATTGTCTCCATGTTCTGCAGAAACTAGGCTTCCTGGGACAGGCAAGGAACAGAGTCATAGGGAAGAACTACACGGTGGTGAAGGAAGAAGAACTTGAATTTGATGTGTTAGTGCCTTTTCTCTGTAGAGAGGCAAGTCTGTCACCTAAAAATGTTGTCTTTTCTGCTACTTCTCCTGGGACTGGGTATGGCCTTATCCCGGGGGAAATTTGGGGTGAATATGCATGCTGAGGAGTAGAGGGTCTGAGGCCCCCAGTCAGCGGATGGGAGAGATGTTCGATTAGGGAATCCTAACACAGTAACAGCTGGAAGAGCAAAACCAGAGTGGAGACAGTGCTCCAGGGCTGATTGCGAGCCAAGGTGATACTGGAGCAAATAGTAGGAGACCCTCCTGTCTGGGGACAAGCTTGTCAGCTCACGGGTGTGTCTGTCTCTCTGGATCTAGGTTCTGTGTTCAGCGCCCTCCTCTCTCAAAAGCCAAGCAGGGCCATCCATCAACGTGGTACCTCCGTGACGATCGAGTGTCGTCAGGTTGATAGCCAGCTCACCTCGATGTACTGGTACCGTCAGCTTCCAGGACAGAGCTTAGTTCTGATGGCTACTGCCAATCAGGGCTTCAAGGCTACTTATGAGAGTGGGTTTACTGACAACAAGTTTCCCATTGACCGCCCCAAACTGGAGTTCTCAACTCTGACTGTGAGCAACGCGAGCTCCGAAGACAGCAGCTCTTATTTCTGCAGTGCTGGAGACACAGTGCTGGGCACAGATCAAGGGTCTCAGCAAGAACCCCTCTCCCACCCACCCAGCTCCCAGCCAGGTGAGCCTGAGAACTCTGGGAGGCAGGCTGGATGGGGCAAACCACAGAGGCAGCTGCCTGTGTGCTGGTGGGCGGGGTCGGTGTGAATGGGTCAGCTGGGAATGGGGAGGGAACTAGGGGATCAGCTAGAGGACTTCATCCACAGACAGGAAGGGTGACTACTGGAGGCCAAAGATAAAATTTCTCCCAGAGGAGTGTTTAGAAATAGTAAGACAATCAGATACAGTTTGCCTTCAAGTGGCAGAGTCACAAATACCCTTTAAGTATTTTATCTCTGAGCTGTATTTAGCCTGTTCTCTATTAATATAGTTCAGAATGCACTTAGTCATATTTATATCATACTGGTCCCTTACACTGATGGCATTATGCAGATTGTTCTTGGCGAATGGGAATTATAAAGCCCTCTAGATGCCTTGCTATGATATATAGATGGCAGACCAATGTCAATCTGCAAAAATTTACGGATCTGCCCCATTGGTGAGCTTCTGAGTAGTCCAGGGGTGTGTGATATGCTGGAATGTCCTTCAGAATGAGAGTTGAGCTGTTTCCAGACATGGAGAAAGAAGCACAATGCTTCGTGGGGCCCTCTGGTTTTGGAGTTAACATATACTACTCTTGGGTATGCTACTCTGGCCCATTTACTATACAATCTGTCAGGCTGGGCCAGTGCAAGGCAGAGCTCAGTAGCAGAACCAGGCAATGATGGAAGCTTCTCAGCCACCAGGGTCATAAACCAAGCAGGCTCAGTTGTTCTTGAAGTACCTGTGGCAGATATCAATGCTCTGTAGAGCTCCTGACATTCCCCAGTGAGAATCATGAGGCAGATACACAGAGCTCTGTGTCATGCTTTATTCCCTTCTACCTGCCGATAACTATTCTCCCTTTGAAAAACTGCTCTTGGCTCTTTACTAAAGGCTTATCATGGCATTCAGAACTGGACATCATCAGACCTGCAAAACTGTAAAGTTGAAGACGCACGGAATATTCTGTTATGAAGTGGAAAATGTATCATTTCAGTTCAGTCGCTCAGTCGTGTCCGACTCTTTGCGACCCCATGCATTGCAGCACGCCCGGCCTCCCTGTCCAGCACCAACTCCCAAGGTTCACTCAGACTCACGTCCATCGAGTCGGTGATGCCATCCAGCCATCTCATCCTCTGTCATCCCCTTCTCCTCCTGCCCCCAATCCCTCCCAGCATCAGAGTCTTTTCCAACACC
>NW_011494924.1:6563022-6568350 GCF_000754665.1 Bison bison bison
ATTGTTCTTGGCGAATGGGAATTATAAAGCCCTCTAGATGCCTTGGTATGATATATGGATGGCAGACCAATGTCAATCTGCAAAAATTTAGGGATCTGCCCCCTTGGTGAGCTTCTGAGTATTCCAGAGGTGTGAGATATGCTGGAATGTCCTTCAGAATGAGAGTTGAGCTGTTTCCAGACATGGAGAAAGAAGCACAATGCTTCGTGGGACCCTCTGGATTTTGGAGTTAACATATACTACTCTTGGGTATGCTACTCTGGCCCATTTACTATACAATCTGTCAGGCTGGGCCAGTGCAAGGCAGAGCTCAGTAGCAGAACGAGGCTATGATGGAAGCTTCTCAGCCACCAGGGTCATAAACCAAGCAGGCTCAGTTGTTCTTGAAGTGCCTGTGGCAGATATCAATGCTCTGTAGAGCTCCTGACATTACCCAGTGAGAATCACGAAGCAGATGCACAGAGCTCCGTGTCATGCTTACTCCCTTCTACCTGCCGATAACTATTCTCCCTTTGAAAAACTGCTCTTTACTCTTTACTAAAGGCTTATCGTGGCATTCAGAACTGGACATCAGCAGACCTGAAAAACTGTAAAGTTGAAGATGCACAGAGTATTCTGTTATGAAGTGGAAATTGTATCATTTCAGTTTAGTCACTCATCGTGTCCGACTCTTTGTGACCCCATGAATTGCTGCATGCCAGGCCTCCCTGTCCAGCACCAACTCCCAGAGTTCACTCAGACTCACGTCCATCGAGTTGGTGATGCCATGCAACCATCTCATCCTCTGTCATCCCCTTCTCCTTCTGCTCCCAATCCCTCCCAGCATCAGAGTCTTTCCCAATGAGTCAACTCTTTGCATGAGGTGGCCAAAGTACTGGAGTTTCAGCTTTAGCATCATTCCTTCCAAAGAACACCCAGGGCTGATCTCCTTTAGAATGGACTGGTTGGATCTCCGTTTATTAAGAGGAATGAATTCAGGAATAGAAGTCAGTTTACCGGAGTAGGTATCAGGGAAAGAACAATCAGCTCAGTTTGGAATAACGGAAATACTCAGCCAACGGTTGCAATCCTGAGTTATGTTACCCTAGTATTCTAAAATCTTACCTTTAGTTATCTGAGGTCAATACTGCATCCCATTCTTGCTTTATACCGAGGAGTAGAACATGAGTGGTGCTCAACAATGATGCATGGGGAGTGGCAGAGGGTGGTGATGAGACCAAGGTTGCAGGCTGGGAGCCTAGTGAATAAAGATCCAGCCCAAGTGAAGAGCCACACAGCTCCACTAGGGGGCAGAAGAACTGTCTCCATGTTCTGCAGAAACTAGGCTTCCTGCGACAGGCCAGGAACAGAGTCAGTAGGGAAGAACCACATGGTGGTGAAGGAAGAAGAACTTGAATTTGATGTGTTAGTGCCTTTTCTCTGCGGCGAGGCAAGGCTGTCACCTAAAGATGTTGACTCTTCTGCTACTTCTCCTGGGACTGGGTATGGCCTTATTCCGGGGGAAATTTGGGGTGAATATGCATGCTGAGGAGTAGAGGGTCTGAGGCCCCCAGTCAGCGGATGGGAGAGATATTCGTTTAGGGAATCCTAACACAGTAACAGCTGGAAGAACAAATCCAGAGTGGAGACAGTGCTCCAGGGCTGATTGGGAGCAAGGTGATACTGGAGCAAATAGTAGGAGACCCTCCTGCCTGGGGACAAGCTTGTCAGCTCTCAAGGGTGTTTCTGTGTCTCTGGATCTAGGTTCTGTGTTCAGTGCTCTCCTCTCTCAAGAGCCAAGCAGGGCCATCCGTCAACGCGGGACCTCTGTGATGATCGAGTGTCGTCAGGTTGATAGCCAGCTCACCTGGATGTACTGGTACCGTCAGCTTCCAGGACAGAGCTTGGTGCTGATGGCTACTGCCAATCAGGGCTCCAAGGCTACTTACGAGACTGGGTTTACTGACAACAAGTTTCCCATTAACCACCAGAAACTGGAGTTCTCAACTCTGACTGTGAGCAACGCGAGCTCCGAAGACAGTAGCTCTTATTTCTGCAGTGCTGGAGACACAGTGCTGGGCACAGATCAAGGGTCTCAGCAAGAACCCCTCTCCTTCCCACCCAGCTCCCGGCCAGGTGAGCCTTAGAACCCTGGGAGGCAGGCTGGAGGGGGAAACCACAGAGGCAGCTGCCTGTGTGCTGGTGGGTGGGGGTCGGTGTGAGTGGTCGGCTGGGATGAGGAGGGAACTGGGTGACCAGCTGGAGGACTTCATCCACAGACAGTAAGTTGACTACTGGAGGCCGAGGATAAAATTTCTCCCAGGGAGTGTTTAGAAATAATAAAGACAATCGGATACAGTTTGCCTTCAAGTGGCAGAGTCAGAAATACTCTTTAAGTATTTTATCTCTGAGCTATATTTAGCCTGTTCTCTATTAATATAGTTCAGAATGCACTTAGTCATATTTATATCATACTGGTCCATTACACTGATGACATTTTGCTGAATGTTCTTGGCAAATGGGAATTATAAAGCCCTCTAGATGCCTTGGTATGATATATGGATGGCAGACCAATGTCAATCTGCAAAAATTCAGGGATCTGCCCCCTTGGTGAGCTTCTGAGTAGTCCAGAGGTGTGAGATATGCTGGAATGTCCTCCAAAGTAAGAGGCGAGCTGTTTCCAGACATGGAGAAAGAGGCACAACGCTTCGTGGGACTCTCTGGTTTTGGAGTTAACATATACTACTCTTGGGTATGCTACTCTGGCCCATTTACTATACAATCCGTCAGGCTGGGCCAGTGCAAGGCAGAGCTCGGTAGCAGAACGAGGCTATGATGGAAGCTTCTCGGCCACCAGCGTCGTAAACCAAGCAGGCTCAGTTATTCTTGAAGTGCCTGTGGCAGATATCAGTGCTCTGTAGAGCTCCTGACATTCCCCAGTGAGAATCACGAGGCAGATGCACAGAGCTCTGTGTCATGCTTTACTCCCTTCTACCTGCCAATAACTATTCTCCCTTTGAAAAACTGCTCTTGGCTCTTTACTAAAGGTTTATCATGGCATTCAGAACTGGACATCAGCAGACCTGCAGAACTGTAAAGTTGATGCATGGAGTATTCTGTTATGAAGTGGAAAATGTATAATCAAGACCAAATTCTAGCACAGCTGGAAAGAGGCACAATTCAATTGCAAGAGCAAGTCCCAGTTTTACGATACATACTCTTATTACACTCACACCTTCCCCTCAGTCTACAGTTTTGTGGGAATTTGTCTGTTCCCTAGTTGAAAAGCCATGAGCCTGTTTCTGGGTAGGCTTGTACTTTATTCTGGAACCATCACTCCATTTTAACACAAGTGTGGTTCTGAAAGGTGGTGACCAAGGAACATCTTCAGCAGGTCCAGAACTTCAGTCCCGAAGGATAGATCTAGCCCGTGTTCAGCTTTCTTTCAGTGTCATCTAGACTCTAGCCATTCATTCACATTTCCCCTCATTTTGCTTCTGTCTACTGTGTTAGGGGGTCATTCCTTTAGATTCACTGTCCCATTTACTGATTCACACCTTAGCTCCAATAACCTGTTTCACCTTCCAATCGACTTTTTAAACTTTATTTTCATGTCTAGGAAATCTACTTGGGTCTTTCTCATATGTGAGCCATCATTTTTTTTAAATTAACCACTTATTTTTGGCTGCACTGGGTCTTCATTGCTGCATGTGGGCTTTCACTAGCTGCAGCGCGAGAGCTTCTCCTTGCGGTGGCTTCTCTTGTTATGAAGCCCAGGCTCTAAGGCACGCAGGCTTTGGTAGTTGCAGCACGTGGGCTCAGTAGTTCTGGCCCATGAGCCCTAGAGCACGTTGTGGAGCATGGGCTTAATTGCTCCACTGCACGTGGGATCTTCCCAGACCAAGGACTGAACATATGTCCTCCGTCTTGGCAGCCAGATTCTTAACCACTGGACCACAAGGGAAATCTGATGAGTAGTCATTTTTAAAGAACCTTGCTCCACATGTATTTTATTTCTCTAAGGTTAGGTGGCACAGTGGTAAAGAATCCGCCTGCCAACGCAGGAGACACAAGAGAGGCAGGTTCAATGCCTGGGTCAGGAAGATCCTCTGGAGTAGGAAATGGCAACCTACTCCAGTATTCTTGCCTGGTTGGACAGAGGAGTCTGGCTGGCTACAGTCCATGGGGTTGCAAAGAGTTGGACACGACTGAGCACTGAAGAAAATTAAACTTCTACTTGGAATTTTTATCTATTCATGACAACCTCAGTTTTTTGGTGGTTTCTGCTGCCTCTTACTGAGTGGCTTCTTATGCATTATGTAATTTGATATTATAAATTTGTCGTTGGGAATCCCCTAAATCTTGGAGTAAAGGTAGGCTTTCCAGGAAATATATATTTTTGGCTCTGTCAAGCAACTGGGATGCAATAGACTTGATGTTTTCTTTTGTAATTCTCAGTGTCCATCTTTATGGCCATACAGTGTCTATGCGAAACCCCAGTGGGCTGACTACTTGGTGGCCATGAATATTCAGAGGAAACTACTTAAAACCCCCCAGCCAAAGCCAAGAAGACCAAGGAAAGTAATAGTCCCTGTCAGTTGCCTGAGAGGTTAGCTTTGTAGTTTCCCTGTCACTAAGTGTGTTCTGTTCGTGCATCCTGGCTTGAGGAAGGAGCAATTCCCATCACGCTCCTAGTGCTGTACAAGGTCCAGTGGGTCTCAGCCAGTTCGTACACATGCTGATTCTCCTGGTCACCAGGATCCACATGTGCACCTGTTTGATGGAATGGATCAAAAATGCTGGCTTCCCTTCCTGTTTCCTGCTCCCATTTCCCTAGGAAGTGGGCAAATTCACCTATAGATAAGCTTTGGACTGTGAGCCCCCTCCTATAGGATGGCAAAATTTTCTCCTAAGAAGCAGTAAAAACACTGTGGTTAGGAACTTGATCTGTCCTCAGGCAGACCTGAATTTAAAATGGATTAAAGATCTAAATGTAAGACCAGAAACTATAAAACTCCTAGAGGAGAACATAGGCAAAACACTCTCTGACATACATCACAGCAGGATCCTCTATGACCCACCTCCCAGAATATTGGAAATAAAAGCAAAAATAAACAAATGGGACCTAATTAAACTTAAAAGCTTCTGCACAACAAAGGAAACTATTAGCAAGGTGAAAAGACAGCCTTCAGAATGGGAGAAAATAATAGCAAATGAAGCAACTGACAAACAACTAATCTCAAAAATACACAAGCAACTCCTACAGCTCAACTCCAGAAAAATAAATGACCCAATCAAAAAATGGGCCAAAGAACTAAATAGACATTTCTCCAAAGAAGACATACAGAT
>NW_011494924.1:6568452-6570046 GCF_000754665.1 Bison bison bison
ACATATGAAAAGATGCTCAACATCACTCATTATCAGAGAAATGCAAATCAAAACCACTATGAGGTACCATTTCACGCCAGTCAGAATGGCTGCAATCCAAAAGTCTACAAGCAATAAATGCTGGAGAGGGTGTGGAGAAAAGGGAACCCTCTTACACTGTTGGTGGGAATGCAAACTAGTACAGGCACTATGGAGAACAGTGTGGAGATTCCTTAAAAAACTGGAAATAGAACAGCCTTATGATCCAGCAATCCCACTCCTGGGCATACACACTGAGGAAACCAGAACTGAAAGAGACACGTGTACCCCAATGTTCATCACAGCACTGTTTATAATAGCCAGGACATGGAAGCAACCTAGATGTCCATCAGCAGATGAATGGATAAGAAAGCTGTGGTACATATACACAATGGAGTATTACTCAGCCATTAAAAAGAATTCATTTGAATCAGTTCTAATGAGATGGATGAAACTGGAGCCTATTATACAGAGTGAAGTAAGCCAGAAAGAAAAACACCAATACAGTATACTAACACATATATATGGAATTTGGAAAGATAGTAACAATAACCCTGTATACGAGATAGCAAAAGAGACACTGATGTATAGAACAGTCTTATGGACTCTGTGGGAGAGGGAGAGGGTGGGATGATTTGGGAGAATGGCATTGAAACATGTATAATATCATGTATGAAATGAGTCACCAGTCCAGGTTCGATGCACGATACTGGATGCTTGGGGCTGGTGCACTGGGATGACCCAGAGGGATGGTATGGGGAGGGGGGAGGGAGGAGGGAGGAGGGTTCAGGATGGGGAACACATGTATACCGGTGGCAGATTCATTTCGATATTTGGCAAAACCAATACAATATTGTAAAGTTTAAAAATAAAATAAAATTTAAAAAATAATAAAAAATAAAACTTGGCTCCCCTGCTTCATCACCAGGTATAACCTTGAACAAGTTACACAATCTCATATTCATACATACAATATCCTTATATATAAAATAAGGATAATAGTGATGCAAAAATATAAGGAATGGGATTTTCATAAGACTGAGATGAAGTCATCCATGTAAACCACACAGCACTGTGCCTGGTAGAGATAAAACACACATTTTAATTAATATCTAAATTTATTTCTCACTGTGACACATGACATTTTACCATTAACAATTCCATCCTCAAGATTAAGTATTGCCCTCTCTGGGAAATTTTTATGTATTATTGTAACTGTTTCTCTTTATTGCAACTATTTCTTTAACAAAATTAATGCATAGTGTAAAATACACAGATTATTAAACTGAGGAAAATTAAAATCACTATTTAAATGAGATTATATAATATGATATGTATTTTATAATTCATTCTCTTAACCCAACAATATTTCATAAATGCCATGTCAAAAGATAGCGCTTACATTAACTTATAAGAATATTTCAGTGTATCTATGACCCTGCTTTAAATACAACTTTTTACATTAAAATTAATACCAAGGTGAAGTATCCATATGCTAGATGATAGGGTAATTTAATTTAAAAAGCAGTCATTGTAGGTGTCAATTTATTTCTCTCTCTTTTTTTTTTTTTGCTGA
>NW_011494924.1:6570146-6572392 GCF_000754665.1 Bison bison bison
GGGATTTCAGTTCCCCAACCAGGAATCGAACCCTCGACCCTGCTTTGGAAGTGTGGAGTCCTAACCACTGGATCACCAGGGAAGTCCCTGTGTCAATTTATTTCTGTTGTAGACTGAGCAGGGAATGGCGAAAGCACTCCTTTCCCCACCTTCACAGGGCTGACGTCTTGTTATCCAGGTCTCAACTCAAATACCATCTCCCCAGAGAGAGCTTTCCTAACCTTCTATGCTCACATAGTACCTGTGGACCCAGCCACTAGCTACTCACATTTATTATCACTTTATCCCATTTCAATAATCCCTAATCATCAGTCAGTTCAATTCAGCCACTCAGTCATGTCCGAGTCTTTGCGGCCCCATGGACTGCAGCCTGCCAGGCTTCCCTGTCCATCACCAAATCCCAGATCTTGTTCAAACTCATGTCCCTCAAGTCGGTGATGCCATCTGTCATCTGTGGTTCACTTCTCCTCCTGCCTTCAATCTTTCCCAGCATCAGGGTCTTTTCCGATGATCTAATCATTGGAATATAATCAATTAATCATTATAATTTGATATAAATAGTTGATCCTTGAACTAGGTACAGATTAGGGACACTAACCCTCTGCACAGTTGAAAATCCACATATAACTCTGTAGGGACTCCTTGGTATCTAAAGTTCCACATCCTGTATTTAACCAACCTCAAATCATGTAACACTACAATAGTTATTGAAAAAAAATTCCATGTATAAGTAGACCAGGGCAGTTCAAATTCCATCTTGTTCAAAGATCAACTATATATATTATATACACATCATATATATATATATAAAGATACATATATATTTTTTAATGTACTGTCTTCCTCTCACAGTCATATCTCCTTTCATATGTGTGGACATGCACACGCATAAATACACATTGTTATTGTTTAATTGCTAAGTTGTGTCCAACTCTTTGCAACTCCATGGACTGTAGTCAGATAGGCTCCTCTGTTCATGGGATTTCCCGGGCAAGAATATGGGAGTGGGTTGCCATTTTCCTTCTCCAGGGGATCTTCCCGACCCAGAGTTTGAACCTGCATCTCCTGCATTGGCAGGTGAATTCTTTTACTGCTGAGCCAGCAGGGAAGTCTGTAAATACACCCAGATGCCATGAAAGAACAGACCTTTTACTATTACCTTCCTTGCTGTTTCCATACAGGTTAGAAAAATTACAGGAACATCACAGGAACACAGGAAATAGTCCTTAGTGCTGTGGACTGAACTGTGTTCCTCCAAAATTTATATGTTGTAATCCTAACCCCCAGTCCCTCAGAATGTAATAGGATCTTTAAATAAATAATTTAATTGAGGCCATTAGGGTGGCCTGTAAGCCAATCTGACCTTGTTCTTATCAGAAGAGATTAGGATATATAAGGAGAGCCCCTAGGGAGGTACCCACAGAGGAAAGGCCACGTGAAGTCAGGGAAAAGATGACCGTCGGCAACGCAAGGAGAGAGACCCCTGGAGAAACCAACTCTATTGACACTGCTGACAAAAATAATAAATGATCTGAAATAGGGATAGAAACAAGTTTTATTTAAGCCAAACTGAAGCCTAGAATCCAAAAGGCAGCCTCTAAGACAACTCTGAGGAGCTGCTCCAGAGAAGCAGGGCTTTCAGCCCAGTTTTATATCTTGGCAGAACAAAGAACATTAAGCAAGTCAGGAATACATTCCTTCCAGGTTTGAAAAAATAGATCAGCAGAACTCAGTGAGTCAGTATGGTGCTGGTCCCTGGGAAGGGAGTCATGTCATCAAAGGAGCACCAGCCCTGGTGTCCCAGGAAGGGGGGCATTTTATCTTTTAACACAGACATCTTTTACTTCCAGTCAGTAAAGCACTTTTTAAAAGTAAAGTACTTTTCTTTACTAAGTAAAGCATATGTACAGTGTATGTTTGATAGGCCACAAATAGGCTGTTTTAGTTGGTATAAAATTCAAGTTAACTCATGTATAAGCCAGAATGACTTCTCCATGACTCAATATATGAAAAGTTTCTTCTATCAACACCTTCCTTGATCACGCACTTCTCAGCTCCCAAAACTGTGAGAAGATGGATTTCTGCCATTATTTTGTTAAGGCGGCCCTAGCAAACTCACACACTGAGTCAATAAATAGGATTCAGAAGAATGAAAAATCTGCCTAGCCATGTGGACTGCCGTGGAGAAGAGCACTACAGAACGTGAGTTTAGGCAATGTAAGGCCACTAGAAATGAACCAAGTCAT
>NW_011494924.1:6572492-6573921 GCF_000754665.1 Bison bison bison
AGTCATTCTAACAGGGGACAGAGGCTCTTACCTCTCTATCTGAGCAGATGGTGGCCCAAAACATGGGCCGGCCCCCTCTGCCCCCTACCTTCACCCCGCAGGCTGGGAAAGGAAACAGACGTGACGATTCTCATCCTCTAAAGCCAGGCTTCCTATGAAGACCCCACGACAAGGGGTCAAAACAAAATAGCATATTTTATGATATTTCTGCAAAAAAAAAGCCTCTGTGATGGAGGCTCCACAACTGGGTGAGCATAACCTGCCTTTGATGTGGCCCAGAAGGGCCCAAGGCCATGGCAAGGTGGGGCTGGGGGGTGGTGCCAGGTGCCAGATTAATTCAAGCTTCTTCCTCTGCCAGGGAAGCCCGGATCAGGAGGGATCCGGATGTAGTTTGTTCCCTGGCCTGACCCCTGAGCTGCCATCTGCAGTGATTCCCACACTTCACAGCACTTTCCCTGTCCTCCAGTGGCCTTGAGGTCAGCTCCGCCATTTTTAGATCTATGTTCTCAGGCAAGACGGAACCTTTCTGACGCCTGGTCTCAGCCTCTGTAACAGGAAATAATATTCTGCGCACCTCACGATGAAAACATGAAAAGGGAAGCTTGAAATTCAACACAAAGGAAAATCAGCATACCACCGCTGCTTGTGTGTGTGAAATCTCTTTAAAAGCTGTTGCTGCTGCTGCTAAGTCGCTTCAGTCGTGTCCGACTCTGTGCGACCCCATAGACGGCAGGCCATCAGGCTCTCCGGTCCCTGGGATTCTCCAGGCAAGAACACTGGAGTGGGTTGCCATTTCCTTCTCCAATGCATGAAAGTGAAAAGTGAAAGGGAAGTCGCTCAGCCGTGTCCGACTCTTAGCGACCCCATGGACTGTAGCCTACCAGGCTCCTCCATCCATGGGATTTTCCAGGCAAGAGTACTGGAGTGGGGTGCCATCTCCTTCTCCAAAAAGCTGTTGGGTGCTATACAAATACAGCAGTATTGCCACCTCGAGAAGAGCCCGTCAGGGATTAGAGGGTGTGCAGCTCTGAGGAGTGGGTGTCCTGTCGTGGAGAAGCTGGCTTCCAGCAGTGCCAGGCACCAGACCAGAAGATACCCTGTGGGTCCCTCTCCACCCAAGAGCCCGCCCCCCCTCATTTCTCCCTGTTCACTCTATTTCCATTTACTCTGTCCTTCCAGCCTACTTCCTGTCTTGCCACCAGACTTCTGAGCTTTTCTGCCTTTGTTCACCACCTTCAGAACATTCACTCATTTTTACCTTTCTGAGAGTACCTATATAGACTGTGCCCATTCCTGCCCAACAGGAGGCCCTGAGTTCAGAGGAGGTGAGCAGGAGAAGCCTCTTCATGGGAAGCTTGTCAACCTGGCTCACAAGGTTAGGTTCCAGCACAGACTCTAGTTACATCTCTATACCCCCCTGGCCAAGTGG
>NW_011494924.1:6574047-6585165 GCF_000754665.1 Bison bison bison
AGATAATTTCCAGGAAGATTCACTCTGCACTGAGCCCAGCAAAAGAGTCTCACTGCATCAAAAAAAAAAAAGAAAAGAAAATTCCAGAATCCCCCCACCTTCAACGTTGTTTTTAATCACTCAGTTTCATGGACAGAGGAGCCTGATGGGTTACGAGGCTGCAGAGTTGGATCGACTGAGCGCATGCGCACACATTCTCAACCTTTATCGCGCACCAGTTTCTCTACCTACCGCTGATTCCCTGATAAGGACTGAGATTTACCATTGTTCAAACCTTTTTTCTAAAATCTGATCCGGAACATATAATTCTGGCTCAGGCTGTCAGTTCCTAGCAGGTGTGGGCAATTTTCATCACCATTAGTGCAGGCTCCCAGGGTGACCAGGAGGCTGCTTAAAGAGAACCCAAGGCTGCGTGAGTGATGAGAAAGACAAGTGTCTTGATAGTGAGGAAGAGGAGGAATACGACACCGGTCTCTTATTACCCCAGTGCATCAGGTAAATGCCTACTTAATCCTTGGCCTCTCCTCCCTCCAAATGCCTCCCCCGACCCAGTCCCTCAAGCTCCGGTAGGAAGGAGAGCCAGCTTGAAGGCCCAGACTCACAAGAAACTCTGCCTCTCCCTTCTCATGACTTCCTGGTGTTGGGGTCCTGGTTGCCTAAGGCTTGGGCTTTGACCTTCTGACCCCGTAGTTGAGACTTGACCAGGTTCTTTTTGTGTACAGGTATGACATAGGCAAGACTTCTTTCCTCTCATGGGACCTCAGGATACCAAGCGGCCAAGTTTGCTACTAATATCAGCCCTTCCTTAAAGTAAGTTGAGTAAATCTCCATGAGGTCAGAGGATCCCCAGGGTCCCGGGTCATTCTGCTTTCCCTTCCTCCTCATTTCCATCATCCGCTCGGTTTAAGAAGGCTCAGCTGTGGGAATCGGGGTTTTGGCTTCCCCTGTGTGCCTCACCCCAGAACATCCTCCTAAGAGTCAGCTAGTCTTCCTCTGTGTCCTCAGAAAGTAAGTTTCCTTATGACCCGGAGGTCATGAATCCACAGAGTGGCCAAACACAGCAGAACTGATGCAAGAGTCCAGGACAAGGGAAGCTGCAGGTGTGTTTGTCCTGGGAGGGGTGGTCCCCCTCCACCCCCTCCCTCTCCTCGGAAGGTATAAAGGCTTGCCACCAGCCCCGCAAGCACACTTCTCCACCATGCATCCCCTGCTGATCCTTGCCTTTGTGGGAGCTGCTGGTGAGTCCCACGCATCGCTTCAGGTTCCACTAGCCCCTCTCCTGGCAGAGATACACGCTTCACCATTCCTCCGGCCTCTCCTGTTCTACCCCTGTGTGTTCTCCCCTCCCTGGCCAGCACCCCTCCTTCCCACTCTGGGGCTCTCTTTAACCTTCACTTCTCTCACCTTCTGCCCTGTTCCACTCCCATCCTCTCGTCCATCCATTTTGGGGCTTTGTTGGGAGAGGCGAGAAAGGCAAACCAGGTGGAGACGGTCTGTGAAATGAGCCAGGCCTTAAGTCTTGGCCGTGACAACCGTAGGTAACTCCACTCGAGCTGTTCCTAGCTTCGGATGCTCCTGGGGAGGCCGAAGGTGACTCACGGTGGAGTCCTGTTTATTGGCCTGAGGCTGTGACCCATGCACTGACTGTTTAAGCTTCCTGAGTAGTTTTAAGATTCCCAGATGTATAGCCACAGCTGCGAATCACTGTTCTATTGGCCAATAACAGTAACCACCTTTGTCCTGCGCAAAGGGTACCTAGGCTCCCTGCTCAGGTGTGAGCTATGGGAGGAGCTGGCACAGCAAAGCCAAGGCTTTGTAGCCACATCTCCCTAGTGAGGCCAACCCATCGTGACAGACTGGAGCTGAAACTGCAGCGAGGAGTACAATGGTGATGAATAAAAGGGAGAGAAGCAGCCAGTGGGTGAGAGGACCGCATTCAGACCCTACGATGCTGAGTGCACCATGACGGGGTTCACTGTCCTTGCCCTGGTGCCCCCAGGGAAGTCTGAGCCGGAGCCCCTGCAGGGTCCCTAGCTCTGTGCCCTGCAGACACACAGCGACTCGGGAGAACTACCTGCTGTGAGACCAGCCAGGGATGCTCCCTGGTGGCCTTCCTCCCCTCCCTGTGCTCGGTCAGGAATCCTAATTAGCAGAGTCCAGCCACAGGGCTCCGGGCTCCACCCTCTTCCTGAATCAGCCTCTCCTCCCCTGCTTCCACTCAAGTGGCTTTCCCCTCGGACGACGATGACAAGATCGTCGGGGGCTACACCTGCGCGGAGAATTCCGTCCCTTACCAGGTGTCCCTGAATGCTGGCTACCACTTCTGCGGGGGCTCCCTCATCAATGACCAGTGGGTGGTGTCCGCGGCTCACTGCTACCAGTAGTAAGTGCTGGGCCCCTGATGACTAAGCCCACTTCCCAGGGCCCTCTGGAAGAGCTGGGGTCCGTCCAGAGCTCAGAATGATGATGGGGAACAGAAGAAGAAGTGGGCAACGGCAGCTGACTCGGCAGGAGCTGTGGGTGAAGAGGGGCACCTGCCAGGCTCCTCTGTCTATGGGATTCTCCAGGCAAGAATACTGGAGTGGGTTGCCATGCCCTCCTCCAGGGGATATTCCCAATCCAGGGATCAAACCCGGGGTGTTATGCATTGGCTGGCATAGGTTCTTTACCACTGGTGCCATCTGGAAAGTCCCATAAAAAGTAGGCACAGACTATTTTGAAGGTGGGAATAGCCAGTGGGAAAAGTGGGGAAAGACCTCACACAAATAATCTTTGCCAGTTGGCTGCATGTTAAAACCTTGTAAGATTTTTTTTTTCATTTAAAAAAATTATTATGATTCCTAGTTCCCATTTAACTCAGAATTTTTAGGACGAGTCTGAATATTGGTGAGTTTTCAACACTCTCTGCCTCTGGCAATTCTATACTCCTGGGCAGAACTGAGAATCACTCCCAAAAGCAAGGGTTCTCCAACCTGAATGCACACAATAATCACCTGGAGGGCCTGTTACAACACATGCTGCTGGGTCCCTCCTCCAGGGTTTCTGATGCAGAAACCCTGATGCAAGGGTCTGGGTAGAAGAGAGAATTGGAGTTCCTAACTCGTTCCCAGGTGACTGATGGTGCCGGTCCTGTGGCTGTTCTCTGAGAAGTGCTGTATTAGATCACAAATAGAGCTAGTGGTAAAGAACCCAGCTGCCAGTGCAGGAGATATAAGAGACGCAGGTTTGATCCCTGGGTGGGAAAGATCTCCTGGAGGAAGGCATGGACCCCCACTCTAGTATTCTTGCCTGGAGAATCCCATGGAGAGAGGAACCTGGTGGGCTACAGTCCATGAGGTCGCAAAGAGTCGGACATGAGTGAAAGACTTAAGATGGACAGACGGACAGACAAATCAGATCACACAGGATGGTGGCCCTTACCAGATCAAGAAAGGAGGGAGAGGTTGCAGAGGTTGAAGGATGTCTGGGGAAGTTGAAATGGTGCATTTGCACCCAGGGCACTGGGCACTGAATGCATGTGGGGTGTGGGAAAGGCGGCTGGAAAAGCAGATGGTCCCTAGCCGGACCCCTTCACTGTATCCCTTCTCCATTGCCAAGGCCCCTGAAGCACAAAGGTTGTTGTTTCACACCTGCACTGACCTACCACCCCTCTACAGCCCTTGACATTCCTACACCCCCTCCTGCAAGCAGGAAGAACCCCTAGGGGACATGGCCCTGTGGACAAAAAGTCCTTAACTGTGCTTACCCTCAACAGCCACATCCAGGTGAGGCTGGGAGAATACAATATTGATGTCTTGGAGGGTGGTGAGCAGTTCATCGATGCGTCCAAGATCATCCGCCACCCCAAGTACAGCAGCTGGACTCTGGACAATGACATCCTGCTGATCAAACTCTCCACGCCTGCGGTCATCAATGCCCGGGTGTCCACCTTGGCTCTGCCCAGTGCCTGTGCTTCCGCAGGCACCGAGTGCCTCATCTCCGGCTGGGGCAACACCCTGAGCAGTGGCGGTGAGTGGGACCCTCACGTCTTCACCCTCTGACCTACCCACACTGCCCAGAACTGAGCATCGCCTGAGCTTGGTTCCAGTCTTTGCTTCCAATCTACAAATTCCCATCAAGTACCTACTACACATACAGGACTCTGTGCTGGGTACGAGAGGGGCAAGTGTCCCGGACTTGAGCCCGAGAATCAAAAGACAGGACAGATGTGGCCCCTGCTCTTAGCACCTTTAGAAAGGGGTCCGCAGCCAGCCTTCCGGGAATTGAAACTCAATGTTCATTGGGGACCTCTTCTGGCCGCCCTCAGGGTTCAGCCCTGGGTTGCCATCCCCCTTCCCATCCTAACCCACATTTTCCTTTCCTTGATCCCTTCCTGTTCCTCAAAGTCAACTACCCGGACCTGCTGCAATGCCTGGAGGCCCCGCTGCTGAGCCACGCCGACTGTGAAGCCTCGTACCCTGGACAGATCACTAACAACATGATCTGCGCTGGCTTCCTGGAGGGAGGCAAGGATTCCTGCCAGGTGAGATGCCTGCCCAGGTGTGGCAGCCTCCCTGGGGGCAGGATGTGAACGCCCAGGGCTGTGGGCTGATGGTCCCCTGGAGAAACAGGGAGGCTCGACTGTGGCCTCTCTTGACAGTGAGAAGGGCGTGGGGCCCAGAGCAATGGGAACAGAGTCTTGTGAGGTTCAGACTGTGTGTGGCTCCCGCTCCCTTTTGTTCTCTGTTTATAAAGCTTATCTCATCACTTCCTCCCCAGGGTGACTCTGGCGGCCCTGTGGCTTGCAACGGACAGCTCCAGGGCATTGTGTCCTGGGGCTACGGCTGTGCCCAGAAGGGCAAGCCTGGGGTCTACACCAAGGTCTGCAACTACGTGGACTGGATTCAGGAGACCATTGCCGCCAACAGCTGAAGCCCTGCCCCTCTGCCATCATTATGCTAATAAAGAGACTGCTCTACTTGCCCAGGTGTGCACCTTCTTCGTCAACCCCCACCCCTACTCTGGGAAACACCCTCCCACCTGAGGTCAGACAGGGCACTACCCCTTACAAATGCACCCCCTTCCCAAATGTGTTCCAGGGCACACTGGTATAACAGCAAAAGTGAAAGTCACCCAGTCGTGTCTGACTCTCTGTGATCCCGTGGACTGTAACCCACCAGGTTTCTCTGTCCATGGGATTTTCCAGGCAAGAATACTGGAGTGGGTAGCCATTTCCTTCTCCAGGGGATCTTCCCAACTCAGAGACTGGGTCTCCCCCATTGCAGGCAGATTCTTTACCATCTGAGCCCCCAGGGAAGCCCACGTGTAAAGAGAAGGAACGCAGAGAATATCATCAGGGGGAGGGGTCCCTGGAGAAACTTCATTCCAAAAAGGCTGCATTTGCCTTGGTTTGTCTCTGTGTCATGAGTACGGAGCTGATGCGTGTACATGCATGCACACATGTGTGGGGCGTGGTCTGTAAGATCCCACACCTCCGCTCACTGGTCCCCACGCCTAGGGAAGCACCTGCCAATCACCTTGGCCTTTTCTGAGTCCCCTCCGTGTCCCCAGCACGTGTTCCCTCCTGGAAGCAGGAGGCCCCACTGGCCCATGTTTCCCCAGGACCAGCTAATGTGTCTGAGGGAGATGAGACCTCCCCGGGTCTCTCTCCCTCCCTCTCCTGAGAAACCTGCCTTCTGTTTTTCCCACGTGATGATACGAACACCCTCCTGAGTCCTTGATAGGCACTTTCACATTTAGTTCCCTCTACCTCTGCAGTGTTTATTATTCTGGAGATACGGACAAGGAAACAGAGGTTCAGACGAGGTTGTCAGTTCACCCACATCCCTCGTCCAGCAAATGACAGATTTGGAGTTGGCCTCTATTTGCCCGGCCCCCAAGCCCAACCCCTGCTTCCTCTACCCTACCTCATGGGCCCTCCAGCTGCCGCCCGTCAGCTCTGCTACTCAACATCTCTCCAGCTCATCCCCTGCCTGCAGCACTTCCTAAGGGGCACTTATCTCCTTGCAGTCTTCTAAGCCTGTGCTCAGAGAGATCCTGTGTGTTGTTCACTTTCTGGTTAATACCTTTCCTGCTGCCCCACAGCTTTCGAAGTAGAAGCCAAGCTCCTCATCACAGAGACACACGGTTTTTCCTGCTCTGGCCCTGCCTGTGTTTCCAGCCTGGGTTTCCTCACCCCTCCCTTCCCCTGCAGTGCCTCAGGGCTCAGAAGTGCTGGGGGTTCTTCCAACATGCCGTGTACCTCTGACCTCCAGCTCTGGACACTACTGCTCCATTTGACACAATGCCCTGCCCACCCACCTGTTCACCCTCTTCAGAAAAGTCCTTGACTCTTCCTGCTCCCCATTCTCTTCCCCATACCTCTGCACTGGCTCCATGACCCCCTGGTCTGAGTAAGGAGTCCTCATTCTCTTCCACGCTTCCTTCTATCACAGTTCTGCTCATGTTGCTTAGTGTGTATGGATGTGCCTACCGTGGCCTTCAACCATGAGCTTCTTATAGAAGACATCTTGTCTTACTCATCCTGGTATGTCTAATGATTAAACAACAGCTGAGATATAATAGGCAGCCAGGGGTTGAATGAATGAAGTATGAGCTAGAAGAGGAAGAAAATATACTGAAGAAAAGGCCTTCCAGAAGAACAGTTCTCAAAGTGTGGTCCCTGGACCAGAAGGACCAGAATCACCTGGGAATTCAGGAGAAACGCAAATTATTAGGCTCCACCCCAGACCTACTGAGTCAGGAATTCTTAGATGGAGCCCAGCAGCTTGCTTTTAACAAGACTTCCAAGGCATCCTGATGGATGTCAGAGCTTGAGAACCAATGTGACAGAGAAAGCTCTAGACCAGTACTGTCTGTGAAAACAGCAGTCACCAACACCTTGACTAGCTATATGCAGGCACGTGACAAACCTTTCTGCATGTGTGCATGCTAACTCACTTCAGTCGTGTCCAACTCTTTTCGACCCCATGGACTATAGCCCGCCAGGCTCCTCTGTCCATGGGATTCTCCAAGCAAGAATACTGGAGTGGATTGCCATGCCCTCCTCCAGGGGATATTCCCGGTCCAGGGATCAAACCCATGTCTCTTACGTTTCCTGCACTGGCAGGCAGGTTCTTTATGACTAGCACCACTGGGAAGCCCAATAAACCTTTTGCTGTTCATTCGCTCAGTCGTGTCCAACGCTTTACGACCCCATGGTCTATAGGCCGCCAGGCTGCTCGGTCCATGGGTTTCTCCAGGCAAGAATACCAGAATGGATTGCCATGCCCTCCTTCAGGGGATCTTCCCAACCCAGGGATCGGACCCAAGTCTCTTATGTCTCTTGAATTAGCAGGTGGGTTCTCTACCACTAGCGCCACCTGGGAAGCCCATAAACCTTTAGATGTATTATTTATGTCTCACAAGAGGTCCGTAAGGTAGGTCTTATTTTATCATCATCATTCCCGTTTTACAGTTAAGTAGTGTTAGTGTTAGTTGCTCAGTCGTGTCTGACTCTTGGCGACACCATGGACTGTAGCCTGCCAGGCTCCTCTGTCCCTGGAATTCTCCAGGCAGGATACTGGAGTGGGTAGCCATTCCCTTCTCAAGGGAATCTTCCTTATCCAGGGAACCCGAGTCTCCTTCATTGAAGGCAGTTAAGGAGACTGGAGTTTTTTAAAAATCCAGTAATTTGCCCAAGGTTTGAAGCAGAGGGCATGGGAGGGAGCTCTCAGTCTGGCTACTGGAGGTGAGATTGCCTGAGGAGTAGGGCTTCAGGGCTTGGGATCAGCACCTAGGAGAGTCCCAGATTTTAAATGAGGAGGCCGGAGTGCTGGTTCCAGCCCTTTCTCCTTGTCTCCTGCCACTTTGGGGGACCCTTTAGCCTCTCCAGACTTCAGTTACATCTGGGAAATTAGGGGACAAAGTTTGGGTTAAAATGGATCAATTCACATGCAAAAGTTTTAAAAATTACATAGATATTATTTGCAGGTCTCCTCCCTACATCCCAACACCCACCTTGAGAAAGGCACACAGGTAACCAGCAAGCTTTCCCTTGGGTACCCTGAGCACTATGGCATTCTTGCCCCCTCAAGTGGCCACACTGAGTGCAGCTGGTTAAGTCGAACCAAAAAATGAGGAAAGGCTGCCCCCTGCTGTCGAAGATGAAGAAAGGCTTCACGTGGCATCTGCCTGACCTGTCTAAACTTCCACCAAACAAAAAGCTTTGTGGGCACTTAACTACTAACAGTGTGACAAAGTTGAGACAATCCCCATGAAAACAAAAGGCGGTTGTGGAACCAAGGCAGGGTGGTATTCTTTGTAAGTTTAAGTTGGCGTGACAGTCCCCAGGTCAAAAGGAAACTCTAACTTAGGGAGTAAATTACTGAAGTGTAAATACCCACGGCAATTTTGTGCCTAATTGTTTATTTAAATACGAATTAATAAACCTAGAGACTTGGAACTCTGAACATCCTGGGGATTACTCAGAAATATGTGTTTTTCACCAGGCTCCTAGGTGACTGGAGATTCATTCAGCAAATTCAGTACCATGAAACAGCTTCTTATATAAACTGTTCTTCTTTGAAAAAAATGACTTTATAAATAAAACAAGTATTTTTTTTTACAGTGGTAGATTTCAAAATATCACTTAAAGTAGTATTTTGTTGTTTTTCTTTTAAAATTTTATTGTTTTACTTTAACATAATATAGATAATAGCTCTATTACTCATTTAAAATAAAATCGCTATCTATGGCTCAAAAACCAACACTATAAAGTTGACACTGAGAAATGTCAATTTTCCTTACACTCTGCTTCTGTCTCCTCCATTTATTCTTAACAGGTAATTGCTTTTACCCATCTCTTTTGTAAACTTCCAGTATTTCTTCATGTAGCATGAAACACAGAGAACTGTAATTCTTATTTTTCTCCTCTGTTAGACAAAGGTGGCATATAAAAACCTTATTGTACCACTTGTTTTTAATCCAGTTAACAGTATATATTAGAAAGCTTTCCATAGCAGTATAAAGCGCTTTCATCCATTTTTAGCATTGAATAATATTCTGTTTTGTGAATGTGTCACAATTTATTTACCTAGTCCTTCACTGATGGGTACTTGAGTTTTCCCCAATCCTTTGCTATTCTAAATAATGCAAGTATTTTACACACTTGTTTTCATTTGTATGCAAAAGTAATTACAGGATAAACTCCCAAAGGTGGAATTTCTGGGTGAAAAAGTAAGAACATTTGTATTATTTATGGTGGTGGTGGTATTAGTCACTAAGTCGTGTCATAATATTTATAGATAGTTACAAATTGCCCCCATTAAGAGTTGTATTATTTAGCATGTCAGAGCGTGCTAAGTTGCTTCAGTTGTGTCCAACTCCTTGCAACCCTATAGACTATAGGCCTGCCAGGCTCCTCTGCCCTTGGGATTCTCCAGGCAAGAATACTGGAGTGGGCTGGCATGCCCTCCTCCAGGGGATCTTCCCCACCCAGGGATCCAACCTGCCTCTTTTGTTTCCTCCACGGCAGGAGGGTTCTTTTCCCACTAGCGCCACCTGGGAAGCCCGGTGATAGAATGGTCTTCCACTATTCAGGTACTCAAATTGGTGAAAACTGACATTTCAATGCCATTTTAGTTTGCATTTATCACTGCAAGAGTTTTTTTTCCCTGTGGTTAAGCACCATTTGGATCTTTTCTTCGGAACCTTCTCATTTTTATTGCACTGCTGGATTATTTTCTTATTGATTTCTAGAAGTTCATCATCATGAGATCAGCCCTCATGATGAGAATTGCTAATGCTTTCCCCATATTGTCATTTATCTTTGACTCTGTGTATGTTCCCCCTACAAATGTTATCATTATGTGGTCAAGTTTGTCTTTTTTTGCTCCTAGACATTGAGTCATAGTCTGAAAGGCCACAAAAGAAAGCGCCATCTAGTGAAATGAGATCGAGACTACTCAACTGGAGTTTCAGTTTCAAGGTCATCCTGTGCAGGGAAAATCAAATATCTGGCAAAAGTTTAAAATGTTTGCCCTTTAGGGAAAAAGAGGAAGAAGACCTTGACTACGATTACGTGACCAAGCGATTGCATTTCAACGTTCCCGAGGCTGTATTCACCCAGTTCTCCGCCTCAGTGTCCCGGAAAGCCCTTTACCGAACCCTGCTGTCTGAAGTCCGCAATGAGAAGTGAGGCAGCCGACGACACAGGTGGTTCCCCCCTCACCTCACACTGATTAGAAGTACAGCTCTCCCACCACCCCCATCGCACCCTCAAGGTCATTGCAGTGCACTGAGCTGAGCTATAGCTGATTCACGTTGCTGTACAGCAGACACAACGCAACACTGTCAAGCAATTATCCTCCAATTTAAAAAGAAAAAATGTTTTTAAAGTGAATGCAAAAAAAGAAAAGAAATACAGCTCTCAGCTATGACTTTACGCCTGGGAAAGCTCTACCTCTGTGTACCTGGTGGGTGTTCTCTGGACCACCCTGGAGGTTGAGTTGGGCCGAAGGGGCAGAGTCTGGATTCTGTGGGACCCCATTCTCAGATAAAACGTGTGATCTCTGGGTGCCTGGCGTCAGGGGCAGGCCAGGGATAAAAGGGGCTGCTACTATGAAGACAGCCTACAGAGGGGCGGATCCCGGGGCAACCAGCCCTGACACAAAGGCGCACAGCTCGGAGGATCCGAGAAGGCCCTGAAGAAAGGGCACGAGGTGAGGAGGGAGCCCCCGGCCTTGTCTGTACCCGCCACACACCCCCCACCCCCGCCACCCTTAACACGCACCCAGAGTGCTGATGTCACCCCTCGCCCTCCAATGTCCTCAGGGGGCACCTCTCTGGTGGATCCTCCCAGACTCCCTCTCCGAGGGGCGGGCCCATGGGAGGGGCCGTTTTTGTATAAAGCTGTAACGTTGTGGGGACAGCAGGGCCACGGTGATTCAACCCTATGGGAATCCTTTACAAAAACCTTTCTGCCTGTCCCAGTGCCCATCATCTTTCGCTCTTCTCCTGGGTCACCGGCCCAAGGGTGGCTTGGGTTGGAAGGCCTCCACCTCCCCCCACCATTTACCTGTCAAGCCAAAACCATGGAGCAGGACAGGTCTGGATCAGAGCTGAAGCTTCCAGGCAGAA
>NW_011494924.1:6585265-6585743 GCF_000754665.1 Bison bison bison
TAAGAAGATGCCTCTGTGGCCTCAAGGATGAAGGACTTAGGGAGACCCTTTATCCCACTCCCACACTACCCGCTCCCTGCCCAGGGCAAGGTCAATGGGAAGGTGCGTGGGAGGTGACCCACTCTATGAAACAAGAAGTCAGCACTATGCCAGCACCCCCCCATGGATGCTCATGGATGTCTGGGACCCTGCCCACATCCCCAGGCCCACATCCCTGTGATGAACCCTCAGGAAGAATCAAAACAGGGGCTCAGGGCCCTGTGGATGGACTCTGTCCATGCTCCGAGGCCCCAAGAGTCAAGAGTCAAAAATATTCTTTCGTGCAATATCCATAAAGCACAGGAGAGGACTCCCAGTCCCAGAGTCCACCAGACACCAACGCAGACCCCGTCTGCTCTGCCCGCCTCTAATTGCTTTCCTCCTTGCTCCGCTTCACTGTGTGAACACTGAGGTTTTCTTTGGAAAAGGCACCAGGCTC
>NW_011494924.1:6585843-6587218 GCF_000754665.1 Bison bison bison
GCACCAGGCTCACGGTTGTAGGTAAGACACAGTCCGGGGCTTTCCTGGCCCTTCGGAGGGGAGGGCGGTCCCAGGTGTGCGTTGTAGGGTGGCTGTGTTCTGATGTGTTATGACTATCACTTCGGCCCAGGGACCAAGCTGACGGTTGTAGGTAAGGCTGGGGTCTCCAGGTGGGTACCATGAGGGAGCACTCCCTCCAGGGGAACATAGGAAGAAAGGGATGACCCAGGTCCCGGGGTCCGGGGGCCCTGGAAAGCTCTGGAAGGCCATGCGGGGTGTTTGAAGGGGGCTGGTGTCTTTGGGAGGGAAGAGATCCTTGAACGCCCCAACCTTTCCTCGAATCCCGGCTGTGCTCAGCAGAGGAGGGGAGGTTTTGAAGTGAATCCTGGAGTCTTGACTTTGGAGACTTCTACTTTTTTTGGGGTGGGGGGCGGGGAGGGAAGACGGCTCGCTGCGGTAGGTAAGCCAGCAAGGACTAGAGAGCTGGGAACATGCAGGGAGGGGCAGAATCCAGATGGGGCCTCTGTCTTGGGTGCCTAGGTTAAAGCGCGTGTTTATCAGAAAGATCTGAATTCCTGTCTTAGTGAGTTCTTGTCTTGATGAGGCGGGCAGCCTCCATCTCCAGTAATTTCATGGGCGGGCTCGGCTAAGCCTGGTTTCCCTACTGGGAGGCAAGTAATCTCAGAAAGGGGTCACCTTGTCCATCCCCTGTCTCCTTGGAGGATGCCCATCAAAGCCAGGGTAGATGGGAGAGCCTCTGGCCCCGGAGCTGTCAGTCCTTCCATTTTTCTCCCGCCTGCAGAAAGGAGATGGACACAGGAGAGGCGGGTGGGGAGTCCCGCACTGTAGGTTGTAAACCCCCTCCACCCCGGGAGTTAAAGTTCTGCTAAGGAAAGGAACAGGAGAGCCGCAGGTGAACCGGGGGAGGAAGGATTCAGAGGTGCAGGCGAGTTTCCCTACTAGGCTTTAGGGTTGTGTGACTAATGATAAACTCTATTTCGGCAACGGGACGAAGCTTTCAGTCTTGGGTGAGTACAGGTCTTCCCCGGGGATGGTGTGCTGTGAAGCTGGAGTTCTAGAAGTTCCCCTTAGAGAAGGCCGGGACTTGAGAACACGGCAGAGAAAAGGCTGAGGGTATGGGTGAGTGGAGAAGGTGCTAGAACCCCCAGAAGTTCTGGGGGGAAGGTCGTCTCTGGAAGGAAGGACCCCATGTTACCAGCCACTCTGGGGTTTGCCACACCCGCATTGTGCCGTGGAGCAACCAGGCACAGAACTTTGGACACGGGACCTGGCTCGCCGTCCTGGGTAAGACGCAGGACCCAGGAGGTGGGGTCACTGTCTCTGGGACCGGAGTGTCTGTCTCTCCTCCCTGCCC
>NW_011494924.1:6587318-6588113 GCF_000754665.1 Bison bison bison
TTCCCAGGGGATCTTCCTGACCCAGGGATGGAACCCAGGTCTCCTGCATTGCAGGCAGATTCTTTACCATCTGAGCCACATGGAAAGCCCATGTTCAGTGTACACATCCATTAAATTATCTTGGAATCAATGAATGAATCAGTGAGTTCACCCACAGTGACCCAGTTCAAGAGCAGATATCACCCTAAGGCCTGCCTGAAACAGACAGCGACCCTCCCCCTCCCAATCCCGCAGCACACAGCCTTCTTTATGGCAACACATGCGTGCATTCTAACATGGGTCTCTCATATACAACCACGTGCATATACACATATGTCTCTGTATATGTGTGCATGTGAATAGCCATCCGCTTGCTAAGCACATATCATTGCAATGTTTGCTATTAACCTCCAAGAAAATATATACAAGTCACAGTCCTCAAGAATCTTCCCTGTTCACTAGGGGATAATTCATGGATAGAAAGAGTTAATATACAAACAATGCGAGTTACTATAATGCAGGCAGAGGCTAGCACTCAGTTTCTGACTGGGACCATCAGGGGAGAGTCTGGGAGGGTGGCAGACTCTTCACAGGAAGAGTTGGTCTCAGTTATCCAAGTGGGAGAGAGGTCATGAGAATCAGGCGTATGAATGAGACAGGAAGGTACAGGGTCAGGGACCTTGCACTCAGCATTCAGGTCCTTGCACTCAGCTGGCTTCGAGGTTCAGAGATGACAGTCATAAGTCTGTAAAGGCAGATTGGGGCTTCCCGCTTGGACAGTGGACTCTATCCTTGTCGAAGCATGAGGCAGGCATA
>NW_011494924.1:6588213-6597676 GCF_000754665.1 Bison bison bison
TCTTAACCCCTGCACCACCAGGGAAGCCCCCTGCCCTCGCTTTAGAGGCAGCTCGGTTGATGCCTCTGTTTCTCGTGTGAGTCTTCTGCCCACAAGCTGCCTCCTCACACTTTTAAGCTCACCCCTCCTTCTTACATGCATGGATCGGCTCCTCCAAAGTTTCTTCCTCTTTCCGCCCTTTCCCCAGAGTGTGCTTAGGCCTTTTTCCTGGTGGCATCCCTTTGGTCCAGCGCCATGAACCCAGGCAGGGAAAAAAATGGCCATTCCGGCTCTCGAGGACCTAAGACTTTTGCCCTGCCTGAGGTTTCTGGGGGTTTTGCCACAGCCACCTGCAGCTGTGGGCCTATAATTCGCCCCTCCACTTTGGAATCGGCACCAGGCTCATCGTGACAGGTATCGGGTGGGAAGTGGGGTGCAAGGGCGTGGGGGGTCAGAGCCACCTTTCCCTCCCAAGGGAGCACCTCCAGCTTGCTGCACTGCGTCTGATGCGGCTACTTGGCCCAGGGCTCTGAGGAGCTGTGCTTTTTCTCCAGCCTTGTCTCCCTCTTCTTCTTGTTCTCCAGGACTCCTCATCGCTCCTGTTTTGGCAGGTGTGCTGTTTGCTTTCCCTTTCTTATCTGATCGTCTCCATTCCCACCCCCATTCTAACTCCAATCCTGCACTGTTGAGCCCCTTTTGGCGCATAGCCCTGTCTTCTATGTTAAAACCTACCCCCAGCACCTCCCTCCAGCTCAGAACCCTGTCCTTGCTTTCCTTGTGCTTCGTCTATCCTTGTCTGTCCTTCATCCTTTCTCTGTCTCCACCAGTCTCCAAGAGCCATGCGTGTCGTCCAGAGCTGGTTTAAGAGACCAGGAGGCAGTGGGGGAGCAGCTTGGTGAGACTGAGCTGGTCTGAGGGGGGCTCCTGAGCCCTGAGGGCAGAGGTCCAGGTCACAGCATCACTTGAGCTTGCAGGAGTGTTCCTGGGGAGCACTGCACTTGGTGGGGTCAGAGGAGGTAAGCCTGAACAAGCTGTTACAACTGGAAACTTACACCCTTTTAGCAAGAGACAAGGCAGAATGAGGAGTAATAGTTTGGAGGCCCCATAGTGTCAAGCCTCAGAATCTGTGCTGAGATAATGGAGCCAGTGGCTCATGATTAAACACTAACACACCATCACAACCCTCGGGAGGAAGCGGGCAGGGGTGAGGTGGATCTGGGCTGGAGTTGTAGACACAGCCAGAGGAATGGGCCACCGAGCTCCTACCAGACTGGTCAGCTGGAGAAGGCTTTGCCCTGCAGATGGGAGCACATGCCAGGGAACGTGGTGGAGATTGGAAAGTACAGATCATTGGGATTCAAAATGCATGAGTTCTGGGGGAAAAGGGGCTCTCGTGCAATTTGCAAAGTGACCTAAACTGGCTCAGGCCCTCGGAGATGTAAATATAAAACAGAGATGACAATGGTGGTCTCTTGGAGTTCTGAAATTGTAAGGGACTAAATCCTTATGGCAGGAAGAGAAGGGGACGACAGAGGAGGAGATGGTTGGATGGAATCACTGACTGACTCAATGGACACCAGTCTGAGCAAACTCTGGGAGATAGCGAACGACAGGGAAGCCTGGCCTTCTGCAGTCTGTGGGGTCACACAGAGTCAGACACGACTGAACAGCAACAACAAATCGTGTGCAAATCCTTTGTAGAGGACTCAGAGGATGCCGCTATCCCTTCCATTCCTCTTGATCCTCACTGTGTCACAGACACAAACCGGGGCTCGATTTTCTCAATAGAAACGTTCCCCGAACTTGGATAAAGTGGAGACATCTGGGTTTGCCACATTTCTGCTCCACAAACTCGCTCCCAGAACAGAGCTAAACACAGGTCTCAGTGCATTTTGGCAACACGGAGGGTGCTTGAAAGGTAGATGTGTTTTTTGGTTTTACTTTACTCCTCCACGTCCTCACACGAGGGCCTGCCTTCCAACAATTTCAGAAATTCTCTCCCATCTGTCAGGCATGTGAAAGGGCCTGGAACCCTCTGATGAACTGGCCTTCAGACTTTGGGGTTTGTTCATTTCAACACTTTTGCTGCTTTGAATATAATGCGTGACTGGAACTAGGATTCCAAAGTCAGTAGGGAGGTTTGGAAATAAGAAATAAGACAGGGTTCAACCTCAGAACAGTTTTTTTAATGGGGTTCCAGCCATTCTGGGCAAGCTCCCACACACCCCAGCACCCGTGTAGAAGTCAGTTTGAAACATCAGATAGGATAATAGCCAAAGGCACATAGGCTTCCCAAAGCAGGTTACATGTAAAAGCAAAACAAAAGGTGGGTTCAGTATAATATAGAGAAAAGCATGTCAGCTATAACAGGAAAAGTATCTTTTCTAAGGAAGAATATGTATGCATGTTAAGTGACTTCAGTTGTGTCCGACTCTGTGCAACCCTACGGACTGTAGCCTGCCAGGCTCCTCTGCCCATGAGATTTTCCAGGCAAGAATACTGGAGTGGGTTGCCATTTCCTCCTCCAGGGAATCTTCCCCACTCAAGGATCGATTCATGTCTCTTATGTCTCCTGCATTGGCAGGCACGTTCTTTACCACTGAGCCACCTGGGAAATCCCAGGGAAGAATGGCTAATTCTAATTAATATGTGTTATCACTCAAACAGGTAAACACATACACCCTGCAAAAACAGAAAAATAATTATTAGATGCAGTCAGTCTGGTTTCCAGGTCATATTGTTAGGAGGAATCTTCTGTCTCAAAATCCAGGCTTATTCAGCTCTCCTATAATTACTTCCAGGTCTGAAAATTAGATAGTCATGCACCAAAGAGGGATTTGAGCTAGGAAGAAAACAGATATACTCACTTAATGGATTTTCCAACACGGCTGCAAGAATAAGACATTTCAAACAAAGCCAGAAAACTCAGGATATGATGCCACCTTAGGGAGAGCAGGAGGCAGTCAGTAGTGTGTATCCACGGGGTAACCAAGAAAGAGGGTGACTAATAGCAGAAGATTGGGATGGTGACCCCTAAACAAACAGAACCTCCTGCTATATAATTTTATGATGATGCTGTGGCCCCTTTCCTTGTTGCCCTCAATTCACACACACACAACCCCTGCCACGCCCAGCCAGCTCTCAGGCCGGTCCTGGCCCCCACCCCTGTCCTTCCAGATGATCTGAGCCGGGTCCACCCGCCCAAGGTGGCTGTGTTCGAACCCTCGGAAGCAGAGATCTCCCGGACCCAGAAGGCCACGCTCGTGTGCCTGGCCACAGGCTTCTACCCCGACCACGTGGAGCTGACCTGGTGGGTGAACAGGAAGCAGGTCACAACTGGGGTCAGCACGGACCCTGAGCCCTACAAGGAGGACCCTGCACGGGATGACTCCAGATACTGTCTGAGCAGCCGGCTGAGGGTGACCGCAGCCTTCTGGCACAACCCCCGCAACCACTTCCGATGCCAAGTCCAGTTCCACGGGCTCACGGACCAGGACCAGTGGGAGGAGCAGGACAGGGCCAAGCCCGTCACCCAGAACATCAGCGCCGAGGCCTGGGGCAGAGCAGGTGAGCCAGCTGGGAGGGAGTCAGAGCTGACAGAGGAGAGATCCAGGGACAGGAGCGGGAAGGCTGGACACAGAGTGAAGGGGTGGCGGGGGGCAGCCCAGCAAGAGGGTGGACAGGGCACCTCCTCGGGCAAACTCCTCCCCCAGATCCAGATCCTCAACTCAGTTCAGCTGTGCTGGTGGGCCCCCTCCCTGCCCGCCTGCACAGCTCAGGGTCCCAGTGGTGGGTCCCCATCCCCTCCAGTGCTGCCTCCTTCCATGACCCTGAGGATGCTGTGGCCACATTGGCACAGGCAGTGCTGGGACTTCAGAGGCTGCTCTGAGCCTGGGGGTCAGTGCTGACTAAAAGCTAGCTTAGTAGGTCTTTTCGTTTATTTGTTTTAAGCATCTCAAAATACCACGTATTTATTCTTGCATAGTTTTAATGTATCAGGAATCTGGGCATAGCTTAGCTGGCTCGTTTATCTCAAGATGCTACAAGCAGATGTCAGCCAAAGCTGGAGTCTTATCTGAAGGCTCAGCTAGGGCAGGATCCACTCCCAAGTTCACGTGGTTGTTGCCAAGATTTAGCATCTTGCCAGCTATTGGACTGAGGAAGGCTGGCTTAGCTTTGAATCGGGTTTAGAAGATGCAGGCTCTCATCCACTTCCCTCCCCCTTTCTTTCTTTCAGACTGTGGCGTCACCTCCGGTGAGTAGCCCTCTGCTTCTTTGTCTCCATCTCCATGGTCATTGCTCTGGAACCAGAGACAGAGAAGCCATGGACACTGGTTGAGGGGTAGAGGGGGAGGAGGCCAGAGATACCTGCTCACAGGTACCTACCTGCTCTCCCTTCCTGCCAACAGCATCTTATCAGCAAGGTGTCCTGTCTGCCACCCTCCTCTATGAGATCCTGCTGGGGAAGGCCACCCTGTATGCTGTGCTGGTCAGCGCCCTGGTGCTGATGGCCATGGTAAGGAGGCGGGCAGGATGAGAGGGTGATGAAAGGAAAGTGTGGAGCATCATGCAGGGGAGCTGAGGGGTATCAGAACTGTGTCCTGACATCTCCGTGGAGTCACAGTGGGGCTGCAGACTGGGGAGAAAGTACAGAGATCATCGCAGACAGAACGCGGCTTTGAAGGATGGGGAGAACCCTCCCAAAAATCAGACCCCAGAATCAGCATCCTCTGACCCAGTCCTACTGTTCCATGGCCCCTGGCATCCTGACGATGTCCTCTCTTCCTCAGGTTAAGAAAAAGGATTCCTGAGACCAGCTCCAAATGTGCATCCCGAGTCATTCTTTATCGTGGCCCTGGATTCTCCTTAACGTCTTTCCAGTCTGTGTTCCTCAAGAGTTTCTCTCTCTCTCTCTCATCTCCTTCCTTTACGGATGTCTGCCCCTTCTCTGAGCTTGCCTGCAGGTGGAGTGCCACACTCCAAACCTGAAATTGACTGAATCAATAAAAGTGTCATGATGGGCTTGATTGTGTCCAGGAGTGTCTGTGGTATCCTGCCCTTCATTGATCTACCTCTGATTTGGGGAAATCACCACCTCTCAGGCTCGGTAAAGAATCTGCCTGCAGTACAGGAGACCCAGGTTCAATCCCTGGGTTGGGAAGATCCCCTGGAGAAGGGAATGGCAAGCCACTCCAGTATTCTTGCCTGGAGAATCCCAAGGACAGAGAAGCCTGGTGGGCTACACGGTCCATAGGGTCACAAAGAGTCGGACATGACTGTGTGACTCACACATGTGCATGCACACACACACAGGCATATGGAGTGATAGATCCTCCCCTCTGACCAATGCTGCTTCCCCCTGTTCATCCTCATGAGATGCTGTGGTCCACATCCAGGCACTCTGGGCCCCCATGGTAGAGCTAGTCTGAAGGGCAAGAAATTGGGCTCTGGAAAACCTGCATATTGAGGGCAGATAATGGCTCAGATGGTAAAGAATCTGCCTGCAATGCAGCTGACCTGAGTTTGGGTCTGCTGGGTGAAGAAGATCCCCTGGAGAAGGGAATGGCTGCCCACTCCAGTATTCTTGCCTGGAAAATTCCACGGACAGAAGAGCCTGGCAGGCTACAGTCCATGGGATCACCAAGAGTCGGACAGGAATGAGCAACTAACACTTTCACTTTTTTCAAGAATGAATGGAGAGGAACCATAACCCCCACCTCAGTGCTGGACAGAGGACGGGGCCGCCTGTGGGTTGGAATGTCTGGTCATTTCTCAATTCCAAATCAAGTTTCACTTCCTGTGCATTTAGGGTTTATCTTTGTTTCTTAACACTTCTACCTTATCTGGTTTCAGAATTTGGGCTTGAGATTTAGTTCTACTCTGCCAGTCTGGGTTAGAATCCTAAAGACAGCATAGAGCTGAAAACACTGAAGCATTAAACCTGGAGATTTCAGAGGCAGGACACCTGGGGGCAGACATGGGGAGAGGGTCCAGGGTGCTATCCCCTGAAGCCCTTCCAACAGAAGCTCCTTCTCGCACTGGGATGGAGGCCAGGCCACCCTAAATGAAGCGTGTTGAGTGCAGACAGCTCTTCGGGGAGACAGTTCTCTTATTGGGGCAAGTGCGACCTGCAGGTTTCAATCCCTGTGGTAGAACACTGCGCCAGGCATGGGCAGGAATGGGGAGGGAGGAGAGGAATGCCATCAGGGGAGAGAGGCAGACCAGTGAGAGGCCCTGGGCAAGTTAGCTGAGGCAGAATGTCGGGAATGAAAGAAGTTCCGAAATCTGGAGGATGGTAGGAAAGATGGAGTCCTCATCACCTGCTTTGTTCCAGGCTGGGCCCTGGCACACGTGTTGTCCCAGCCAGTCCCCACACCATCCCACGAGCAGGTATTTAAAACAACTTCATAGGTGAAGAAACTATGGGTCAAATGACTGGTAGGCTGTGAAACTGTAGCACATTCTTCTAAAGAGGGCAGATTAGGAGGCTTTGCCCAGATGGTGACCAAGAGCATGCGGTCGCTCACAAAACCTCTGGGTGATCCTAGAGCAGGTGCTCCTGAAGGCCAGGGCAGAACCCACAGCAACAGACTGGGGACACCTTGAATCCTCAGCATGTATATTCCTTAGCGCTGCTAAGAACCACACACCTGATGCTTTAAAGCAATCGAAATGCATCCTCTCACAGTTCCAGAGGCCAAAAGTCAAAATCAAGGTGTTGGCAGGGCTGCACTCCCCTCCAAAACTCTCAGGAAGAATCCTTTGCTGCTTCTCCCCAGTTCTGACAGCTCCTGGCCTCCTGGGCTGAAGGCAGCATCACCCCACCCTCTGTCTCGGTCTGTGAATGTCCTTCTTCCCCGTATCTGTGTGCAAGTTCCCTCCTTTTACTTACCAGGACACAAGTCGCTGGATCTGGGACATACCCTCAGTTCAGAAGGATTTCATCCCAAGAGTCTTAACAAATTACATCTGTAAAGATCTTATTTCCCAGTCAGGTCACAGTCTGAAGTTCTGGGTGGGCATGAATTTGGGGTGACATTACCCATCCCCCTAAACTGCGTATCAGGAACGGGAGATGAGGGGTTCTCTGGACCTGACGCATACAGGGCAGAAAGGACATGGCCCCAGTGAGGGATGGCCTGGGAGGCTCATCACATGCTTATAACTTCCCAACAGTCAGGAGTATCTCGAGATTTCTCAAACCACAGACAATTTTTTTTTTTTTAATTTGCCATTGCTATTGTTGTTTGCTTGTTTTGGTGGTGACTTTAAAAAAATCCCAGAACAAAGTTTAGTCTCTAGACCAGCACCCATAAAAGCAGCACCTTCCACGCTTTAGACACGTGGTGGTTCCTCACAAGGGTCAGATGGGGAGATGAGCAGCTACACGAGGAACAAATGCCTTGGAGAGAACAGGCTGTTTTGTGGATCAGGAGTAGTGGACTGAGCAGGGAATGCTGGAGGCAAGGGTTTGCGCAACAGACCTGTGAGGAGAAACCTGACCAGCTGTAGGGACAAGATCGGGGTGCGGGGGGGAGAGATGGCTCTGCGGGTTCGGTGGCTGTCATCTTTGGGGTGCTAGAAGCAGTGGTATTAGCAGGTGGGAGGATGGGGGGGTTGATGGTGGGCACCTGGGGTGTGTCAAGGTGAGGAACGAATGTCCTCTGGAGGATGCATGACTTGGTGCTTGTTACCTTCTCACTCCTGGAAACATCGCAGAGATGGAGAAACTCCACATGGGCCCACCCTCCCTTGACCCAGGGAGGCCCCCCAAACATTTACAGTCCTTTCCTCATCTCTCTCAGACAACCCTGCCCCCAGCATTCAATTCACAGGCACTGGGAAGTTAATCTCTTCTTCCTCTGCCTCTTTCTCTAGAATCTAAAGAGATCCTTCTGGATCAATTTTAGTCAACCCCTCTTTTTCTTCCTCAGGTGAAACTAAGCACAGATGGCTTAGATACAGGGCAGTCACACTGCTTATTGTGCAAATGGGGATGCTACTGAGGGAGAAACATAAGACGCTGGGACAGGAGGGGTAAGCCAGGATGGTCCTGGCAAACCAGGACCCACAGCCGCTCCAGTCAAAGGGGCTCAGGGGGAGTTTCTGAGACCAGAGTCATTTCTGGAATGGTAAAGCAATTCCTCATTGACCTGGGCCTGTCAACTTTTCCAATCTCAAAGCTAATCCAAGACTCATTCTGTTAGGGAGATTTGTGGGCAGAGTGTAGACCAGGGGCAAACTCCACAAGTCACACACAGCCCAGGGGCAAAGCATGCTTATTGATTGAAGAGACTTACAAGCCAAGCGTCTCTAGAAGAATCCTGTGATTCTCCGGGTTTTTGCCGTCCCAAGGGCACAGCTGGACTTCCCATGGGTAGCTCTCAAGGAGAGGAACCTCAACCCTGTGACCTTTAGAGATTTCCTCAGAAATTAGGTGAGGAAGGAAAGCATCCAGCTGGTCCTGGTGGGGGACAGGAATCCTGTGGGAAGGGCGCTTGAGTCCCTGTCACTTGCCCGGAAGAAGAATGTTCCTATTAGCACAGTTCAGTTCAGTCAGTTCAGTCACTCAGTCCTGTCTGACTCTTTGCAACCCCATGGACTGCAGCACACCAGGCCTCCCTGTCCATTGCCACCTCCTGGAGTTTACTCAAACTCATGTCCATTGAGTCGGTGATGCCATCCAACCATCTCATCCTCTGTTGTCCCCTTCTCCTCCCGCCTTCAACCTTTCCCAGCATCAGGGTCTTTTCCAAGGAGTTATTTCTTCCCATCAGGTGGCCAAAGTATTGGAGTTTCAGCTTCAACATATCCAGTGAATATTCAGGACTGATTTCCTTTAGAATGGACTAGTTGGATCTCCTTGTAGTCCAAGGGACTCTCAACAGTCTTCTCAAACACCACAGCTCAAAAGCATCAATTTTTCGGTGCTTAGGTTTCTTTATAATCCAACTCTCACATCCATACATGACTATTGGAAAAACCATAGCCTTGACTAGACAGACCTTTGTTGGCAAAGTAATGTCTCTGCTTTTTAATATGCTGCCTAGGTTGATCATAGGTTTTCTTCCAAGGAGCAAGCATCTCTTAATTTCATGATTGCAGTCACCATCTGCAGTGATTTTGGAGCCCCCTAAAATAAAATCTGTCTTGGTGGGTGATCTGTTTCCATTGTTTCCCCATCTATTTGCCAGGAAGTGATGGGACCGGATGCCATGATCTTAGTTTTCTAAATGTTGAGTTTTAAGCCAACTTTTCCACTCTCCTCTTTCACTTTCATCAAGAGGCTCTTTAGTTCTTCTTCGCTTTCTGCCATAAGGGTGGTGTCATCTGCATATCTGAGGTTATTGATATTTCTCCCAGTAATCTTGATTCCAGCTTGTGCTTCATCCAGCCTGGCATTTCACATGATGTACTCTGCACATAAGTTAAATAAGCAGGATGACAGTACACAGCCTTGACGTACTCCTTTTCTGATTTGGAA
>NW_011494924.1:6597776-6599273 GCF_000754665.1 Bison bison bison
ACTATTGGAGAAAGCAATGGCACCCCACTCCAGTACTCTTGCCTGGAGAATCCCATGGATGGAGGAGCCTGGTGGGCTGTAGTCCATGGGGTCACTGAGGGTTGGACACGACTGAGTGACTTCACTTTCACTTTTCACTTTCATGCATTGGAGAAGGAAATGGCAACCCACTCCAGTGTTCTTGCCTGGAGAATCCCAGGGACAGGGGAGCCTCGTGGGCTGCCATCTATGGGGTCACACAGAGTCAGACATGACTGAAACGACTTAGCAGCAAACATCTGTGCACTAGTGAAGGGAAAGGAGTTGGACGGCAAGTGCAGAGCTGTGAGTCCTCCTGCCCTGAGCTGACATCACCTGCTCTGTGGATGGTCCTCCCACCCACCTCTCTATAAATGCCAGTCTGCACCTGAGCACAGAGAGTCCCAGAGGGGAGCCCTGATGACATAGGAGAGCTCCTCAGGGTGGCATCTGTTCCAGGAGGGGCCTCTCTGCCCCCCTCCCCCATCACTAGCACCCTGCCCTTCCCCAAGCCCCTCCCCACTCTCAGTGTACCCTGAGTCTGTCTCCTCTCACCCCACTCAATCAGACCAGCCTCTGCCACCTGCACTTCCTGCCTCTGCCACGCAGTTGGAGGAGGGGCACCAGAGGAGAGGACATTTTTGTATCACAGTGTAACATTGTGGGGACTGGGGGGTGGGCACAATGATTCAGTTAGAGGAAGTACTTTTACAAAAAGCCCTGCCTCAGAAAATAGACCCATGCAGCTCATCAGGAACCTAGCCCCGAGCTTAAGATGGGGAGAGTGACTGGAAGAAGTCCCTGGAGCAGGTCCCTCTGTGGTCTCACAGGGACCTGGACTCTGATCACCTCTGCCTCTCCCTGCTCCACACTCAGCTTCCAAGGAACACGAAGAATCAAGCCATCAGAGTGGGATCTTCACAAAACTTGATCTTGGACAAAGTACTTGCAGTTGTGTTATTTGTTAAGCACTCACAACAACCTCCTGGTGAAGATATTAACCCATTTTTCAGATGGAAAAACTAAGGCCAGAGAGGTTACAGGTCACAGAAATAGTAGGAGGCAGGGTCTAGCCTGAAACACTTGCCAGTCCAGCAAAACCTCCACCCCTAGTGCCTCTTCCAATTTCACAATCATGTCAGCCCCCAAGTCAAGCTCATTCTCTGCAAAATTGGGGGTGACCTCATGTCCAGACCACTTCTCCACTAGTTCTGGAGGCAGATCCGGAGAGAGAAGCCAGGGAGGAGAAGGAGGGTGGCCCCAGACTGTTCCAGGGGAGGAGGGGAAGAGGGAGGAATTCTTGCCAGCCCCTTCCCACTGTGCTCCTATGAGGAGCGGCACTTCGGGCCAGGGACCAGGCTCACTGTGCTAGGTAAGAATGCTTCTCCAGGGGGAGGGAGGGTGGAATGTCCAGACTAGATGACCCTGTGAACTCTAGCTTTTGGAGAGTGGATGCCTTACCCTGTCCCTGCTGCACTC
>NW_011494924.1:6599373-6623651 GCF_000754665.1 Bison bison bison
TAAGCCAACTTTTCCACTCTCCTCTTTCACTTTCATCAAGAGGCTCTTTAGTTCTTCTTCGCTTTCTGCCATAAGGGTGGTGTCATCTGCATATCTGAGGTTATTGATATTTCTCCCAGTAATCTTGATTCCAGCTTGTGCTTCATCCAGCCTGGCATTTCACATGATGTACTCTGCACATAAGTTAAATAAGCAGAATGACAGTACACAGCCTTGACGTACTCCTTTTCTGATTTGGAACCCGCCTGTTATTCCATGTCCAGTTCTAACTGTTGCTTCCTGACCCTCATACAGATTTCTCAGGAGGAAGGTCAGGTGGTCTGGTACTCCCATCTCTTTCAGAATTTTCCACAGTTTGTTGTGATCCACACAGTCAAAGGCTTTGGCATAGTCAATAAAGCAGAAATAGATGTTTTTCTGGAACTCTCTTGCTTTTTTGATGATCCAGCGGATGTTAGTGATTTGAACAATGGTTCCTCTGCCTTTGATAGTTCGGTTAGTAAAGAATCCACCTGCAATGCAGGAGACCCCTGTTCAATTCCTGGGCCTGGAAGATGCTCTAGAGAAGGGATAGGTTACCCACTCCAATATTCTTGGGCTTCCCTTGTGCCACAGCTGGTAAGGAATCTGCCTGCAATGCGGGAGACCTGGGTTCGATCCCTGGGTTGGGAAGATCCTCTGGAGAAGGGAAAGGCTACCCACTCTGGTATTCTGGCCTAGAGAATTCCATGGACTGTATAGTCTCCATGGGGTTGCAAAGAGGCAGACACGACTGAGTGACTTTCACTTTGTCACTAACAAAGGTAATAAATGTATCTTTATTCCTATTTTAATAAATTTACAATAAGGTGAGCCCAAACCACTTCATATTACTACTGTAAGGATACAGGGGAAAAGATAATTGATATTAATTATAGATATTCAAAAGCTACCTATTTCCATATACAGACTGTAATTAGTGTAAGTTTTTGTTTAATACAATCTGCAAGTTCACTTGGTATCTCGGTATCTCATGCATAAGCCACCCGTATGTAAGCCAGTGATATTAGACTACCTAGATCCTGGGTAAAATTTACTCTGATGATTACCATCTCCAGTTTGTCTTTTGTCATTTTGTAGTGCTTCTCCCTTACTTCCTTGAAACTTTCTTGCTTCCTGGAAAGACATCTTTACATAAGCTCCATAAGGATAAGAATCTTTGAACAATGCATAGTACATAGTAAGTGCTCAATAAATCTTTTATGAAAAAATTTGAAAAAAAATCTGTTTTCCCTTTATAAGTCCTTATCAAATAAGATGATGAGATCTGGTACTATAAATCCCACTGACTGCTTCTTAAATTTTCATCACCAAGTTCCCTTTTTCCATGTCCATGGAAATGGCCCTGTAGCCATATAGGAAGAAGACTCACAGTGCAGAAGGCCACCAAGCCTGGCAACAACAGTAACTGCAATTCATTCTTGCTACTTGGGACAGAGTCCCACAGTTTCCAGAAAGGTGGTCTCTGGGCCTTGAGACCCCATAATGTGACATGTCATCCTTCCCATCCCGGCCACCCAAATAAAGCATTTTCTGCCTCAGTCTAGCATTGGATATCCTCCCCTCCCATCCTGAGGACTTTGTTCTCTTGTGGATCTGAAGTCCCTGGGTGCTTAGCCACCACGCTCTTTGCCTCTCCTGGGGACTGACTGTGGCAGTGCTTGGTTGAGTCCTGAATCGCCGCCCTGCAACACACATGTTCTTTGCTCACCATAGCCCTCCTTCAAGGTCCCACTGTGTGTCTTTCTCCTCTCTCTCCATCAATTGTTGTACCTGGACTCCTAGGAGGGCTTCTTGGGGAAATGGGGTCCCAGAGATGTGGATGGGTCTATACATCAGCAAATAGAACTGAAAAAGAGCCAACAGCTGTGACTATTTCCATGAAAGTTTCCTCTACTTATCTCAGTTGACCTCTGTTAGTGTGAGGGCTGGTCTTGACAGGAAGACTGCACTATAGGACTTCCCATTGACCCACCCCCACCACAACGTGCCCAGACTTGCTGACATAAGGAAGTGGATTTTTAAATAGTGACTTGATAGTGATCCTGAGTGTGACACCCCTACCCAAGCTGTAGGTCACTCCAGTAGCTGCTGCTCAGCCTGCTGTACCCTCACTCCCACCATGGGTCTTGACCTTGACTGGATCTTGGAATCATAGATACTCTGGTGGTAAAGAAGCATAAATTGCAGAGTCTTGAATTCCCCCTGGTTATGCTTGATCTGTCCCGGGACAGAGAACTCTCGACCTGTCTGGATAGGTCACTTGATCACTGGAGAGCACTATGAAGAATTTTGTCCGCTTTAGGTTTCCATAAATCTCATTGTCGTGCCAAGCATTGGTCATAATTATACTCTTAAGAAAGTTCTTCTTAAGACAACTAGCATGCCCATCTCTAGTTGAGTCCGTGAATCTATGAGAGACAGAACAAGCAGAACCTTTAAAAGTCTGACTTCGCAGAACGTTAAAAGGATGCAGTAGATAGATGAGAACATTGTGACAACAAAGAACACGGACGTTAAAGCCAAAGAGACACAGTTCCAAGCCTTAGATCTGCTTTTACAAACTATATGATCTTGGGCAAATGACCACCTCTGAGACTCAGCTTTCCTGCCTATAAAATGGGCCCAATCACAACCCCAACTTCGTAAGGTGATTTCATCTTATTTAATTCACAGAACAGGAATAGCTGTTATCCACAGTGTCAATAAATATTAGCTGCTATTATGATAATTATTAGTCTAAAACTTCGTTTCTCAAGCTAAACATTTCCAGTTCTCTCAATTTTTTGTCTCATATGGCGCAGTTTTGAGTACTCCTACTCTCTCCACAGCCAGCCACTCTCTTCTGCAATGTTTCCATTTGTTTCTATCTTCCTACTGTGCTTTTCTGACCTACAGAGGGGCAGAGGGAGCTGCACTTCCTGTTCACCATACGTTCTACTTTGGTCCTGTGAGGGCAACCCGTCAGTGTCTGCACCCACTCACCCCATTGATTCACAGAGCTCACTTTTGACTCAAACCCCGAGTCTTCACCACATGCACTGCTTGTGAACACATGGTCCCTTTCCTGTGTTCAGGTATTCGGATTTCTCTCTTTTGTTGGGCGGGGGGAGGGGAAAGGTGTCAGGGAGTGCTTAACTTTATCATGTTTCTTCAGCTCATCTCTGCAACTCTCTAGTTTCTGCAGGATTCTAACTCTGCAGTTCCTCATTGTTACCTCCCCATCCTCAGGCCACCTCAGATCTGATCATTGTAACTTGTTTATTCTTACCCAAATGGTTCGTAAAATTCATAACAAGATCACTGTTTAACATTCAGTTCACATTCCCCTAAGCTTTGCCTGAGATCCAGGAGCTGCTAAAACACAGGGCTTTGGCTTCTGGCCCTCCATAGCTGCATAGCATGGACAACTCATTTTTCTTCTCTGGGCTGCAATCGCCTCCTCTGTGAAGTGAGGAGACTGGATAAACTGATCTCTAAGGAATCTGGAGCTCTGCTCTTCAGATTCAGTGGTTCAAAGTCTATAGGCCCTAAATCACCATGATAAAGGTAATTCAGGCAATCTAAATGGCACCCCACTCCAGTACTCTTGCCTGGAAAATCCCATGGACAGAGGGGCCTGGTGGGCTGCAGTCCATGGGGTCGAGAGGAGTCGGACACAACTGAGTGACTTCACTTTCACTTTTCACTTTCATGCATTGGAGAAGGAAACGGCAACCCACTCCAGTGTTCTTTCGTGGAGAATCCAGGGATGGGGGAGCCTGATGGGCTGCTGTCTATAGGGTCACACAGAGTCGGACATGACTGAAGCGACTTAGCAGCAGCAGCAGCAGCAATCATAACTTCCAGAGAAGGCAATGGCAACCCACTCCAGTACTCTTGCCTGGAAAATCCCATGGACGGAGGGGCCTGGTGGGCTGCCGTCTATGGGGTCGCACAGAGTCGGACATGACTGAAGCGACTTAGCAGCAGCAAGCTCTTCCCAGACACAAACCATTCACATGCATGACAGTCTCAGAGGCTGTCCATGGTGTCAGGGAGTTGGTGCTGACCCAGGAATCCCAGAGTTAACTAAAGGCACCTGGAGCCCTGGCACCTGGAAAGAGGCCCAGCTCCTTGAATGAAGAGAGAAAAAAAAAATTGTGTTTAAAGGAGAATGGGCTTGAATCAAAGGCCAGGAAGTAAAAGCAGCAGGTTGGGGTCTTTTAGAAGACAGCGAGGGAAGAGATGGGGTGTCTGAGGCCAGCGCTGGCTGTCAAGCTGTTTATCTCTGAGTAAAATCAGTATAAGCAGCAACAGCCACACACCTGCCCCAGCACTGTCCCGGGGACTCACAACAGGATGTGGTCTGACATTTACCAGGTCCTGCATCTGGGGCGCCTGTGAAAGTCCCTCCCCCACCCCCCACCTTCTGAGCTTCTCCAACACCACGCTTACCACATCCTGCCTCACCCTCTTCCCATGCGGTCCTTTCTGCCTGGGCCTCTGGTGAGCACCCAGGCAGTGGAAATAGAACTACAGTGGGAGAGGGGAGGGTCTCTGGAGGGAGATCCAGGCACCTCAGCTGCACGTGCAGACCCCCGCCCCCAACACAACTCGCACACCTGCTGGAGGTTACGCCCTACATCAGAGGCTGCAGGGAGCATCTTGGAGACACCGAAGGAGGCAGAGCAGCTGCCATAACTGCTGGGACCCCGCTGGGGTGCCTTCTGGCCCCACATCTCTCAGGCAACTCCCTCCCCCCACCCTCCACACACACCCTCCCACTTCCTTCCACTCATCTCAAGAGTGGGTGCTAATGACTCAGAGGAAAGGGAGCCCTAGGTCATCAACAGGCTGAGAAAGGGACGGTCCCTGGCTCTCTGCGCTGGTGTCTGTGTGCCCTAGGGACCGGCTTTCCCTCAGCATCGTCCCTACTGCTGAGGCCTTGTGGGTCTGTGTGATGGGCAAGGTCCATCCCATCTGGGCAAGAGGAGGAGGGAGAACACAGCCCAGAGAGAACAGAAAAACACTCAGCCATACACAACACCTCCAAGGAGAGAACGGGACACAAATGGATAAGTAACAGGGCAGATGTGCTTTGCAGCAGCTCAAAGAGCCATAGCATCCTCAGCTCAAAGCGTGTAATCCTGGGCACAACCAGGAAGTCACCCAATTTTATCTCATTAGCTTCTCAAACCAGGGCCTTCCCCCGATTCCCCAAGCCCCTTAGAGCCCCCAGGGTCTCTCCCTATGAATCCCACAAGTGGCTAAGATCCAGATGTAAAGGGAGTTCTGGCCACCAGCCTGTGGCCCTGGATCTTCCACGTGCCAGTGGCCGGGGAATGACACATATGGGAAGAATTGTCCGGACACACCTACAGAGTCAGAGTCAGGGGTACTGGAAGGTCTGCTCAAAAGAGACAGACCCATCTCTCCAAAGGGGTGAGTGAAATTGGTGAATTCCAGGCAGGAGAGCGCATTTCTGAGTAGTAGCCTCTGTCCTGCGCTGGTTTCATTTGTCTCCTGACATTACAATGGTTGTAGATTTCTGATGCCCAGTTCCCATAACTGCAGGAAGCAGTTATAGGAATAGGACTCTTCTTTAGGAATGGGGCAGATATCATGGCAGATAGTAACTTGTTCTGATGAATTTGGATGGCTTGTAGGCCTCTCCTGATCTAGCCTGCCTTTACCAGTGAATGCAGTCCTATCTCTCTATTGCCCTGTGTGGTGATCCGGACTGCTTCCTCACTTTCAATATTGATGGAGATCTCCGCATTTCTATTCAAACTGACTCTCCTGCTGGGAATGTCATTTTGCTTATCTAAATACTAGCCTGTCCCCAAACTCAAACTCCAGATAAAAATCTCTCCTTCTGAAGCTTTTTCAGAGCTTTTCTGAATTTCTTACAGAAATAATCTGTTTTAAACCTTCTACCAACTCTCCTTGAATAGTACAACACCCCTTGAGTAGTAGTGAGTCCTGGAACACCTCACTGTTAAGAAGCATTCTGGGTCTACATAAAGGTCCAGCAGAAAATATGACTATTTGAACAAGAACAGCGTAGGGTACAAGTTTCATATTTTTACTATTAAAGTATATTTAGCCCTTAAAAATACTAGTAATTACTATAGAGTTTGAATTTAAGAGAGTTTTTTTAAAAAAACAAGTCTTTCAGGATTTCCCTGGTGGTCCAGTGGTTAAGACTTTGCCTTCTCATGCAGGGGGTGTGGGTTTCATCCCTGAGATCCGACATGCCTCATGACCAAAAACCAAAACATAAAATAGAAGCAATATTATAACAAACTCAGTCAAAGACTTTAAAACTCAGAGAATTTAAAAAAAAAGGCAAGTCTTTCTTTCTTTTGGGTAAAGTAAAAGTCACTCAGTCATGTCCGACTCTTTGCAACACCATGGTCTGTGTAGTCCATGGAATTCTCCAGGCCAGAATACTGGAGTGGGTAGCCTTTCCCTTTTCCAGAGGATCTTCCCAACCCAGGGATCAAACCCAGGTTTCCCACATTGCAGGCAGATTCTTTACCAGCTGAGCCACAAGGGCAGCCCAAGAATACTGAAGTAGGTCACCTATCCCTTCTCCAGGGGATCTTCCCAACCCAGGAATTGAACCAAGGTCTCCTGCACTGCTGGTGAATTCTTTACCAACTGAGCTATCAGGGAAGCCCTCTTTTGGGTAAGCTGTAATCCAAATATCTTGTAAACTCAGAGACAAAAATAATGTCTGTTGAAATGTAGACCCTATAATAGGGCTTCATAACATAAATGCCATCTAATTCAACACACTTAATGATCCAATAAGGAAATTTTCACAGGAGAGGAAGATGAATTCCAGAGAAATTAGAAAATGGACACAAGGTCATAAGAGCCGGTAAATTTAAACTCAAAACCCAAAGGCCTTAAAATATAGCAACAGTGAAAGATTGGTGGTTACCGGGCTTTGTAGGGAAAGAAGAGACAAGTTAGTAGACAAGCCCAGGGCATTTGTCAGGCAGTAAAACTCTTCTGCATGACGGCTGATGACAGCGGTAATGGTTAATAAAAGACACGACATACTTGTCAAATACCACAGAAATGTACAACACAAAGAGTAAGTTCTAATGTAAACCATGGACTTTAGTCAATAATAATATATCAATAATAAGCATGCCACACTCATATAAATAAGATATTAATAACAGGGAAAGCTGGGGAGGAAATGGACATATATGAGAACTTTATTATCTGCTCAGTTTATATTAATCTAAAACTGCCCTACATATTAAAATCTATTAACTAAACCTGTTTCAGGGAGAGATCTGTTTCTACTTATAGTCAATGATCAACCAACATCCAGACATTGGCTTAAGATGCTGTTTATTGCTAAATATGAACCAAACTTGAGTTGTAAATACATCTTTATGTTTATGGCTGTAAGCATTGCTGATTGACTTAGTAAATTTAAATTTTCACACATGGGGGAGAAAAAAAAAAGTGCCTTGATTTTTTTTCCCTGCAACTTCTATTTTTTATTCTTTTTCTTGAAGTATAGTTGATTTACAATGTTGTGTTAGCTTCTGGTTACAGCAAGGAGACTCAGTTATACATATATATATTTATCCTTTCTCATATTCTTTTCCATCATGGTTTATCATAGAATATTGAATATAGTTCTCTGTGCTGTACAGTAGGACCTTGGCATTTGTCTATTTTATATGTAGTAGTATGTATCTGCTAATCTCAAATTCCGAGGGTCTTAACTACGCCATGCTGTGCCCATACCCAGCACCATCTTGAGTGTATTCCATTTCTCTTTTTAATCCCTGTGTTGGCTCTGAGTGTCCAGCATATGTATCCGCTTAATACATGGTGGACCGAAGGTGCAACAGGACCCTTGAGTGTTATTCAATACTGACTTGATTGCTTTGTGTCTCTGTCTGATTTTATTCTGCAGATTAAATGGTACTGAAAACAAACACATGTCTGAATTGTCCTAAATGAAATGATGCCAGGAACAGAGTATTTTAAGACTTCTTGTGCCCCCTCGTGGAACAGAAGGGACATTAGAAAAGAAAGTCTTTTTAGGAATGACGAGGAGGAGGGAGGGATGCGGGGCTGTGGGCTGAGGAAGGAGGCTCAGTTGCCAAGGTAACTATGGGATCTCTTTCCAGCCATCCCCATGAGCCTTTCTTCTCCTTTATTTCCATCCAAGTAATTTCTCTCTTTCAGGGTTTTGCCTTTACACACACATGCTCTCTTTATCCGGTCTCTTGCATCTCTTTGATCACCATCTGCTTCTCTGCTCCCTCCATTGCTATAAGGAGAGTCAGGAGACACAATAGAATGGGAATTTTTAAAAAAATCTAAAACTCAAAACAATAATCAATGTTCCTAAGTACACATTTCTGATACTAACAAAATCACTCTTGCAGCCCCTACAATAACATCTTGCTCCTTCCTTGGCCCAAAGCCTCCACAAGATGTCTATTCTTCACACAAAGAGCAAGGACAGGAGACTTCCAGGTGATGAAGAGTAACTAATTAGGTAACCTGAGTTGACATCTGCAGAGTTGCTCACTGGTCCCCCATCACATCACACCCCAATGCGGGTGCATGCTATTCCTCTCGTCTCTCGTCACCATAGGCATGCCTCAGCTCCCAGCGTAGACCCACAGGAATGTGGGAGAAGAGGGTGATGGGCAAGGAACAGCACACTTTCAGGGCTAAAGCATGATAGCCTAGACGAGACATCGGCACGTCAGGAATGTGACCGTATGCCTGCATGTCACAGGTTTCTCCACACATAAATCTTTTCCCTTCTCCCTACGAACGTGGTGGGCCTTCCCTGGCGGCTCCGTGGTGAAGAATCCACCTGCCAATGCAGGAGACGCGGGTTCAGTCCCTGGCTTTGGAAGATCTCCTAGAGAAGGGAATGGCAAGCCACTCCAGTATTCTTGCCTGGAGAATCCCATGGACAGAGGAGCCTGGCAGGCTGCAGTCCATGGGGTCGCAAAAGAGTCAGACACGACTGGGTGACTAAACAAAAAGCAAGATCGTAGTAAAGTTCTTTTGGAGACTCTGGCTTGAGTCTGTTGCCCTCATGCTGGCTGACAGTCAGAAACCCAGTGACAGACATCCTCCGCCTAGTCCCTGAGTGAGGGCTGCTGCAGGGGGTGAGGAGGGCGTGGGACAGGATGGGGTTTCTGCACAGATGTCTGCCCCACCCAGCGCAGTGTGAGACTCCAGGCACAGAAGTAGAAGCCAGAGTTGTTGAGCTGCAGCTTCTTAGAACTCAGGGTAAACTGGCCGTCCTGGGGCCTGGAAGCTTTGAAGTTCTGGAACTCCCTAGGTTCTATCTGGCCAGCACTAACAGAGTAGAAGAGCTGCTGGAGGCTCCCCCCTGCCTCCTGCCGGTACCAGTACAGGGTGGGGTTTGATGTCCCCTTCACGGTGCACTCCAGAGAGAGCGGGCTGCCTGCAGGCTGCACCCTCGTGGATGGCCATTGATGGATGGTCTGAGTTCTGACACCTGTGGGAAGCATAAAAGGCCATTTAGGTGGAAAAAACCCACCCAGCTCACCTTCCCATCCTGAGAGAGCGATGGTTCAAAGCCCTTCCATGGCTCAGGCATACAGAACTCATCATGGGGAGTAGACTGGGAAGGGTCCGTGGGCAAGAAGAGACCAAGAAAGCAAACTCCTTCCTGGAGATGGAGAAAACCAAGACGCAGCACACCAGCCACTAAGACTAAACTCCCACATTCATTCCAGACCATTGAAGGCATGTACCAAATGGAGTCAAACCAAAAGCTAAGGCTCTGGATTCAGAGAGTGAGCTCTTGAGAGGAGAACCCACCTAAGAAAGTGCCCAGAAGAAGGGCCAGCAGACAGCAGGGCATAACTACAGGCAACCTTCAGTTCACAAGTGTGGTTGACACTCCTTCTCCGGGCCCAGGGGTGGCCAAGTCCCTCCCACTTGGAGATCACAGAGTACAGAGCATGTATCCCCTCAAGCTGGGGAGGAAATGAGGCTTGTCTTTTCTTAAACGTGTGATGAATCATCCGTCCTCCCTGGGAAGCAGCTTTACCCTGCACTAGTTATCTTTATTGAAATCTTGCTGAAGTCCTGGTATGTAAATATATTTCATGACTCATTATTTACCTGTAAACACGAGATGACTCCCTGGGTCCCCCAGGAGACCGGTGGTCTCTGTAACCGTCAGAGAAACAATGCCAGCAGGATGATTAAAGGGGATTTTAGTCTGTCTGAAGCCAGAAGCCAGCTAGAAGACATGTCACCTGGGTAGCTGAAAAGTAGATAAAAGCAGATGGAGGCTCTAGAGATTTAGGTCTTCAGGGTATTCAAAGCAGAAAAGCTCAGCTCTGAAGGGAGGAAGCTGCTCTGAAAGCCAATCAAGGGATCTGCTGCTTCTTCATCTCCAGCAGACAGGACTGGAGACCTGAATGGGCAGATTAAAGTTGGCTTCTGTGCTTCATGTGCCTCTAACAGTCTCACTAGATCGAACTATCCTCTAAGAGCTGACTCATTGGAACAGACCCTGATGCTGGGAAAGATTGAGGAGAAGTGAACGACAGAAGATGAGATGGTTGGATGGCCTCACCAACTCGATGGACATGAGTTTGAGCAAGCTCAGGGAGACAGTGAAGGATAGGGAAGCCTGGTGTGCTGTGCAAACTCACGTCATTTGAGTTGGTGATGCAGTCCCTGGGGTCACAAAGAGGTGGACACGACTTAGCAACTAAATAACAGCAATTGCAACATGGGGTAGAGGAAAATGGAGGCCTTGGAATCACATAGATCTGGGCTCTTAGGGACCCTCAGGAAACACTCATCCTCAGTGCTCTCATCTGTAAAATGGAAAGGACTGTAATACAGAAAGTCCCCTACGTCCGAACCTTCAAGTTGTGAACTTTCAAACATGCGAACCTGTGTTCCATCAGCATTAGGCATGAGTGAAACTGCAGCCTGCCCTCTGTCTCCTATTGCCGATGACCCTTCAGCTCTACCATCTCACGCCTCCTCTTCCTCCTCCAGCCAGTTCACTCCCTCCTTCCTGCCTGTTCACTCAATGCCAGCCCAGGTATGCCAGTGTGGTACTGCACTACTGCACCTTTCAAGGTACTATACTGCAAGATTAAAAATGTTTACTTTAACTGCATTCTCTTTCTTGTGGCTTGCTTTTTTCTTTCTATTGTTTTCATTCTTATTCTTCTGCAACAACCTTTTTGATTTCAACTTTTGAATATGGATGATTTGGTTTTTTAAAGAATAAAGTCTCAAATTTTAAGACAGCTAATTTTTTGTGTTTGTTTTGATGTATTATATATGTGAAAAGTATTGTACACCTATTACAGTGCGGTATCATATAGCTCATTGTGTTACCCAGCTACCTAGGGTAACTTTGTTGGACTTACGAACAAATTGGACTTAACAAACATGCTCTTGGAACAGAACTTGTTCATATGTCAGGGACTTACTGTACCTACAAATGGTTGAACATGCATCTTGGCTGAAGCACTCTTACAAGTGTTGGCTGTTTGGGGTACCTCAGTGCCTTTGGTAAAGAGTGGGAGACGGACCATGGGATGGGATGGAGGGTGGGGCTGGGAGAATGACAGAGACATGAGAAGCATTGTCAAGCCACCATTTCACAGCAGCTAAGGGTGAGAATCTGCTTGGCAGCTGGTATAACCTCATTCTACTGAGGTCCTAGACATAGGACCCCAAGATCCCTGGAGGACAGCTAACGGGTCCCTGGGAACCTCCACTTTTCTCTGCCTTTTCTAGGCCTGTCCTCCAAAGGATTCATTTTCAAAACGCTTACTCAGTTTGGGCTGGATGTGGTGGAATGGTTTAAGGTGAGTCCCTGGGAAAAGGAGCTGTGGAAGTGGCCTAACAGAGAGAATAAACCCGAAGCCAATCAGGCATGTGTGACGCTTCCCCATTTCATCAGGGTCTAGTGATACACGGAGTTCCCTGGTGGCTCAGCTGGTAAAGAATCCACTTGCAATGTGGAAGACCTGGTTCAGTTCCTGGGTTGGGAAGATCCACTGTAAGAAGACACGGAAATCCACTCCAGTACTCTTGCCTGGAGAATCCTAATGGACAGAGGAGTCTGGTGGGCTATAGTCCATGGAGTCGCAAAGAGTCAGACATGACTGAATGACTAATCACAGTCCAGCACAATGATGTACAAGATTTATTATTGTCACTGAAGCTGCAGGAACACAATTTAAAATTAATGTTGGGGTTCTTGCTTCTAACAGAGTTACAGCCACAGCACATGTTTTTGGTTGGCATTTGAATGCACCATATTTGTGGGAAAGTGTTTTGGCTTTAGATCTTTTCCAGATTTAATGAGTCCTTTAATGCTATTGATGTACATGATAATCAATCAAGAGATAAGCATAGTGTGGATTCCATGAACACTTGGAACATATGATGAAAAATAGCTATAGCCAACTACAATTGTTCAATCTCAGTTTTTATCAGCCTGTTAATGGGACTCAATATGCCTCTGTGCTTGTCAGGTTGGCATGGTTGAACCCAAGAGGTGGTATGTGCCCACATGCCCAGACACAACCTCTTCTCTCCTTTTCTGTACCTTCTGCCCTTCATCTTTGCTCCTGGGGTTTTTGTTGAGTTATTCCTGAGTGGGGCGGTGGGCAGAGGGAGGGTAGATGGAGGGTGTCAGCAGATATAGGGAGCGGAGACTTGTTCTTGCTTTGGATGGGACCACGTCATGCCCTCATTCGGCTGGCAAGCTCTCACTCCAGCAAAAGCTGTGTGGGTCCTGCTGAGCCCACGAGAGCTGATGTAACTCATGGGCTGCCTTGGCTCAGTGCCACTGCCAAGCATAGAAAGTGCTGCGATCTTCCTCCCTCGAGATGGAGGCAGATTGAAGAGACTTATCAGTCAGATGAGAGTAGCCAGCTGGCTCCTGACTCCCTAATCGTTGTCACAGCTTAGTAGCTTGGAGCCCCTTCCATATGGCTGATGCCATAGAAAAATATCTCGTCATTCTCCACTCCCATCTGCAATACTGCTTATTCATTCAAATTATCCAAGTCATTCATATATTGAAATGTGGATGAGGATACGGTCCCTCTACTCTGACAGGAGATCTCCTAGAGGGGGGAGCCGCATCTCTGGCTCCTGAAGATGGTCAGCCTGAGAAGCTGGGCTAAAGGTCACATTGAGCTCTGACAGCTCTCTCCTTGCCCTTCCCCTGGACACTTTCTTGGACGGGTGTTCTTCTCTCTGGCAAGCCTCCCTCAAAGCCTTTGGTTACCATGTTGGGTTTCTCTCCCCAACACTGAATTCTTAATGACAGGATGAAGTGCTATAGATGAAGAGAATGGTAATACATTGAACTCTTCCCTTTTTAATTTAAAAACTGAAATCTGTCTCTAAACAACAGAGTTGGAAGATATTGGAAGATACTTTGAGGGTCTGTTTGTTCCTGTACAGAAGAGGTAAAAATTATATGGGCTGAGGGAAAGACAGGAGAATCACCCAAGGAGATGTTTGCCAGTCTCCCCAACCTCTGTCCTCTCTCTGTGCTGCCCCTACCTGGCTGTATCTTGTTTTGTTTTGGGTTTTTGTGTGTGTGTGTGTGTGGATAACTTTTATTTCTTTTAAATGATGAAAGTATGATAACACATTGACAGGAGATGTAGACAATACAGAACAAGATTATATATAGTTGCATTACATACTACAATTAATTTTTAAGTAGATAAATTGAGTTTTTTATTGGAGATTTAATATCAAACCCTCAAAAATTAATAGAATGAATATACAGATAAGTGGAAGGATATTCTGTGCTGTTCTTAGTCGCACAGTCATTTCTGACTCTTTGTGACCCCGTGGAACCTGCCAGGCTCCTCTATCCATGGGGATTCTCCAGGCAAGTATAGTGGAATGGGTATCCATGCCCTCCTTCAGGTGATCTTCCCAACCCAGGGATAGAATCCAGGTCTCCCACATTGCAGGCAGATTCTTTACTGACTGAGCCAACAGGGAAGCCCAAGAACACTGGAGTGGGTAGCCTATTCCATCTTTAGGGGATCTTTCCGGCCCAGGAATCAAAACAGGGTCTCCTGCAATACAGGCGGATTCTTTACCAGCTGAGCCATCAGGGGAGCCCATAGAAGTATACAGTAGACCTGAAAAGCACTGTGAATCAATTCAACATAATTAAGATCTATACAATTTTCGCACAACAGTAGGATACAAATTCTATTCAAGTTCCCATAGACCATAAACTATGACACACTGGAACGTATCCAGTATTTTATGTACAAGGACATAAAACAAAGTGCAAAACTTTCATGGTCTAAAGGCACTGAAATCATACAGAGTCTGTTCTCTTAGCACTGTGCAATTATGTCCTGGCTGCACCTTTTTTAATATTGATTTTTATTTATTTCATTTGTCTGCACCAGATCTTAGTTGTGGCACATGGATCTTCGATCTTCATTGCAGCGTGTGGAATCTTTTAATTGCAGCATGTGGGATCTTTAGTTACAGCATGCAAACTTAGTTGCAGCATGCCGAATCTAATTCCCCGATCAGGGGTCGAACCCAGTCCACCAGCAGCGGGAGTGCAGAGTCTTAGCCACTGAACCACCCAGGGAGTCCCTGGCTACATCTTGCTCAGGGAAAGAGATGGGAGAGAGGTGAGGAGGGCAGAATCGGAAGCTCAGAAGTTCAGAGGGCAGATAATTATGCTAATATCCAGGGTGGGGAGAATAAGACTCTGGGTTCCTGTTTGCCACACCAGAGATCAAAGCAGAATAATGCCTCCCAAGGATGCAACCTCCTACTTCCCAGAACCTGTAAATATGTTGAGTTTCACTGTGAAGTGGAATTCAGGTCGAAGGTAGAATTAAGACTTCTAATCAATTAAGTTTAAAACAGGGGAATTATCTTGGATTATCCAGGTGTGCTTTATGTAATCGTTGATGTCATTAAGCCCCAAACCTTTGGGCAAGAAAGAGATTACTCCCAATTATGATGATATTACTTTCCTGTAAGAGACAGACTGAGTCGGCATAAGACTGAGAAAAACAAGAGAGCAAAAAACAGGAAAGGAGGAAAGGGTTGACAAAGATACACAGGCTCAAAGTACAGGACATAGGTGAAGAACAGGAAAAGATTGGTTTAGGGAGAGCGGAAAATAATGCAAGAAGATAGGCTACAGTAAAATAGTTTTGAGAAATTGGACAACAGGTGGCACAAGACAAGGATCCCTAAGAGAAATGAAATAAATGGGGTGACCCTATGGCTGTCTCGAGAACTATTTCAGGTAGCAGTGCTGAAAACTGGAAAGTGCCTGTCTCTCTGAGTTAAGAAGACTCGAGTTTGGAGCTTAAAGAGTGGCCAGAATCTAAAGTGGCTAAAATCCCAGGACAGAGAGAGGAAAGCTGAAAGAAAAAGAGCTCCAGAATCCCCAGAGGGCTCTTAGTGATTCCTCAGCTGCTGTGATGAGTGCATGCCTCTAAGGAAACCGCTGTGAGGCAGGGAAAGGCCACTGGAAACGATCAGGCAGAACCGTCCCAGAGCTCGCATCGAGTTCGAAATAGAGGACGTTTCCACCAGCAAGGGTGGAGGGCATTGAGTAGAATTCTCAGAAGAGTATTGCTCAGTAGTGGATGCAAATTAGGTTTCGACTGAAGTCTTCTCTAAAGCTATGACAAACCTAGACAGTGTATTAAAAAGCAGAGACATCACTTTGCTGACAAAGGCCTGTATAACCAAAGCTACAATTTTTCCAGTAGGCATATACTGATATGAGAATTGGACCATAACGAAGGCTGAGCACTGAAGAACTGACGTTTTTGAATTGTGGTGAGGAGACTCTTGACAGTCCCTTGGACTGCAAGGAGATCAAACCAGTCAATTCTCAAGGAAATCAACCCTGAATATTTACTAGAAGTACTGATGCTGATGCTCCAATACTTTGGCCACCTGATACGAAGTACTGACTCATTAGAAAGGACTCTGATACTAGGAAAGATTGAGGGCAGGAGGAGAAAGGGGCAACAGAGGATGAGATGGTTGGATGGCATCACCGACTCGATGGACACGAGTCTGAGAAAACTCTGTGAGATAGTGAAGGACAGGGAAGCCTGGCATGCTGGGTTGCAAAGAGTTGTACATGACTTAGAGACTGAACAACAAACAAGGCTTTTCTAGACACAACTTACAAAGCTTCAAAGCTAGGCTTGGAAACATCAAACTGTTTCCATAGAATTTAATTGAGTCACAAAACAAAGTTCACAATTTTTAAAAGAAATGCAAATATACCAGCATCTAGCAACATAAAGTTCAAATATCTGACATCCAATATTTTAAAAAAATCAGACCCTCTTCAGAAGATCCACACATTTAGTATTTAGCAAAGTATTCTCAGAGCATAAATGTAAGAAAACTATCTGAATTTGGGAAAATAACTCCCCCCAAAGATTAAGGAAACCAGGACCTGAATTTAACTTAGGGCCAAGAATATTACATATACTAGCCAAAGTATTAGTTGCTCAGTCATGTCTGACTTTTTGCGACCCCATGGGCTGTAGCCTGCCAGGCTCCTCTGTCCATGGGATTTCCCAGGCAAGAATATTGGAGCGGGTTGCCATTCCCTTCTTCAGGGGATCTTCCCAACCCAGGGATGGAACCTGTATGTCCCACATTGCAAATGGGTTCTTTACTGCCTGAGCCACCAGGGAAGCCTGACTACACTAATCAGCCAGACTAAAAAAAATTAAGATTCATGGGGCATCGGGTAGAGAACTCAGAAGTGTTTTGACTTAGAAATGGAAAATATCCTAGACTATATGCTGCTCTGGTCCCACCTAACAAATATTTAAAGCCAGACAATTAAAAAACAAATCACATTGTCTCCAAGTGACTTCACTGTGTTCTAAAACAGAGCCCAAAGATATGTATAGGAATATAAAAATGCCAACACGAAGGTAAAATTCAGTGTGTGGTATGCAATAAAAAATTACCAGGCATGCAAAGCAGAAAAATAGAATTCATAATGAGAAGACAAATTAATCAAAACTAACCCAGAAGTGACACAGATACCAGGATTAGAAGACAAAGATGTAAAAATGGCTATTATAACTGTGTCCCATATGTTCAAGAGGCAAGAGGAAAGACTGAACATGCTAAGTAGAGACATAGATATTTTTTTTAAAGCATCAAATCAAGTTTTCTAAAGAGGAAAACTACAATGTCTGAGATGGGAAAAAGTGCACTATATGAGATTAATGGCAGATTAGACAATACAGAAGAAAATATAAAACTTTAAGGTAAAGCATTAAAAACAAGCTATAATGAAATAGAGTTTTTGAAAAGTAAATAGGCCATCCAGAGTGGTAGGACAACTTCAAGTAGCCTAATATACTTGAAATTGGAGTCCTAGAAAAAGAGGAAAGAGATGAGAAGAAAGAAAAGCTTCAGAAGAAATCATGACTAAAGAATTTCCAAACTGGATGAAACTATAAATCTAAGAAGTCTGACAAAACCAAGGACAAGAAACACACATATGCACCAAAGAATACCACAGTCAAATTGCTCAAAACTGTTGTTAGAGAGAAGATCTTAAAGGCAGCCAGAGAATAAAGACATGTTTTATACAGTGGAACAAAGTAAGGAAGACAAAAGAATTCTTGTACTATTTCTGAAAATAGTACAAGTGAGAAGACAGCAGAGTTACATCTTTAGGGTGCTGAAGGAAAAATATGGTCAATCTATCATTCTCTACCAAGTGAAAAGCTTCATAAAATCCTTCTTAAACATATCTGTTCTTTTGCCAAATTTCCATTCTGGATACCAGCTGCCTGTTCCCTCCTCTTTCTTTCCATGGCCTCTCCCATCCTGAATTGTTTCATCCTGAACTTCCCCAAACAAAGAGCTCTTGAAGAGAATAGCCAGCAAAATAAAAGTGTGATGGATCAGTCTCACTTAGAAATTAACTTCATGACCAACTTTTTTTTAATATAAGCTTGATCTTTTCTGATGTTACCTTCTCATCTAGCCTCCTTCAGGGAATGTGAGTCATCAAAGTGTTTAGTAGGCAAAATAAATCTCTATGAAGGGAGAATTCTGTTACTTGGATAATAGTATTTTCTTCTTCTTGTTCCCTACAATAATTTATAAAATCACAAGGATTGATTTAGGAGAGAGGGAAATAATAAGTGTAATTTAGTGCTCTGAAATTTAAGTTTCGAGGTCTGACTCGAGGGGGAAAGCACAATGAAAGAGTGGATTTTTAATGACACATTCCTGGGTCAGGAAGATCCCCTGGTGAAGGGATAGGCTACCTACTCCAGTATTCTGGCCTGGAGAATTCCATGGACTGTATATAGTCCATGGGGTCACAAAGAGTCAGACATGACTGAGTCACACTTTCAGGATTGGGGATAGTGATTTGAGAGTCCTTTACATGGAGACAACAGTTAAAACTTTGGGAATGGGTGAGATTTCCAAAGTAACAGGTGAAGGTAGAGCACAAAGTTACAAAAACAGGAATGGCTAAAAATCCATGCTTTTTTGGCCAAGAAAAGAAAAAAAACGCTTGAGAAAGAAAGAAGGTAATCCAAGGAGTAAGAAAGAATGGGAAGGTGTCATGGGAGCTAAGAGAAGATGCTAACTAAAAAGAGAGGGCATTGGTACTTGCTGCTGTTGCTAAGTCGCTTCAGTCATGTCCGACTCTGTGAGACCCCATAGACGGCAGCCCACCGGGATCCCCATCCATGGGATTCTCCAGGCAAGAGTACTGGAGTGGGGTGCCATCGCCTTCTCTGGGCATTGGTACTTAAAAGGGCATAAAAGCATCAACTAAATCAGGACTGAGTGAACTCACTGGCATCACTGACTAGAGGAACAGGTGTGGAGCGTTCATCAGTCAAGCAAAGGGGTGGAGAGAACAAGACAGGACTTAAAGGGGAAGGTACAGCCTTTTATCCCAAGATAATTGCATCTGATTAGGTTTGAAACGGAGAAGGCGATGGCACTCCAGTACTCTTGCCTGGAAAATCCCATGGACAGAGGAGCCTGGAAGGCTGCAGTCCATGGGGTCTCTGGGAGTCGGACACGACTGAGCGACTTCACTTTCACTTTTCACTTTCATGCATTGGAGAAGGAAATGGCAACCCACTCCAGTGTTCTTGCCTGGAGAATCCCAGGGACGGCGGGGCCTGGTGGGCTGCCGTCTATGGAGTCGCACAGAGTCGGACAGGACTGAATCGACTTAGCAGCAGCAGCAGCAGGTTTGAAAACCAAGAGGATTCGATCTGTGAAGATAGGAAAATTGAAGATGCTAAAGAAAGAAGTTAATTGAGAAACAAGGGAAACCTAAGGAAATTAATCCTTGGGTACTGACAGAGGGGGGATTTCTTTCTCTGAACTGGGAGAAAAAGAATAAAATAATGTATAAAGAATAGATTTGCAGTGGAAAAGACCAGTAAAATACTGAAAAACACTTAATCTAACTAAAGGTCAGTGAAATGTGAATTTTAAAAAACCACCATTTCACCCATCAGACTGGCAAAATTAAAAGAATCAATAATATCTGACACTGGTGAGCATGTGGGCAAATACAGACTCTCCCTCACAGCTGGAATATAAACTCAAATGTCTTTGTGGAGGGCCATTTGGCAACGTTTATTAAAAATGCACAGAACATTTTACTCAACAATTCCCTTCAAATAAACAATTCCAAAAGAATACATGTACATGTAGGCAGAAAATTTTGCCAGGATTTATGGGATAGCTTTGGTTATAAATGGCAAAATGTAGGAAATATGTAAATACCCATCAGTATAGTAATGGGCAAATAAATACGCATAACATACTATGCCACACATCAGTATTGTTGAATAAAATAGAGCAATATGTGGTACCATGGAAGTAGTCCCAAGATATGATGTTCGGTAAAAAAAGCAAGCTGCCAAACAATATGTATAAAGCAATATGATTTATATACAAAACACGTTCACAATCCTATATGCAGACAAATTCATTTGTATACACACACACACACATCTACATATTTATTCATCCAACCAGTAGTAATTGGGTGCCTCTAGACATTTGCATGTGGTTTATTGTGATAAGGGATTCAAACGTATGGCGGGGAAAAGGGTTGGAAAAATGTACACTGGATTGATAATAATGATTATTTGTGAGAAATAAAGCAGGAGAGGGAAGTGTCAAGAGAGTTTTTGTTTGATCGGGAGTGTTGTATTTTTGAGGCAGATATATTTGTGTGATATGTATTGAGTACCAACAGCTGAGCCCAACTCAGTTTAAGTGAATTACAGTGATTAGATTCACTCTCCATCTTTTTTTTTTTTTTACTTCAGTTCTTACTAATAACCTATTGAGTACAGCATCAAAAAAAAGGTGGCTGAGTAGTTCAGACTGACAGAAAGGATGCCCAGTCAGGGATAAACATGTGAAAGACAAAGAACAGTGTGAGTGAATGATCCAGGAGAGGGAGATGTTGACTAAAAAAATACACACAACCTAAGAGTGAGAGGTTTTATTGGGTGGAAATGTTAGGACTCCAGCCCAGGAGACAGTATCTCAGGTGACCCCGAGAGGGCTGATCTGCAGAGGCCGGGTAGGAGGAGGGCTATATACAAGTTTGCAGCATGGGGCAGGTTATCTGAATATTAAAAGATTACTCTTAATTAAGGAAAGTCAAATCTCTCACTTGAAGAGATTTAGCGATCTTCTATGTACGGGAAGGGGGCTTCCCAGGTGACCCTACTGGTTAAAAAACAAAAAACCTGCCTGCCAATGCAGGAGACATAAAAGATCCAGGTTTGATCCCTGGGTTGGGAAGATACTCTGAGGAGGGCATAGCTATCCACTCCAGCATTCTTGCCTGGAGAATCCCCATAGACAGAAGAGCCTGGCGGGCTACAGTCCATATGGTCACAAAGAGTTTTACACAACTGAAGGAACTTAGCATGGACTTCACAAGTTTGGGAAGATCATTTGTTTCATCTAGCTATCTGGGGCCAATCCTACTTTCTTTTATTCACTTCCTAATTCACTGGGCTTCCCCTTCATTCATATGGCTCAGCGGTAAAGAATCTGCCTGCAATGCAAAAGCCACAGGAGACACAAGGTCAATCCCTGAGTCAGGAAGATCCCTTGGAGAAGGGAATGGCAACCCACTCCAGTGTTCTTGCCTGGAGAATTCCATGGACAGAGGAGCCTGGCAGGCTGCAGTCCGTGGAGTCGCCAAGAGTTGGACATGGACTGAGCGACTTTCACTCACTCAATTCATTGTTTACTGTAAGAGATGACTAATGTGGCTGATCCCACGACCCACCTCCAGCTCCTCAGCCCTTACTGGGCAGGAAGTAGCTAATGGCTTCCAAATAGCTGGCTTTGTTTCACCTGGGCTCAGAAATTTGCATTTGGAAAAGGCTTATTTCCTGGTAGAGCGTAGAGCCAAAAACGTTTCATTTCACTGGGAGAAATACGTGGAATATTGGAAATGCTGATAGAAAAGATGTTGAGAGAGAACTCTCTGGTAAGATGAAGGCATTCAGTGTTTGGCCCAAGTGGTGTAAGATCTTTGAGAGATGATTCAGTAGGCAGATCAAGCTCATTAATGAATGCCAGAGGGGAGAGTAGAGAAAAGAACACAGATCAGATTGGTTACTCAGTCATCTCTGGTTGTGAAAATGGGTCAACCGAGGATGCTAAGCTATAGACGTCAGGAGCACTGTGGACATAAAAAGCAAACACTTATTGAAGAGCAGAGGAACGGTGATAGAAATGGCCCAAAGTATGGTCAGTCCACCACCCCCCACCTCTTATGATGCTGGCCTGGGGGAGTTCTGAATGGGAGAGAAAAGTTGGAGGAACAGTATCAAAAGAGGAGGACTCCATAGGACAAGGATGTGAATCTAGAAATAAGCTGAGGGAAAAAACAATATGTGCAACAGAGCAGACACCAACTGTGTAATGTGAACACCACGGGGATGAGATTGGTGCTGCCAGTAGGTTGGCTAATAAGAAGCGAGTCAAAGCAGCCAAGGAGAAAGGGTGGTGTCCTGAGATCTGGGTGTGGTTAACTGGGATAGTTGAGACTCTTGAGCAGGTGGCAAGAAGGAGACCATTCGAGGGAAAATCAGAATGAGAACTGGGGTGTCTAGTTGCTGTCACTCCCAGAGCAAGGTGCTTCAATGCAGGAAAGTCACGTTCAAGAGGGGAGAAGCCAATGGCTACACTCAAACACACACACACACTTTTGTACACACACCCTAAGATTCCAAATGCAAGACCTGCAATGAGTCATATCAATAGCAACAATTATTTGACCTGTCGGGTATGTTTATTCTTGACATTACTAACAGCAGTGAAGATGTGGGAAAGTTTCATTCATATCTCCCTTTAAAATCTTGCTGTGCTCTATTGAAGGGTATATACTAGATTAGAATTCTGTTCTCTTTTACTGAGGGAAGTTGAGCCAGCAGTTTAGAAAAGTTTCAGGAAAGTAAGGAGTTATTTTAAGAAAGTGTCACAAAGGGGACTTCCGTGGTGGCCCAATGGTTAAGACTTCACCTGCCATGCAGGAGGTGAGGGTTCAATCCCTGGTCAGGGAACTAAGACCCCACATGCCTCCTGACCAAAACATAAAACAGAAGCAGTATTGTAACAAATTCAATAAAGACTTTTAAAAAAGAGTCATAAAAAAAGCTTCATGTGCCAATTGAAAACAAATGGTAAATTCCCAAAACAAGTTTAAAAAATTAGTGAAGTAAAGAGATAGGGGGGCTTCCCTTGTGTCTCAGCTGGTAAAGAATCTGCCTGCAATGTGGGAGACCTGGGTTCGATCCCTGGGTTAGGAAGATCCCTTGGAGAAGGGAAAGGCTATCCACTCCAGTGTTCTGGCCTAAAGAATTCCATGGGGTTGAAAAGAATCAGACATGACTAAGCAACTTTCACTTTGACTTTCAAAGATATACAAGAACTTCCCTGTCGCTCAGGCGGTAAAGAATCTGCCTGTGATGCAGGAGATCTGGGTTCAATCCCTGGGTTGGGAAGATCCTCTGGAGAAGGGAACGGCTACCCACTCCAGTATTCTTGCCTGGAGAATCCCATGGACAGAGGAAGCCTGGCAGGCTACAGTCCATGGGGTAGAGAAGAGTTGGACATGACTGAGCAACCAACACTAACTAACCAAAAGATATAGGGAATGGGCAATTTCTTTTTTCTGACAGATAATATGTTTTGAATATTTGCTGTGTGCAGGGGCCATTGACTTGTTTCACATCATGTCCTCCTTAAGGTAAAGTTCCACCACCCTGTCTGGTCGCTGGCATCGGTCCCATTTAACAGGTGAGGACATGGAGGCTTAGAGAGACTAACTCACGTGCCCCAGGTCACACCATACCTTCAACACTTGGGCTCCACCTAGTGCTGACCGACTGCAAAGCTCCTGTGTTGCATCGTCTACATCATTCCTCGTCACAGGGCAGAGACTCACAGCGCTGCTGTGCAGACAGGTACTCATTTCCCGCTAAGAGCTGTTGGTGCTTACTCTTCCTCTGGCACTGTTCTCAGTGTTGAAATGTTTAACAACTTGATCCTGACAAAGGCCCTATGCTGCAGGTGATTTCATTATCCATCAGCCCCTTCTCTGGGGCTTCCCAGGTGGAACTAATGGTAAAGAACCTGCCGGCCTATGCAGGAGACTTAAGAGACCCAGGTTTGATTCCTGGGAGGAGGGCATGGCAACCCACGCCAGTGTTCTTGCCTGGGAAATCTCATGTAAAGTCAATGCTAAAGGAAGTCAACCCTGAATATTCATTGGAAGGATTGATGCTGAAGTTCCAATATTTTGGTCACCTGATGCGAAGAGCTGACTCAGTAGAAAAGACCCTGATGCTGGGAAAGATTGAAGGTAGGAGGAGAAGGGGGTGACAAAGGATGAGATGGTTGGATGGCACCAGTGACTCAATGGATATGAGTTTGAGCAAGCTCCAAGAGATAGTGAAGGACCGGGAAGCCTGGCGTGATATAATCCATGGGGTTGCAAAGAGACAGTAAGACACGATTTAGTGACTGAACAACAACAGCTCCCTCTCCACAGATAAGAAAGCCCAGGCACAAATAAGTTAGATAATTCTGCCCATGGTCACGAGATTAGCAAATAGTTGAGCCATGAGACCAGGGCTTCCCAGGTGGTGCTAATGGTAAGAATCTGT
>NW_011494924.1:6623751-6644090 GCF_000754665.1 Bison bison bison
AATGGAAAGAATCTGCCTGCCAATGCGGCAGACACAAGAGACCCGGTTTGATCCCTGAGTTGGGGAGATCCCCTGGAGAAGGAAATGGCAACTCACTCCAGTATTCTTGCCTGAAAAAAATCCCAAGGACATAAGAGCCTAGTGGGCTACAGTACATAGGGTTCCAAAGAGTCGGACACAACTGAGCACTTGTCAGTAGCGGCAAAGCCAAGAGAGCAAGCCAGGCAGCCTGGCTGCAGAGCTCATCGCATGGTGGGGTGTACAGCAGGCTGAGTGGCTGGTTTTGCTTCTTCCTCCATGGAGACAGAAACAAGAAAAAGCTCAGATCGGCAGAAAGAGATGAAATATTTTTTTAATTTTCCTCTTCACAAGACTGTTTAGGAGGCAAAGAACAACAGAACTGGGTTTTCTGTTAGCATGGATATTGGCAGTCTTAAGAAGTTCAGATATGTGAAAGACACCTGGGATTTCATAGAAACTGAGAATTTCAGGATTCCCAGATGACTCTGTGAACCAAGGGCCTCTAAATGAAGCCAAATACGTCAGGAAAAGTTGTGATGGGATCAAGGGGTATGAGAAAGAGAAGAAAAATCTAAGGTAAGTTGAATCAAAGTATAAAATAAAATTAAAAATCATAATAAACATTTTCTGAGTATATCATTACATGCCGGACATTGTTATAGATAACATTCTGCCCCTGGGCTGAATGGTCAGTAAATACCCTCAAACCCTCCTTCAGAACAAGGAATCAACAGCCAGTGGATGAAAGATTAGATTAAATGACCTCTATCTCTGCACAGGCAGTTCATTTAAACATGTTATTAAGTAAATACAGGCCTACTCTTTGAATGATTCTAATCCTATGATTCTAAGAATAAAGCAAGATTCTAAGAACACAGCAAGGGAAACAAATTGCTTTTAGAGCTGCTTATAATAAAGCAATGCAAGCAAACACACACACATACACATACACACAACTCTACATAGAAGATACTCGTTACATGTTTGTGCAGAATTTAGGAAAAAATATACGGTCAGGGTTACACAAAGGAGAGAAAACAAAATTTCTGGGAAAATTTTCTGAGGAATACCAGCTGATCTATGAGGCATAAGATGCAGCCAGAAGTCAGTATCAGATCTACTCAGGGCTCAAAAAGGGGTGAGGGATATACACTGTGATAAAGAACCTTCCTCCACCTTTTTTTTCTCCATAAGCTAGAGGTCTCCTAAAAATGTCATTACTTTATTTGATCACAGTGGTAAAACAAACAATGGGCATTGTATCTGAGTATGTCTGTGAAGCCTTGCTCATTAAAGTATCTATTGGAAACATATTTAACTGTAATATCTCTCCACCCATAAAGACATAAATATTATGTTGAATATGACCCATTGCTTAATGGAAGCAAAAGGACCGATTGGAGTCACCTAGGAGTTCCTACGTTGCTAGGGTCTTTGGGGGAGTAAAGCTCCATCTTTCCCTTGGGATTTTTGAAAGGTAAGCAGTCAAGGTGAGGCTTGGTCCCGCTAATGGATTAATACAGAGATCAATAAGATGTTAGTGATAAAGTCTTCCTCCTCCAGTTTGCCTCCAAACCATCCCTCAGGTCCTTGGTGAAATAGCTGAGGCAGGCTTTGCAGGCTCGGGAGGCTGTGTCACCATACAGGAAATACACACACACCCAAGAGAGAGTGTTCGCTTCTGTATGTTTCATAAAAGCCCTAGGTGTGGCCACTACACCTCAGTTTAATGAAACTATAATTATATGCTGCTGCTGCTAAGTCGCTTCAGTCGTGTCCGACTCTGTGCGACCCCATAGACGGCAGCCCACCAGGCTCTGCCGTCCCTGGGATTCTTCAGGCAAGAACACTGAAGTGGGTTGCCATTTCCTTCTCCAATGCATGAAAGTGAAAAGTGAAAGTGAAGTCGCTCAGTCGTGTCCGATTCCCAGAGACCCCATGGACTGCAGCCTACCAGGCTCCTCCATCCATGGGATTTGCCAGGCAAGAGTACTCGAGTGGGGTGCCATTGCCTTCTCCAAGGAGAAAAAAAAACATTAAGAAGAAGCCCCAACTGTGGTATTTTCACTAATAGCAGAAGCTTGTCCAGGTCAGGTGAACTCAAGTATTTCTTCCTAACAAAGTCTCAAGCCTAAGGAAAGTAAAAGTAAGAAGATAAAGATTAAAGAAAGAAGCTGGCACTGTGCAACAAGTCTAGACTTCAAATTTTTCAATGTAATGAAAAACTAAGAAACAAGGAATTAAAAAATATTTATAATGTGCCTATGGCATGTTATTTACATTTGGCGTGTACCTAACATTTATATGTGTTACAGCTCTACCTTATGAGAATGTTAGAATCTATTATAGAGACAAGAAAGCAAATAAAGAGGATAAAGAAACTTAGAGGCAAGTCGCTGGAGATGTTGGCAGTGTTCATAAGATGTGCTGAATATAGATAAGTAACTTCTGAGACGCATACAAGTAGATAAAATGCAGCCTGCATGTGCCAGACAAAGATAGAAAGGGATGAGGGGTAAGGGAAAGGGAAGGAAGGGCGCAAGGGGGAAGGGAGGGATGGAGAGGGATGGAGAGGTATGGGAAGGAAAGGAGGAAGAAGAGAAGAAGGAAGGAGCTGGTGTGAGTAACATTGACCACAGAGAGCCAGGCCTCGGGAGCAGTTTCCAACGAAGGCAGCATAGCGAACACAAGCATGTAGTTGAAAGGTGATTACGAGATTCTCATTAAAGGAGTAGCCCTGGTCAGCAGGGCTTAGAAGAGGGAGGGCTCTTGGCTCTTAACACAGGAAATTATTACAAAGCATTACCTATTGTCCCTAGACTAAATAAATAAAATGATTACTATCATTTTCAAACTCTTGAATTATATTTACATTGAAATGAAATCATCTCTTTGGTTGATTACCTTGGGAACTGTCGGTCTTGATGAATCTTTCCAGTCCATCCATGAGTCCATAGCTTAATTAATCCCCGTTAATTCCCACCACAGGAGGTCCTCATAGCTCATTAAAGTCAACTCATTATGTTTATGGATGGAAATAATGAGTTCTAAAGTTGATAGTTTTCCTCACTGAACACTCCTAGCTGGGTAGAGACAGGATTTGAACCTGTGTGCTCATGGAATGAAAAAGCAGGACTCAAGAACCTAATATGAAGGATAGTTGAAACAGGAGTGCATGAGTGTAAAGAAAGAACAACATTCCTGTTTGGAAGGAAGCTTTGGATACAAAGAAGCACAAGGAGAATCACAGAATGTCCAAGAAGCCCAAGCAAAGGGATCAAGGGCAGAAGACAACTTCATGAAGCCCATATTCCCCAGTTTTTGAGACTAAGGCTTAACTCCCTTTAAAAAACACATTAAGGAGTTGAGAGGAAGGCAAATAAGGAGATTGGGACACTGCCAGCCATCTGCTGTGCTGACCACTGAAGGCATTCTCTTGATGCCACTCACCTTAGTGAAGCGATCACAGCCCAAGCTGCATTTGTGGCTTCACAGGCTCATCCACTTGGACCCGCATAGAAAAGGCAGATCAGCCTCTTTTGATTTATTTGAGTTCAAGGAAAAGGTTGCTCTATAAGTTAGAGTGCCAATTTATGAATTTAAAATTTGATCATGAAAACTGTAATTGTCACAGGCTCTGGGGAGATATTCTTAAGCCTGCATAGCCTTTTACTTGGGAGAAGGGATAAGAAGGTCACTCAGTACAGGTGGTTTGAATGGTTTATTGTATCACAGTGGGTTAATCTGATGCATCTCTTGGAGCAATAGAAATCCTCCTGTATCGAGGACCGTAAATTCTTAGTTGCAGCCCATGGGATCTAGTTCCCTGATCAGGGATCTAATCTGGGTCCCCTGCAGGGGAGAGTTCACATGCTGCAACTGATGATTCTTCATGACCCAACGAAGATCAAGGATCCCAGCATATGGCAGCTAAGACCCTGCGCAGCCAAACAAATAAATAAAAACATTTTGGGGGAAAGGATTACAATTCATTTCTGTGTGCATTCATCTATTCCTCCAGTGTATATCTTTGATATTATCATTCCACATGTGACATCCTGTTAGCTACCTTCTAAGTCGATAGAAGCTCCCCCAACAGCCTGAGAGAAGCTCTCCCTGCAGCATATTAAACATGGGATACCCCCCACTGGGAAGAGGAAGCCAAGTAGCTTGTGGTGGTACAGTCTTTTTCATCAATATATTTTTATTGAAGTATAGTTGATTTGTGCTTAGTCGCTTCAGTCATGTCTGACTCTTTGCGACCCTATGGACTATAGCCCGCCAGGATCCTCTGTCTATGGGATTCTCCAAGAAAGAATAATGGAGTGGGTTGCCATTTCCTCCTTCAGGGCACCTTCCCGACCCACAAATCGAATCTATGTCTCCTGTATTGCAGGCAGATTCTTTACCCACTGAGCCACCTGGGAAGACAGTAGTTGATTTATAATGTGTTAATTTCTGCTGTACAGCAAAGTGATCCTCTTATACATATGTAGATACATTTATACATTTTTAATATTCTTTTCCATTATGGTTTATCATAGGATATTGAATGTAGTTCTCTGTGCTCTACAGTAGGACCTTGTTTATCCATCCTATATATACAAGTTTACATCTGCTAACCCCAGCTTCCTGCTCCATCCGCCCCTCAGCCCCCTCTTCCAGGCAGCGTGGTAGAGTTTTAATAGATGAGCACTTAGGTCACTTACTCCTTCTCCTAATTAAGCCCAAAACTCCCACATAATTATATCACCATTTATATAAAGTCTATTAATTACTTTTGTACCTCTAAGCGATATTCACACTTCACACATCCTTTCATCTTTATTCCTTTATCCTTTAAAAATGCATTGCTCACTTTATAATATGATGACACTGATATCCTAAACCTTTGTTTCTTTTTCTTCCTCCCACGCACTTAATTTATCATCTATAATTTTCCTCCGACATTGTCCAGGCTGATATCACTTCCATTCCATCTGGTAGCATAATCAGGTATGTTGCACCATGTCTGTAAGTGGACTCTGAAAGATGAAAATTAAAATGGTGTTTATATTATTATGACTTCATAAGTAATTGTCTACTGCAAAGTCATGCAGCTATAATTACAATTACTCTCTTGTTTAATTTTTACTGATTTCCTGGGATTAAAATTCTGTTCTCCTTAAAGTGGTTGACTTTATCATATCCTTTATTTATTTATCCATGTTCTCTACCAAGTAAAATATTCTATTATGACAGAAACTGCTAATTGTCTCCCAATATCTGCTCTCTACTTCTTCTACTCTCATAAACCACAATTAAGTTTAGTTGGGTACATGGAAACTGGAAATAAAAATTCTCTTTTCCGGATTTGCTTATAACAAGGCATAATCAAGTGATAATCAAGTGATGGAGCCCTGGTGATGAGATGTAAGGGCCAGTTGTGTGCAGCTTTCACTAAAAGTCCTGAAAGGAAGTCAATATGACCATTTGTTCCCTTCCCTCTGTTCTGCTCCTTGGTATGTCAGCGGGATGCCTTTCACTCAATCGTAGGCTATTAGTACTCTAGGTCCCCAGCCTCAGAGATCTAATGTCTGATGAGCTGATCTAGAACTGACATAATAATAATAAAAATAAAGTACACAATAAATGTAACACACTTGAATAATCCCCAAAACATCCCCCCAACTCCATCCATGAAAAAATTGTCTCCCATGAAACTGGTCCCTGGTGCTGAAAAGGTTGAGGATTGCTGACGCAGAAAGTCATTCTGGGTCACAGATTATCACGCAGCTTCTACAACTGCCCTGAACTAATTACATTCATGCTTTTATGTGAAAGAGAAATGTCTTTCTTGCCAAAAATCCCACCCCACAGCCTTTTTACCAGCTCTAGGCTGCCTCCCTCTGGACTTCTTTTATGCAAATTTTTTAAAAACTGTTTTTTTTTTTTTTAAGCCAGGATGATTTAACATCTCTTACCAGCAGAAGAATGCATAACCTGACTGGTGTAAACTCAGAAAGGACATCTTTGTTTTAGACACTTGCTCACTGACTGTATAAGACAACACATGGATGGTGCTCACAGTTAATTTCAGGGCACAGATGTAGGAAACAGAGGAACACAAGGATTGCTGGAGGGTCTGGTGACAGTGATTCATCATCAGACGTGTTACAGAGCTGAATCTCAGTGCAAAACAATGGCTGCCTTTAACAGACGAGGGTGCACTCCAGGACAGGAAGAACAGACGGAAAAGAAAAGAAGAGAATCAATCTGCTAACGTAAGATGTTCCGTGTAGCCAATGTTTCATCCCAAAGATCCTAAACGTATAGAAAAAGTCAAGGCGGAGGTACACCTGGACAATTGTTTTACTTGTTCAACCCAAGTTCTCTTTGTCCTCTGATTTCCGGACCTAGCTTTCTAATAATCATAACATTCACATTTTCATACTCACAGCTATCCTTTTAAATACCCTCCATGTTTATTAAGCTAGTTCTTTCCTCTTTATTCTTTTTGTCACGCGAGTGTATGTTCCTCGGTTCTTTGTCTCATCACAACAAAGATTTGGAGTGACAGACATTAAAGCCCCCTCGTCGTGTCACAGTTCTCAGGTCTTGGACGGACCGTGTTATAGCTCTCAGATCTCAAAAGGACCATGTTATAGCTTAGACAAATCAGTGTTACAGCTCAGTGTTACAGCTCTATTTTATTTAGAAGATAGCAGGAAAATCCATCTTTGAGGCGTGAGGGCACGTCCATCCAAAGGCGTGAAGAGAAGAGTGCCCCAGCACGTGGGGGAGACAAGAGAGAGAGAGCTAGCTTTGGCTCCTCTTTTTATATGTTTATCTCCCCCTGGGCCTGTCCTATGTAAATTGGGCCAGCCAGGAGTGTTGTTTGTTTTACCTGAGGTCCTCACTCAGGTCCTCGGACCTTCTTTTATTCTATTTTCGCAGGCTTTTCCCTTCTTTGTCTTTTAGCCACCACCGTTTTGGACTCCTTTTCCCTATTCTACCTACCTAACATTTTCAAAGCTCTGTCCCTTCCTTCCTGCCAACTCATTATCAAAACCCTCAGAGCTTTTGAGTAAACCAGAACCAGAAACATGCCCTCTCAGCACTCAGAAGGTATTCATAAAAAGCTTTGGTGGGGGTGGGGAACAGAAAATCACTTAGCCACAGGGATGGTGTACAGGGAGGAGATGATGGCAGTCTTGTGGATAAATTGCTCACACACAGATGCTCAGATAAATCCGTAATTAAAACGAAATGTGAATGCTTAGGCCAGGGGAAATAAATTCCCTGAGGCCAATCCTTTGCTGGTCTCTTTGATCTTCTACAGTAATGGGTCAGTCAGACCACTTGCCTGAAGCTCAGATTCTGCCCATGTGATGTGGTTCCTTCCCCTGTGTCCTCACTAGGGCCTGGGGGTTCAGATCACTCTTGCATTCAAGAGGCCTGGATTAGAAAGAGAGAGTGCAACAACACTTAACACTTAAATACTACATAAATACCACATAGGGAAGGAAATCTTTTCCCTTCTTCTATTCTAGGTTCTTTAGCTGGTCTAGCAATTAAACTGGCATCAGACAGATCAACAGAAGAAAAAAATAAATTTCATACATATGGGAATCCCAAAGATAGGAGGCTCTAAGACAGGCAACTGAAGTTTACATGCCATTCTGAGCAAAGAAGAAGGGAGTAAGGGTTTGGGGACTTCAAAGGGGAGGAAGACAATTTAGGGAAATGGGGAGAGCAGAAGTTTGCTATGCTCTGCAGCTAAGTCTTTCTGATCTAAAAAGTTTGCCCTGGGGCTTCCCTGGTGGCTCAGTGATAAAGAATCCACCTGCCGATGCAGGAGACCCGGGTTTGATCCCTGGTCTGGGAAGATCCCACACGCTGTGGAGCAACTAAGTCCTTGGGCCACAACTATTAAGCCTGTGCTCTAGAGCCTGCGAGTGATGACTTCCGAAGCCCATGTACCCTTGAGCTTGTGCTCTGAAACAAGAGAAGCCCCTCACAAAGAGAAACACGTGCACTGCAGCTAGAGAGAAGCCCAGCCCAACACAACCAATAGAAAAGCTCTCTCTTATACTAGCTCTCTTCCTGGTACAGGCCCTCTATCTAAATTCTTTTAGGCAATAAGGGGAAAGGAAAACAAACAAATATACCTCTTGCTGAGTCTGTGAGGCCTTGCTTGTCATCAGCTCATAACAATCTACATGACAAAGTAGTATATTTTGGGGTCACATAATCCACTCCCCCTGAAGTCACCTCTGTGTAATTTTACATATAGTGTCTCCTTTAATCCTCGTAATGATTCTGAAAGGGAGCTATCTGGTACTTTTAATTTTTTAAAAAATTCATTATTTTTAAAATTTACGGCATATTTAGATTGTCGTGGACATGTATGAATGCCAATGTTAATGCTAAGTCACTTCAGTCATGTCCGACTCTTTGTGATCCTATAGACCGTAGTCCAGGGCCGGGGGAGCCTGGTGGGCTGCCGTCTATGGGGTTGCACAGAGTCGGACATGACTGAGGCAACTTAGCAGCAGCAGCAGCAGCAGACTGTAGCCCACCAGGCTCCTATGTCCATGGGATTCTCCAGGCAATAATACTGGAGTGGGTTGCCATGCCCTCCTCCAGGGGATCTTCCCAACCCAGGGATCAAACCTGTGTCTCTTACATCTCCTGCATTGGCATGTGGATTCTTTACCACAAGTGCCACCAGGGAAGCCCAGACATGTACAAGGTATATGTTTAATCTTTATAAGACTGATACCCAGACCATTTTACAGTTGAGGAAATGAGCATTTCTAGATTTCCTAAACTATAGTTTAAGAAATGAGCACACAAGATAACAGTTTGAAGAAAATATTTTTTTGCCCTCCACACCCCCAAAAGAGCAACAAGCTATTGAAATATAAGTTTTGGTAATGAGCATAAAAGAGAAGAAATTAATATGCTTGCTGAATACTGGAAATATAAGGAAAATACTAGCAAATCAAGATTTTACGAGTTTGTGAAAAATCAAAGATACGCATGCATGCTAAGTTGCTTCAGTCTTGTCCAACTCTATGTGACTCCCTGGACTGTAGCTCTTCAGGTTCCTCTGTCCATGGGATTCTCCCAGCAAGAATACTAGAGTTGGTTGCCATGCCTTCCTCCAAGGGATCTTCCCAACTCAGGGATCAAACCCATGTCTCTTACATCTCCTGCATTGTCAGGTGGGTTCTTTACCATGAGTTACAACTGGGAAGCCCAAGAGCAAAGATGGCTGCAGCCAAATTGAGATATGAGAGTAAAGAGAGACACAGTTCAGCACAGGTTAAGGAGCAAGTCACAGCTGTGGACAGAGTCCACAGGGATGGACTTAAGTCCGTCCTTAAGTCCACAGGGATGGAGGTAGTTGGAGCTTGAGAAAGAACTTAATACAAGACAATTGGTGTCAAAGCTGTATACTCAATGACTGCTGAGTCAGAGCCTCCTTTCAGACCTCTGCACATATGAATGTGTTTAAGGAAAATGTCTGTAACATAAAGCTGGAACAATACCTATCAGAGGAATTAAACTTAACTTAAGAGGGGCAATGACTTCAAGAGAAGAGGTTGCCAGCTTGCTTATCTTACAGTAAAGCCTGGTAGTCCACATACCACACCCACAAAGAGCATGTGCAGTCAATCTTCTCGTGCAGGGGAAAGACCACACTATCAGGAGAAATGTTGTCAGTTACAGGTCACTTATGCTTATTTCATGAACGTGATTGGATGATGGAGTACCAGCGTGCGTGTCTGTGTGCTTAGTATCAGTAGATATTTGGTTTTCCAAGAAAAACAGCTGTGGCGATGACCATGCTATAGATTTATCATACCATTTTATTAACCTCTTGGAAGTATAGGAAAATAATGTTTCCCAGATCCCTTGCCTCCAGATCCAGCCAGCCAACTAATTCTGAATATGGAGTGTGAGCAGAAACGTGCCATTTCCAGGCTTTTCCCCAAACACCAAATCTCCCACATGTGGTCCTCCTCTCTCACTGTTGTGACATCAGTGGGAAGGTTTGTGTGGCCATGTCCTGGGTCTCAGAATCACCTTTCATTAGAAGAGCTGTCCAGGTGAGTTTCCCGACCGGGAAGATATGCATTGGACATTACATGAAGAGGGAACTAAGCAGACACACACAAACGTCTACAGGGTTAAAGCACTAAGAACTGGGGGATTGTGTCACAGGTGTTATCAATTACTCTTACTTATGTAGTAACATAAAGGCAAGGGAAAGTGTTAGTCAGTTATGTCCGACTTTTTGTGACCCCATGGACTGAAGGATATAAAGGAAAAGACCAAGTCAAAACAGAATATTAACTCCAGAGGAGACAGAGATAATTCAGGCTGTTTACACAAACATCCAATAAACACTCTATAATAAGAACAGAAGAGAGTTTTGCTGCTGCTAATGCTGCTGTTAAGTCGCTTCAGTCGTGTTTGACTCTGTGCGACCCCATAGACGGCAGCCCACCAGGCTTCCCCGTCCCGGGGATTCTCCAGGCAAGAACACTGGATTGGGTTGCCATTTCCTTCTCCAACGCATGCAAGTGAAAAGTGAAAGTGAAGTTGCTCAGTTGTGTCGGACTCTAGCCACCCCATGGACTGCAGCCTACCAGGTTCCTCCGTCCATGGGATTTTCTAGGCAAAAGTACTGGAGTGGGGTGCCATTGCCTTCTCTGAAAGAGAGTTTTATTCAAGCTAAACTGAGGACTACAATTTGGGAAACAGCCTCTTAGCAGCTCTGAAGGGGCTGCTCCAAAGAGGTAGGGAAAGAGCCAGTATATACGTGAAATCCTTTGGCTGTAAATACCCATATTCTGGGACTTCCCAGGTTGTTCAGAGGTAAAGAATCCACCTGCCAGTGCAAGAGGCATGGGTCCGATCCCTGGGTCAGGAAGGTCCCCTGGAGAAGGAAATGGAAATCCACTCCAGTATTCTTGCCTGGGAAATCCTAAGGACAGAGGAGCCTAGTGGGCTACAGTCCATAGCGTCGCAAAAGAATCAAACACAACTTAGTGACTAAACCATAAGAATCCATAGTCGAATATACATCCTGGTGAAAGATTACTGCTGATGGCAAAGAATAGATATCTCAAGTGAATGATTTTAGTGTTTTTCCAAGTATGGGAAGAAGCAAGAATCTGAGATCACTGAAATTCTTCCTTAGATATGCATCTTAACTATGTAGGAGCCAGAGTCTATAAATTCAAAGCAGAGAATGCTTCATCCTGGTTTTCCGAGCCTGAATTTCCCTCAAGGCACACTGTTGGTGAGTGACTGCAGTGGATCGCAACACAACTCTTTGTAAAACTGGATGAGTGACAATCTTCCCTTTAACATTAAAGTAGATGCATAAGGTATGTTTGTCAGCCCATAAGACAGGCTGCTTTAGGTAGCATAAAGTACAAACCAAATTATGTATAAGCCACAATGACGTCTCCATGTCTCAAAATTTCTTACATCAAGGGCAAAGACTAGGACCTTAACTGAAATCCAAGTCTCTTTTATTTCTTTTCAGAAATATTTGAGCATATATTATGTCCACTGGTTAACAAAAGGATAAAACAGAAAAAAAAAATCAACAAGAGAGAGTCATTAGAAGTGAAAAACTTTTACTTAAATGTAAATTTCAGGAGAAAAATTGACAAATGTTGGCCCTCCAAAAACTAAACAAGCATATAAAAAAAGATGAAAAGCATGAGGGGGAAAGTTAAGCAGTAATGGGTACATATTTTGACATATATTCATAAAGTGGTCCCTGTGTTAGCTTAAGTGAATGGTCCCCATGACCAAAGGGAAGTCTGGGGGTTGTTACATAATGGCATTGACCAGGACTGTGCCTAGAACCCAGAGCAACACTGGAGTGCCTCTCGTGTTTCTCTGTCCAGTACTCATAGACAGTGAAAGCTGCAGCATCCAGGACCCTACGGGCTCAGATCCCCTGGGAATGAAGGTGTGATTCATCCAACCAAAAAAGAACTCTGTCTTGCTAAAGTGCTGGTGGAGGGTAAAGTGAAAGTGAAATTGAGTGGGGAGTATATAAGAAGGGTGCAATGACTATTCGTTTAGACCTCATGACCAGCTATAGAAGCAAGGACTGAGGCAGCCACGTTTTGGGTTATTCAATGCTTTCTTTTCCTTCTTTCCCTGCAACATACTCATGATAGGAAGAGCTCTGGAATAGGGGCTGACATGTTGGTTTTCAAGCACGTCCCACTCAAACCACTGCTCCATATGCTAACAATAAGATAACAGTCTTCTCTGATCCTTGGACTCTGGCATACACATGAACAATTGCTAATTTCTCCATAGACCAGCAGAGTATATCAGTTAGGATAACATTCCTGGCTGTAACAGGCAAACTCTAAACTTCATAATGGCACATCCCTGGTAGAAGTTTCTTTCTTACTCAGGGAAACTCCTAAATGGGCTTTCCAGGTGGCTCAGTGGTAAAGAATCCACCTGCAATGCAGAAGATGTGGGTTCAGTTCCTGGGTTGGGAAGATCCCCTGGAAATGGAAATGGCAACCCATTCCAATGGGAAATCCCATGGACAGAGGAATCCAGTAGGCTACAGTCCATGGCATTGCAAAAGAGTTGGATATGACTTAGTGACTAAACAACAAAAGCCTTAAATGGGTATTCATGGCTGATGGCTAGCACCGCTCAAAGGAATAATTCAGAGACTGGGGTGTTGTTATTTTTCTCATCTTCCTCTTTTAAAAAATGTGATTCCCAAGATCCTTCTATTCATTTATATCAGGTCAGTAAAAGGGCATCACCAACTCAATGGACATGAATTTGAACAAATTCCAGGAGATAGTGAAGGACAGAGAAGCCTGGCTTGTTGCAGTCCATACCGTCACAAAGAGTCAGACATGACTTAGTGACTGAACAAAAAAAGAGACCACAGATAAAGAATTTTGTTGTTGTGTGCATGCTCAGTTGTGTCTAACTCAGTGCAACCCTTTGGACTGTAGCCCATCAGGCTCCTCTGTCCGTGGGATTTTCCAGGCAAGAATATTGGAGTGGGTTGCCATTGCCTCCTCCAGGGAATCTTCCTGACCCAGGTCTCCTGAATCTCCTGCATTGGCAGGCAGATTTTTTACCACTGTGCCACATACCTGCCTATTAAGCTTCTTCACAGGAGGTGACACAGGTTATATCTAGTTGCAAACATTATGATGAGTTGCAAACTCAGCACATGGCCCCTCCCCTCTGAATTCTCTCCCTTCGGTTTTACCATCTCTTTTTTATTTCCCCAGATCCTCCTCATTTTATCTCAGAGTGCACATTAAAGTCTTCAAGTGGCCTTCCAGGCAAAGTTATATGGTGATTTTTACATTTTAGGGAAAAGGAACACGGGTATTAACAGATATGACCGTTATCTAAAGAAAGGTAACTCAGGGGTCTTTGCATCCTTTTTTAAAGATACATGTCTGCTTGTACTGAAAGCAATAAGCCTTATCTGCCAATGCTTTCTTAAGGGACCTGGTTTGCTTACACTTTTGCTTCATTAGTAAATTAGAAATAAAATTATTCTTTAATATCTTAAACAAGACAAAAATAATTGTTAGGACATCCCAGGGCCGTCCAGTGGTTAAGACTCTGTGCTTCCGATGGAGAGGGTGCTGGTTCAATCCCTGGCCCAGGAACTAAGAGCCCACGTGCCTCAGGGCATTAAAATTAAAAAAAAAAAATGTTAATGGATTTCCCCACAAGACTCCTGGGGAAAAAATGTAAGTGTCCTGCCCCAGGGAGAGTAGCCTTTATTACCATGATACACCCCCCTTTTGGTAGAACAGGAATCTGAGGAGATAGAGCTGTGAGGCCACCACCAACACCTCTGCTGTCATTATCCACCCACTGGCGCCCCCTGCCCTGCCTCAGACCGATAACCCCAGAAACAGGAAGTAGCGTTGCTGACAGCTGCATCCTTGACCAGTACATTTTATTGAGAAGAAAATGTGGTATCATGAAATTTCCACCTAATTGCTATTTTAGAAGTAATTAAATACAACCCCCTAAACACTCACCCCTTTATTATGTAAAGCAATTTAGCCCTGCTCCTGCTGCTATACCCGAATTTACATAAGCATATAATTGCTGCTGTTGTTCAGTTGTTAAGTCATGTCCAACTCTGCAATCTCAGGGACTGCAGCATGCCGTGCTTCCCTGCCCTTCACTACTTCCAGGAGTTTGCTCAAACTCATGTCCATTGAGTCAATGACGCCATCCTATCATCTCATCCTCTGTCGCCCCCTTCTCCTCCTGCCCTCAGTCTTTCCCAGCACCAGGGTCTTTTCCAGTGAGTCGGCTCTTCGCATCAAGTGGCCAAAGTCTTGGAGCTTCAGCATCAGTCCTTCTAATGAATAGTCAGGGTTGATTTCCTTTAGAATTGACTGGTTGGATCTCCTTGCTATCCAAAGGACTCTCAAGAGTCTTCTCTAGCACCACAGTTTGAAAGCATCAATTCTTTGACGCTTAGCCTTCAGCCAAAAAATTCAAAGTGACAGCCGCCCTGATGTAAGAATTGGATTCAGAACGCAGCTTGGGAGCAATTTGCTGTATCTGAGTACACACGATGCAGTTGCTCTTCCCCCAAGTAGCTCACCAACACGTTTCCTCCAAACACAACAAAACAAAACTTTCCCCAAAGAGAATTTTCAAACCAGCTGCCAAGAGGAAAAAAACCCCCAAACATTCTCTATCATATTATACTAACTTCTATTGCTTGAATGTTGTTTCTCTGCCAACCAGTTTCTCAGCAGCCTTTTTGTGAAACTATTCAATGGCATTTAGCAGATGGGAAAACCCTAGATCACGGAGAAAGACATACATCATAAGCATACACAAACTTATTAGAGCCCCAACAGAAACAGTCTTAATCATTTATTTACAAAAACATTAAATTGTTTCTATTTGGAAAAACAGACTAAGCGGCACAACCAGAAAATGCACTTCTTAATAACAAAGCAGATTAAGAAAGAATAGGCACACAGTAAAATAACTTTAATATAGTTAATGTGAACTAGAGAAATTTCCCATTTTAAGCAGCACTGAATCTACCAGCCTCACCAGCATTATCATTACTACTAAAAAAAGAGAAAAAAGCATTTGACTAGAAGGAGATTTGATTTTTAAGTATGCTTACAGAATAATGTTTGTCAATATTCTGCCAGGTATTCAGAATCTAAAGCATCCAGCAAAGAAACTATTTTTAAATCTTAAACACTAGTCAAAAGAGAAAAGAAAAAAAATCGGAACAAGTCTCACTTTTCTTTGTTGTTTATCCCTTGAACTGTTAAAAACTGCTTGAAAAGTTTTTTGCAAGTTATTAGGTGTATATATCCATAATACTTCCCACGCTGTTAATTTAAACCTAGACAGTGTATTAAAAAGCAGAGACATCCCTTTGCCAACAAAGGTCTGTATAGTCAAAGCTATGGTTTTTCCAGTAGCCATGTATGGATGTGAGAGTTAGACCATAAAGAAGGCTGAGCACCAAAGAATTGATGCTTTCAAACTGTGGTGCTGGAGAAGACTCGTGAGACTCTCTTGCACAGCAAAGTGATCAAACCAGTCAATTCTAAAGGAAATTAGTCCTGAATATTCATTGGAAGGACTGGTGCTGAAACTGAAGCTTCAATACTTTGACCACCTGATGCAGAACCGACTCACTGGAAAAAACCCTGATGCTGGGAAAGATTGAGGGCAAGAGAAGAGGGTGAAAGAGGATGAGATGGTTGGATGCCATCACAGACTCAATGGACATGAGTTTAAGCAAACTCAGGGAGATAGTGAAGGACAGGGAAGCCTGGCGTGCTGCAGTTCATGGAGTCACAGAGTCGGACACAACTTAGCGACTGAACAACAACAACAAAATATGTGTATTTTCAGAGTAAACTTTGTTTATTTATCATGGTTCTCAGTCTTCAGATGAATCGCCTAAAATAAGAATGTGTGGCCATACCCCTTCCTAAATCACTCAATCCCTATCAAGTTCAAATTAAAGAAAATGATGTCTCAGAGAGCATTAGGAATAATCACACTTTCTACAACCTATAATTTGATCATGAATAATTATGTGATGTAACAATAGAATAATTGGACTTGTTTCTCGGTGTTTCTGTGTGGCCTACTCATGCCACATTTGCTAAATTATATTTTTAAATGACCTATTAAAATTAGTCAGCTTTATAAATGTCATGGCTAGAAAAGATTTAGATAATTGCAAATCATGTGGTACTCAAGATTGTATTTTAGTTTTCTTCCATAATACTGGAAAAAATAATTCAATAAAAATTTTTACACCAAATTATTTCAATGAGCTAGACACCACTGGAGATAAGCAAACCTGACAGGGAAATCATTATGGGTCATACAGTTCCAGGGAAGAGAAAGGCATTCCTTAAAACCCCCACAAATAAATACATATTTACAAACCAGGATAATGTGATGGAAGAAAAAGCATAGTCATCAGTGAGTGAAAATAATAGGATTTCAGAAGTTTTCCCTCAACCAGCCATCTGTGAGCTAAGGTTGTTATATTGTTATACAATATATGTAACTTCACATTTATCGTTTTAATCACAATTCAGTAGCATTAAATACACGCACCGTGCTGCGTAACCATCACCGCTATCTATATCTAAAAATTGTTCATTTTCCCCAACAAAACTCCCTACCCATTAAGCAATAATTCTCCCTCCCTCTCTCCGAGCCCCTGGCAGCCTCTGTTCTATTTTCTGTCTCTATGAATTTGCTTTTTCTAGCTACCTCAAAAAAACTGGAGGAGAAGGGGACAACAGAGGATGAGATGGTTGGATGGCATCACTGACTCAGTGGCAAGAGTCTGAGCACGTTCCAGGACATGTGGAAGGACAGGGAAGCCTGGTGTGCTGCAGTCCATGGGGCTGCAAAGAGTCAGACACGACTGAGCAACTGAACAACAAAAAACTGTACAGTATTTGTCCTTCTGTAACTGGTAATGTCTCCAAGGTCCATCCGTGTAGCATATATCACAGAGTCATTCTCTTCACTGGTTGAGCAATATTTCATTATATGCGTATACCACGTTTTGTTTATCTGTTCATTAGTTGATGGACACTGGAATTGTTCCAACCTTTTAGCTATTGTGAATAATGCTGCTATGAACATTGGTGTGCAAATATCTATTCTAGTTCCTGCTTTCAATTTTTGGGGATATATTCTTAGAAGTTAAATTGCTGGGGCATGTGGTAGTTCTACATGTCACTTTTTATAAAATCACAAAATTGTTTGCCACAGCTGCTATATCATTTTACATTCCCTACCAGCAATACACAAGCAGTCCAATTTCTCCTCAAGCAACACTTTCTATTTTTCATTTTTAAAATTATAGCCATCTTAGGAAATATGAAGGGGTATCTGATTGTTATTTTTATTTGCATTTCCCTAATAACGAATGATAACGAATATTTTTTTCATGTGCTTATTGGATATTTGTATATCTTCTTTGGATAAATGTCTATACAAGTCCTTTGCCCATTTTTGAATTGGACTGTTGGGTTTTTGTTGTTGAGTTTGAGGAGTCCTTTATAGAATATGGATAATAAACACATCAAATATTTAATTTGAAAATATTTTCTTCCATTTTTTACATTTACATTCAGCTCAAAACTGAGACTTTTAAGAATAAATAGGAGTTATCTAGATGACAAAAGAGAGAGAAAAAAAATCTCTCTAAGTTGAAAGATTAGTCTGAGCAACGGTAAATATTGCCTTTCCCCCCCAAGGAATGTAGCATTGATATCTCATTTTTCTGTTCCTCTTACAAAGACTACATTAAATTAATCTGATATCTAACATTTCTTTGGGGAGATATGCTGAGTTATTTACTTTACTCTGGGGTCGTCAACAGAATAATACAGGGTAGCACTAAATCCACCCTCCACTTCATCTTGCAAACAAAGTGAGTCATAAATGTGCCACTTCGATTTTTCTTCCAGTATCCAATAAGTAGTAGTCATTCAGAAAAGCACAGCTCACAAGACCAAACATTAATTCTCATAAAAACACAGAACAAAATTATAAGAAGAAAGAACCTAATTATCTAACAATTAATAAAGCCCACCTTGCCCATAATAGAATTAGTAATTACATCATTATGAAGAGCAGTGTTAGAAAAGGCCCTTCTAGGCAATTGAAACATTCATGGGAGGGGAGAAAGAGGAAGTTGGTGGAAGGGGAAGCTAATGAGTGTTAACATGATAAATTTCTGTAATTTACATTAGTTTTATTAAACATTTTACATGATCTGTCAAATGTCTCTACTTCATTAATCTATTTTGAATGAAGTGAATGAATATAATCCAGTTAGGAAATGGACTCTATTTTGAGTATGGAAACAATCTCATGTTTTCATTGAAAGTGATTAAAGTCTTAAGCCTCTATATTTGTTGAATTTGAATATAACTACTCCATGATTTTTAAAATCATCTCCCCCTTTTCACTCTCCCCCTTTCTGTTGGGTTTATAATAAATAAAAAGTGAGCTCATTTCTAAGCTTTATCCTTTTTCATGATTATTGCTTTAGCTACATAAAGCCTCAGATGAAGTTTGAAATTATTGCTTGTAAGAGCCTGTAATAAATTTTGCAGACAAGTCGACATCATTTGGTATTTCTCTTTGGGTTGTGAAGGTGCAGGGAAAGAGAAGGGTAGAGGAAGAGGAGAGGCAGGCAACAAGAAGGACAGCAATGTTCCCCTTCTCTGTGCAGGCTGGGATGGGAAAGAATCTGTGTACATTTAAATTCCAAGTTTTAAATATTTCAAAATTATGTATTTAATTTTAACAGTATTATTTTGTACTGTTACTGATGGTTCCATTTCTATTTGAGAAATTAAAGGGCATGCATGCCTGCTAAGTCACTGCAGTCTTGTCCAACTCTTTGTGACCCTATGGACTATATCCCAGGCTCCTCTGTCTATGGGATCCTCCAGGCAAAAATACTGGAGTGGGTTGCCCTGCCTTACTCGAGGGGATCTTCCTGACCCAGGGATCAAACCTGGGTTTCTCACATTGCAGGCAGATTCTTTACCACTAGTGCCACCTGTCGCTTCAGTCGTGTCCGACTCTGTGCGACCCCATAGACGGCAGCCCACCAGGCTCCCCCGTCCCTGGGATTCTCCAGGCAAGAACACTGGAGTGGGTTGCCATTTCCTTCTCCAATGCATGAAAGTGAAAAGTGAAAGTGAAGTTGCTCAGTCGTGTCTGACTCTTTGTGACCCCATGGACTGCTGCCTACCAGGCTCCTCTACCTATGGGATTTTTCAGGCAAGAGTACTGGAGTGGGGTGCCATTGCCTTCTCCGAAACCTGGGGCCAAGGGCCCCCCAGGTACCATCTATTTATATATATATACATTTCCAGAAATGCAAAAGACAGCAATTCATTGAAGTATATTACAAAACGTGAAAGAGACTTTTTGTTACTTACTACATGAAGAAATTTCACAGTGTACTTATTCCACTGATTCACCATAGAGATTGTTCTAGAACATTATGCTTATTAGGACATTGTATTTGGTTTGACATCTGTCATTTTAATTATGTGTTCTCTATTTTAATGCTTCCTTCTTATCTTTTGTATATTTCACCTTTGCAAAGATGTATTGATTTACTTGGTGTCGATTTACTTTTATCTTTTATCTATGGTTTGTAGGTTAACACCCTATTTTAAAGGTAATCTTACACGATTATCTTAAAATATTAAAATTCTTTTTAATTATGTCAACAATAATTGACTTCCTTTGATGACGTCAAGGAAGTGAACACTGATGACATGCCCATTTTTGCTATTTCCCTTTTATACTTTGGATTATGTTAATTTGGAGTTTAAAAATCTCATTTCGGAAAATTTTCTTTTTATGTTTAAATTGACTATTTTACTTTTGTTCCCATCAGTTCAGTTCAGTTCAGTCGCTCAGTCGTGTCCAACTCTTTGTGACCCCACGAATCACAACACGCCAGGCCTCCCTGTCCATCACCAACTCCCGGAGTTCACTCAAACTCATGTTCATCGAGTCCGTGATGCCATCCAGCCATCTCTTCCTCTGTCGTCCCCTTCTCTTCCTGCCCCCAATCCCTCCCAGTATCAGAGTCTTTTCCAATGAGTCAACTCTTCTCATGAGGTGGCCGAAGTATTGGAGTTTCAGCTTTAGCATCAGGCCTTCCAATGAACACCCAGGACTGATCTCCTTTAGGATGGACTGGTTGGATCTCCTTGCAGTCCAGGGGACTTTCAAGAGTC
>NW_011494924.1:6644190-6651745 GCF_000754665.1 Bison bison bison
TTTCTTCACAGTCCAACTCTCACATCCGTACACGACCACTGGAAAAACCATAGCCTTGACTAGATGGACCTTTGTTGGCAAAGTAATGTCTGCTTTTCAATATGCTATTTAGGTTGGTCATAACTTTCCTTCCAAGGAGCAAGCGTCTTTTAATTCCATGGCTGCAGTCACCATCTGCTGTGATTTTGGAGCCCAGAAAAATAAAGTCTGACACTGTTTCCACTGTTTCCCCATCTATTTCCCATGAACTGATGGGACCAGATGCCATGATCTTAGTTTTCTGAATGTTGAGCTTTAAGCTAACTTTTTCACTCTCCTTTTTCACCTTCATCAAGAGGCTTTTTAGTTCCTCTTCACTTTCTGCCTTAAGGGTGGTGTCATCTGCATATCTGAGATTATTGATATTTCTCCCGGCAATCTTGATTCCAGCTTGTGCTTCTTCCAGCCCAGCGTTTCTGATGATGTACTCTGCATATAAGTTAAATAAGCAGGGTGACAATATACAGGTTTGATGTACTCCTTTTCCTATTTGGAACCAGTCTGTTGTTCCATGTCCGGCTCTAACTGTTGCTTCCTGACCTGCATATAGGTTTCTCAAGAGGCAGGTCAGGTGGTCTGGTATCCCCATCTCTTTCAGAATTTTCCACATAATTACTTTCAATTACCCAATGTTCCTCTTCTTATTGCTTAGTGATTTGCAAGTTTGTACTTTTTTTTGTATCTTATTTATCCTACAATTTTAGTTTCAATGATTATAACCACTTTTTCCTCAATCACAGTTTCCCTAATGAAGAACACAATTGCTTATTCATCTCTTAATTGTTCAGAGTACATTTGCTGTATGTCTTGCTGGAAAACAGACTTGAGTAGTAAATGTTCCAAGAATTTCCAGATTTGAGAATTGACCTCATCTTGCCTCTTGAAAAGAAGAGTTCCCTAGCTGGGGATATAATACTTGAGTCTATATTCAATAAAGTACAAAGTTGCAGGTAACAAAAATCACAATTATAGGCGTTTATTTTATTTTGTGTAACAAGAAGTGTTTGTGGTTTTGACTTTGGCTCAGCTGCCAGTGTGGGTGCTGTAGCTACAGCCATCATGTCTGTGGTACCAGAATAAAAGTCCCCAAAGATATCCACATCCTAATCCTTGGCAACAGGGAATCAAGGTTGCTAATTCCTACCTGGAGATAGAAAGAATTATCTGGGTGGATCCAATATAATCTGTGATTATAAGTGGAAGAGGGAGAGCGTAGAGAGTCGATGAAAACACAGCCCAACATTGCTGGCTATAAAGATAGAGAACGATACAAGTTATGGAATGCAGTCATATCTAGAAACGGCACTAGGAAAGGCAAGGAGACAGTGCCTCCAAAAGGAACACAGACCTGCCTACATCTTGATTTTTTTTCTTTTTTAAACCCAGCTGGACCTATTTCAGACCTCTGGCCTCCAGAACTATAAGATAATACCTTTGAGTTGTTTTCAGTCACTAAGTTATTTTTTGTTTGGGGGAGTTTGTGTGTGTGTGTGTGTGTGTGGCATTTGGTAGGAAACCAGGCCAATGTCCAAGGGATGATTTCAAAGCAAGACAGAGGGGAAAGGGCCACATTGGCCAGATCTGTGTCTTTTTATCATAAATTCAAAGGCTTTCTCAGAAGTGCCCCCAGTTCCTTTTCATGAAGCAGAATTCGGTTTGGGAATCTGCTCCTAACTGTAAGAAAGACTAGGAGGGCAATTACTGAAGATTTTCAGCCTCTACATTTCAGGTAGCTAAGGAGAAGAGTTGGAAATGGCTTTTTAGAAGATGATCAATTGTGTTTTATCCTTTTCTTCTGAACACTCTGAAGATATTATGCTACAACTATGGACCTTCTCATTAATCAATGCCCCAGAAAAGAAATATGAATGTATCTTGACTTTGACTCTTGTTAAAAATGAATTCTGTGTATAAATTTATAAGGTACTCACTGAAAAACTTTTACCAGAATATATCTTGGTATTGACTTCTGCCCATCAGTTTTGCTTAAAGGATGGCAAAATCTCTTTCAGTCTCATGACTCTTTGAAGTTAATTCAACTCTGTCATAAATACTCGTTAAGAACTTAGCATGTGCCAGATACTAAAATAAATTTTGTTACATTTGTCTTTTTCTTTCTCTTGTGTTTTTGATTTGTCTTCTCATTCTGGCATTATTGTCATTTTAAGTGTAGAATTCCCTTTTGTATTTTTCAGACATCTTACCTTCTCTGTTATTTAAAAGAGAACTATGTTTCACATGGCATGTCTTCCTAGCCTCATGTTATATTTCACTAGCTTGTTTTCTGGAGTTTTAAGTCATTTTTCTTTTTTTTCTGCATGACTGAGATGTTATTTCAGCTATTGTGCCTTTCTTTCTTTTTTTTTTTCACACTCCCTTTTCATCCCAACCTTTAAAAATAGGTTCTGTATCTGCTTTTAACTCACTAAGAATATAAAGTGAAAACTTTTTCTTTAAACTCTTACATCATTACTCCTTTTTCACTTTGCCTCAGATTTTTAAAATATCTCAAGATTTGTTGTTTACTTGTTCTTAACACTGACTTGCTCCCATTGTTGCTGTTACTGCTCCTAAGTCGCTCAGTCGTGTCCGACTCTGTGCCACCCCAGAGACGGCAGCCCACCAGGCTCCCCCATCCCTGGGATTCTCCAGGCAAGAACACTGGAGTGGGTTGCCATTTCCTTCTCCAATGGGTGAAAGTGAAAAGTGAAAGTGAAGTCGGTCAGTCGTGTCTGACTCTTCGCGACTCCATGGACTGCAGCCTACCAGGCTCCTCCGTCCATGGGATTTTCCAGGCAAGAGTACTGGAGTGGGGTGCCATCACCTTCTCCGGCTCCCACTGTTACTGGTGCTTAAAGGTCTGGTGTGATGATTCCAGAATCCCGTATGTATGGAGAAAGAAAGAAAGTGAAAGTCGTTCAGCTGTGTCTGACTCCTTGCGACGCCATGGACTGTAAATTCTCCAGGCCAGAATACTGGAGAGGGTACCCTATTCCTTCTCCAGTGGATCTTCTTGATCCAGGAACTGAACCAGGGACTCCTGCACTGCAGGTGGATTCTTTACCGACTGAGGTATCAGGGAAGCCCATGTATGGAGAGAGAGCTATGGTCTAAGACAAGGGAACATCTTGAGAACCAGAAAATGCCCCAGCCACATCCAGAGCTATAGGCAGGTCCTGCAGCAACACAGGTCACCCTTCCTATCTGGGGGGATGAGGATGTTTTCAGAAAACAATCTAGGACCAGAGTTAGAGGACAAGACTGAGTTTGGCTGGAAGAGTCAACAGTTGGACCATCTGCTCCAGGTTGCTGATCACTGCATCTTATCTGGATCCAAAGTGAGAAGAACACAGCCTATGCAAGGGAAGGGACAGAGTGGTGTGGTACACTTGTAACCCTGTCCTGCACATGGGGACTGCCTAATTCTTATTAAAATCTGAGATGTTTTCAACTTCAACTACTATCTTTTTTGGCCACATCATTCGGTATATGTGATGTGGGATCTTAGTTTCCTAAGCAGAAATCGAACCCATGCCTCCTGCAGTGGAAGCACAGAGATCTAACCATTGGACAACCAGGGAAATCCCTTAACTGGATGTAAATCTGAATAACTGCAGAGGATATTTCCTTTGAGATGGTGTCATATTTATTTTAGCAAGAAGAGGAGCCTAGCATTCCATTCACTCCATTAACTTCCTAGAAATCATCTTTGAACATTAAAAGCATGTATCAAAGATGGTGCTTTGGAAGGATGGGGCTTCAAGAATGTCTTACGGAAAGCTGTCCTCTTCATAGATTACAGGAAAAGTAGGTAATTGTGATCATATCAGCTCATTTGTGATGGAGACTGCTGGTTGCTGGTCTACCATGCTTCCCCTTATCCTCCCTCACTAACATATCTTTAATTTTATTTGGTACACATGCATTCCCCAGCCAATAATACACAAGGAGAAGTCAGTGGGTGGAATGCCCAGAAAGGATCTTTAAAGGGTCTTAACTCAGCTAAAACTATGCCCTTTATTCTGTGCCCATCTTCTATTTCTTGACGGAAACTAATAGACATAACTGGAACTCTGGCTAAGGGGCCAATAACCTGAGAACAAATGCGTGTGGGTCATTCAGTTGCTCTGTCATGTCCGACTCTTTGTGACCCCATAGTCTGCAGCATGCCAGGCTCCTCTGTTCATGGGATTTTCCAGGCAAGAATACTGGAGTGGGTTGCCATTTCCTCCTCCAGGGGATCTTCCCGACCTGGGGATTGAACTCACATCTCCTGCCTGTGTCTCCGGCATTGGTAGGCAGGTTCTTTAACCACTTGAGCCACCTGGAAGCCCCCTAAAGATGGAGGAGCAGAAACCTAAGTCTCGTTGACCTGGGGCTTCCATAGCACCCCCAGATTCCTCAGTTTGTAAAGCACAGCTGTACAACTTCCCCTGACATGCAGCTGACACCAATCTCTAACTGATCACCCAGCCTATCAGGAAAGAAGAGCCTTTCTCTTTTTTCTGTGCACTAACACCTCTGAATGTCTTTTTATTATTTTTCAGTTAAAGTGATGTCAAAGTGTAAGACTCTGATGGGTAAACTTTGAAGATCACTCACATCCAATGAGCATTTGGTTATCAATCACCATTGGTGTACAAATCAATTGAAACTAGATTTGTCTTTCAAACAAACCAGTCCTGCAGGTTTACTCTAGAAGTTTCTAAACATAAAAAAACCCAAGGTATAAATTGAGTTTTTGACATTTTTATTGGACAAAATGCTTGGAGATCAGACTCCAGCTTTTGGGAAGACTGCCCCCAGAGGCCTGAAGTTCAGGGGAGCCAGAGACCCTGTGAGCTTGTGTGTCTGGAGCAATGTAACACCTGTCTTGGATAAGAGGCCCAGGGGCTCAGCAAATTCCTTTATTGCTTTTCACGAGAATTATTATCACTGAAATGACTTACACAGCTCTTTGTTTATAATAACATCAGCTTACGCTAGCCATTCTGAAGGGAAATATAAAAGGAGAAAACTGCACATCCTTGGGGAGTGGTAGATGTTGGAGACAGAAAAACCCAAGAAGGAGGCTAAAACAGGAAAAAACAAACAAGCAAGCAGGACCGACCAAAAAACCATCTCAAACTACCTGGAAGCTTCTACTCAGGACATTCTTTTGGCTCCAAATTTACATTGTAGAGGGCTTCCCTGATAGAAAGTGAAGTCACTCAGTCGTGTCTGACTCTTTGTGACCCCATGGACTATATGTAGCCCACCAGGCTTCTCCATCATGGGATTTTCTAGGCAAGAGTACTGGAGTGGGTTGCCATTTCCTTCTCCAGTTGGTGAAGAAGTCACCCGCAATGCAGGAGACCCAGGTTCAATTCCTGGGTCAGGAAGATCCCCTGGAGAAGGGACAGGCTACCCATTCCAGTACTCTGGCCTGGAGAATTCCATGGACTGCATGGGGTCGCAAAGTCAGACACAACTGAGTGACTTTCACCTCACTTACATTGTAGATGATTGTGTCCCAAGATAATGAATTCTGTCAGCCACAGACTTTACTAGGTCCCAGCCTTCCGGATGGAGCAAATTTAAATACTATTATTTTTTATTCACTTATACTAAAATACTTCTAAGCACCTAATGTGTGCCAGGCAAGGCACTGAATATATTTTAGAAAGGATGTATGTCCAACTTAAAGAATTGATTACTTTTCTTTTTAATAGCCGCAGGCGGCACACGACTTACCCATACATTGTATGCCATCCACCTGCTTTTAAAATTCAGCTTGATAACACATAGGAGACTATGATACAGGGCAAATTGTCATCACAGAATTAAACCTCTTTGCCTCCAGGGTACAATGAAGCTCTCTTTGAAATCTGAATGCCTCTCATGCTTTATTAACAAAAGAAAAATAACTAATTACATAAGCCTCAAATAACAAAAACTTAATTTCACATTACAGGCACCTAACAGGCAGTATAAACAATGAGCTATGCCAGACAATAGAAAGGAATAGAATAGAGATACTTTTGCTATAATGTGAATACACGATGGATTGCAAATCACTACTGGAATTTCTGGGCTTTTTAAAGTTACTTCTATGTTTTGGTTTGATTGATACTTTTATTTTTAACATAATTTAATCATCTGCCTTTTTAAGTTTCCAAGATACCCATAACTATCTGACAATCAAATTATTACTGTATCTAGGATCATGAGTTATGTAATATTGCACAGCATGTGAAGATAAGTTTCTTCACAAAAGTCTCTCAAGGCCTTGGAGAGAACTGATTTGGAAATGAAGGCCACAGAGTTTCAGAGCAAAGAGAGGAAACAGATAAACTCACCAGTGTAAGGGGACTTACTGTCTGGATGTTCAAACGCAGAATCCCTCAACGGCATTGGGCTTGTTAATTGACTCAGATACTGCCAGTGAACAAGCCCCTTGCCCAGCAAACACTTGTTCAGCCGCCTTTATCTTTCTCTCTCTCTCACTCATTCACCCAGTTCATTAAAGCCTGTTTCTCCCAAGTGCGTCCTGAAGAGTTCCATTGTTCTGCCTTTTGTACTTGTTGGCTCACAGACCTCTTTCACAATTTGCCTGCGTTTCTGAAGGCTCCTTGAGTACCAGTTTTGACCAGCCCATTTGCAGCTACTGCTTTAATAACGGGGTCTTGAATAAACGGGGAAGATAGGCGACTGGTGAAGGACAGGGTAATACGAAGAAGAGTTGGGGCGGGGGAGGCTAGACTCCCCCTGACGTTGTGTTCTTTGAAAGAGCCAGCAGGTGGTAGCAACACTTCGCTGGAAGACCTCGGCTCTGGCTTGTGAGGACAGGAACAATGGACCCCCCCTCCCCCCAATCCCATCCCGGGTTTGAGAGGAGGCTACCGATGGGCACGAACATTTTTTTCCTCGCGGTGCCCTCCTCGGTTCCTCAACGTTTCCAGGCACCCGCAGCGAGGACCTCCCACCGCCTCTCACTGCGTGGGGAGGCTCTCTCTAGAGAGCGGACCAGGGAGGAGGCACCCAGAGGTGCAGCGACTTGCCCCGGTCGTGTAAGCGCCTGGCAGAGACTTCAGGACCTCCCCTTCCAGAGCCAGGCTTCCCTGCCCTTGGGGGGAGGATGGAGGTAGGGAGAGTGGAGTCAGAAGCTCCAACGCCGAGCAAGACCCGGGGTCACCGGCGCCCAGAAGGCGGCTCAATCAGAGCCACTGTCAACCCTGCCTGCAGATCCAGCGCTCCCCAGCCCGCGCCCGCCCCCGCACCCTCCAGATTCTCAGTTTGTCTTTCCCTCCACCCACTTTCTTCTTTTTTTCTCAGCTCACGCCCACCTTAATTCAAATCTGAGTGGGAACTAAAACAGTGGGTTTAGTTCCTAGAGTTGAAGCAGAAGAGCAGGGGAGGCGAGGGGGCGAGGGGGCCCCTGCCCTGCCCTGCCCTGGGTACCAGTCGCGTTGCTCTCCGGCAGCCGGAGCCCGCACGCCCGCCCCGGGGTCTTAACACCCAGCTCCCGGCCGCCTGC
>NW_011494924.1:6652277-6662363 GCF_000754665.1 Bison bison bison
GGGAGAGCGCCCAGAGCCGCGGCTCCAGTGCGGGGCCTCGGGGAGGGCGCAGACCTGCGGAGCCTGCGGCCGGCGCGAAGGTGAGCCTGGGGGTCGCAGGCGGCGTTGGGGGGCGGGGGCCGGCGTCCCGGGGGACAGGGATGCAGAAGTCGAGGGCCCCTCCAGACAGGGCCTCTGCAGATCCCAGGGTCCTCCTGGCGGGCGCGCTGAGTATCCCCCACCCCACGCGAGAGCGAGGTTTGTGATGGGTGCGTAACTGGCCCACCTGGCTTACACCCCACCCCACCCCTGCCTGTGCCCAGCCGTAATGACACCTCCATAACCCTGCTGCTGCTGTCCCCCACTGTGTTTCCGGAGACACTTGGTTGGTTCTGACATCGGGGGTCCTGAGTTAGGGGTCCTGGAGGAGGCGGCTCCCAGCCTTCTGAAGAGGCTTGCCCACCCCCTCTGACTCCGATGGCATCTCTCCAATCCTAGTGGAGCTGGGAGGAGCATGGAGGTTGAACGGGCACCTGCCCCCAGCTCCCTGCAGCCTATCCTGCCTCCCACCGCCCTCACCACCCAGGAGCCCTGGAGTGGAGGGAAGCCTGGGTTCCTGCTCCCCAGCCCTGAACCCCAACTTGCAACCAAAGTCACTGCTCGCTGCTCCCGGACTCCACCTCCTCGCTTTACATCTGGGTGCGTGGCCCTGCCTGCCCAGCACCCGCACCCACCAATCTTGGCTGTCTGGCACCCTCTCTCCTCCCATCCCTGGGGGAGCTGGCAGGGGCCCAGCCTAGCTGATGTTGTAATGTCCCTGGCAGTGCCCAGGGAGAGAAGCGGCTGGGCCTGTTGCCAATCAGTTAACCCCGGGCCCTGCGCCCGCCTGGGCAACTTGACTCAGGCGCTAGAAAGGGGAGATGCTGGTTCGGTGGGAAAGGAGCCGTGGGACATGGGCAGTGAAGGGCAACTGCCCAAGTCATGGGTGCTGGGGTGCTCAGATTTGCCAGGTACTGTTCAGAAGGGTGGCTGGGCTTATTCAGGGCAGTGCACATTTTTGGTGCAGAAAGATCAGGGTGAGGGCTCCTATGTACCCACCTAGTGGCCTAGGGAAGAGGACTCCTTCAGAGTCTATTGGTTCACAAGGGGCGCAAGAAGATGGCCAGCACTGGCCGCTCTCATCAGAGTGCAGGGGAGCAACAGGCAGTGATGGGCTGAGTGTGGGAAGGGCAGGACCACCCCTCCTTCCCCTCCCTGCTGATCACCGTCTCCAGACCTGGGCCCTGGGTCCCCAGCACACTCCTCACTAGGTGGAAAGGGGATGCTGAGGTCTGGGGGGGCTTTGAGCCTGAGGTTTCTCTTTCTCCTTGCTCCCCTTTTACCTTCCTCTCCTAGTCCAGGTGTTTCCACAGAAGCAGCTCCTGGGACAGAACACAGTTGAGACCCTGACTAGGGGCGGAGCAGGGACAGACCCAGGGTGAGAGGGTAGGGCTCATGGGTGTCTGCCACCAGTATGAGGACCACTTGGGATCTGCAGGGATGTGCTTGCTGTCACACACACACACACACACACACACACACACACACCTAGCACATACTCTCCTGCTCCACACCCGTCTCACCTCATATACACTCCATTACACACTCTCATACTTGAGCTCACAGGCACTGGTCCTGGCACTCATGGGCTTTCTTCCACCATCTTCCACTTACTCATCTCTCCTGCATATGTACCAATGGCCCCAACACCCTCCTTCATGCCCTTTTTCTGGGGCCACGCGTGTCCCCTGGCCCCCTGCCCCCCCCGGCATGGTACAAGCCTGAGTGGCTCATTCTAAGTGGCTGTCTGGCTAGACCCAGACACTGCCTGCATCTTAAAATCCTCCCCCAGCTCCACAGCCAGCCAGGGAGTGGGAGGCACATTTCTCTGCATCTACGTGCTCTGGGGGACATTCTCTGGGGCTGCAGTCCTCCGGGGACCCAGCACTGTCCTTTGCTAGGTAATCCATGCATCAGCTTCTCCAGCCCCGGGCGGCAGGGGCTAGAGGCACCGGAGGAAAGCCACCTCCTCACTGTGGGCTCTAGATGTCTCTTTGAAGGCCACCGGGATCCTTTTCAAGGCGGGTGGCCGGAGCTCGGAGAGACAGCTACCGAGCCCATATCCAAGGTGGAGATTAAGGGCAAAGGCTGCAGCAGTAAGCTGAGCAAGGATTATCCTGGAATTTCCTGGGCGTTTAACAGCTGCAGAACAGGACAGAGGACAGGGCCCGTGGTCCTGAGCCCTCCCACACCGGCCCTGCGACTAACAGGTGTGCAGACCAGCTCAGCAACCGCAGAAGACACACCAGCCACTTAAAACCATTGGCCTCTTTGCCCTCGGGACCTCGTCTCACCCTGCTGGCAGGCAGGCTGCTCTGCCTCCCTGGGTTCACTGTTCATGCCCCGTGTGTGTTCTGAGCCTCTCTTTCTCTTTGAAGTTGCAGGCCTTGACATCACTGAGACATCGCTGATGTCATCAGTGCTTGGCATCACTGACAAACATGGCATTATCATGGGACAATTTCAATTTCTTGGGAGAGGAGCTTAAAGGGATAGAAGTTATTTTGCTTTTATTGTTGACATCCTTTCACTCATTCGTTCCCAGATCCTACTGCCTCTCTAGATCTGCTTTCACCAGATATCTGAAAATTTCTAGATATTTTGAAACCTAAAGGCCAAAGGCAGGGAGATAAATTGTAAAGATGTTATACTAATCGAGGTTTTATAAATATTTTCCTTTTTTGTTTAGATTCTGTGAGATTTTGCTTTAATTATCGAAATAAGATATGCTCATTGTGACAAGAAAAACAATTCAAGTATGTATAAGAGACAGTTCATAAGAGCCCCCCCACCCCCATCCTCCATTTCTGCCTCCTACAGTAACCAGTTTTAATGGCCCGATATATCATTTGCCATATCTTCCTCCAAGCTCATTGGCCTTATATTACTTAATTTTTACAAATTTGCTTTATGAATCCAGGTGCATAAATTATATTTAAGTCAGCTTGGTTTGTTCATAAATTTTCACATTTATCATTTTAATGTGAGCACAGTTAACTTTTTAAATTCTTACAGGTTTACTCATGTATTTTTAAATCTTTCATTTTTATAGAAAACAACTCTCGTAAGCTATGATTTATAAGCTAAGACTCTACACATCTTTAATCTTTGCCAGTTTGTGAAAACAAAATACAATCCCAATGTTACGAAACTGCCGTGTTTTTTGTAAACTAAAAAAAACGTAGCAAGCTTGTGGCTATAGTGTTCCTACTGTATCCAAAAGATAGAAAATGGTATAACCAGAAAAGGACCTGAGACAAAAAAAAGGATCTGGTCATGGAATGCAGTTTTTATCACAAGAAACTTGGTCTAATCAGTTTCATTTTCTGAACTATCATTTTACATCCACATTTCTGCTGCTCCTGCTGTTTTTATTTTTAAAGCCAGTACACATCTGAAATGTGAATGTTTTCCTGATGGAGATAAGTCTTCTGCTTTTTCAGAGGTTAGAGGATTTCTAAACCCTGACCGATTCCTCTCCTGAGCTGGAGAAGACAGAGAAATCTCAAACAGGTTGAAGGGAAGAGAATGACGGGACCTGACCTTACGGAGGCCTGTCTCCCTCTGTGTGGCAGCCCGGATGTGATCGGCTGCTCCCAGGGCACCCTCCTGGACCAAATGCTGAAAGATGTCCTAGTCCTCAGCCATTGAAGGCACCTTTGAACATCAAGTTCTAAGTCTTGCCTGTTTTGTATTCCAGGCATGTGATGGAGCTGCGTGTTCTTGTCACTTACATTTCTGCCTTTGAATCTTGTTTCAAAAGAATCTGCAGTGGCAGGAATTAGTTGACAGCAGTTTCTCCATATCTTGATAATGTTACCTCTATCCTTATTTTTATCCTTGCCATAGAGATAGACTCAGTTTCTTTTTATACATTAAAAAATAAAAGACTTGGATTTATCTGGCTGGTTGGATACATAAGAGCCGACCTAACTTCCTAGTCTCACTCAGCAACAATTTTTTTCTGAAGAAACTTATTTATAACCATCCGTCTTCTGGATCCGAATCTAACCGAGGTCCTCATCAAACAGCAAAAGTACACTTCTGGGTACTTGAAAGTCCTCAACCATTTCTTTTTAATGAATACCTTTGTTCTTTGTAACATTTCAAAAAATTACTTGCGGCAATCTACATGTGATGTCTCTACTTCATTGTTTTTTTTGTTTTTTTTTTTCCTGATTCCTCTTGACATTAGCAACTGAGTGGCTTTAGCTTGTTTTATAATTGCTTCTGTTCTTTTCTGGATCTTCTGGAGAGAGGCCAGCTTCATGTTGTCATCTAGATGCATACTAAAGCTATGTAGACACCCTATTGTAGCCACAAGCCATTTACTTGTATTGTGGGTCATCAAAGCAAATGCTTGGCCATTCATCTTCTAGTATGTTCCATGTTTCACAGCTGATGTGATTGGCAGTGTGCATCTTTTTCTCTCATGTTTCGCTGTCTCTCCAAAAATTCCCTGGGACATATCCAAAGTGTTCATTATTCCTTCTCCATGATTATTTGTCTAGCTATAAGTTTAAGAAGGCACACTGCTTATAGTTTCTTCTTTGTACAGACTCCAGATTCCATCCGTGTTCTGACTGAAAGAGGCTATTTTAAAGAATATCTGCTGGCCGAATGGTATAATAGCCTTCACTGTTTAAAGATGTCTTGCTGGCATTTTCAGTTCTTGATAACAGCTTTCCTAAAGACTCTGTGACTGAGAGTGGGACAGAATCTGGTCTGCTCTACTGTGTGAAGCATGTCTTCAAATTAAGCCATTAAGATTGGGGGTGGGGTGGTGGTATACCCACAACATGAATTAAATTACTTTAGGACATTTCTTAAGCAGGCATTGTGTTTTTTAAATTCTTTTTGTGTGTGTGTGTGCAAAATTGTCAGTTATTAGTTTTATGTTTGGATTGTGTAAGAGGACTGAAATACGGAAACTATCATTAAACAGCCATTGTTGATGGGACCATGCTTTTTACTTTACCATCTCCTGGTTCTTCTTTGAAACATTAATATAATCTGTGAATGATTTTTGTAGCATTTGGGACAGTATTGGCAAAGAACTTCTGCTTCTTAGTAATAATTTGCTGCTACTGCTGCTAAGTCACTTCAGTCGTGTCTGACTCTGTGCAACCCCATTGATGGCAGCCCACCAGGCTCCCCCGTCCCTGGGATTCTCCAGGCAAGAACACTGGAGTGGGTTGCCATTTCCTTCTCCAGGGGATCTTTCTGACCCAGGGATCAAACCCAGGTCTCCTGCATTGCGGGCAGACACTTTACCATCTGAGCCATACTGAGATACAATTGACATATAATATTGTGTAAGTTCAAGGTATACAAGGTGGAAATTTCCAGATGCTCCTTACTTGTTTCCATATGCCATAAACTGAACTCTTCATTTCTCATATGGTGTTCTAGAGGCCTGAAAGGTAAATTTTAGTGGCCACTTGGCAGACATCCACTCATGTCAGGCCATGCAGATGCACAAATGGTGTCTTTTCATGAAAATCACCTGGAGATAACGCTGAAGGCTTCAGCCTAGGCATACCCAGCATTAACTGAAAAAAAATGAGACTGGTAGGAATCAAATCATGATTTTCACCTTTGTCAAAGTAAAATGTCGTTTAGTAGTTTGGTCTCAGTTTCGTTGTGAAATGTGTACTTTTTTTGGTTCCAACTTCCAATTGGCTTTTATTTTTGCTTTCAATCTTTTCAGTCTTTTGAGCAACATGCCTCTTGTTTTCTTCTCAAGAGAAATCAATGGCCTCTACTTCTCTTGTCCATGCAACTCACAGGCTTTTGAGACTCAGTCATAGGGAGAGAGAGAGCTCGTCTTAGACCAACTGACCTTAGACCAATGAGCAAAGAAAGGTTTGAGCCCGTTTTCCTTCACCGTGACCCTGGAGGCAGCCACGACTCTTAGTCCTGTGTTTGTGAGCTGCAGTGTTGTGCTTCTAAAGGCTGGAGAATGTTTTATATAAAAACATAGCTTATCACATAGTCCTGACAAACCATTTTGAGGGCATGAACACTATTTTGATTCATTTTACTGAATAGTTATTATTTTTAGGTAATAATTGGAGAAGGAAATGGCAACCCACTCCAGTGTTCTTGCCTGGAGAATCCCAGGGACAGGGGAGCCTGGTTGGCTGCTGTCTATGGGGTCGCACAGAGTCAGACACGACTGAAGCGACTTAGCAGCAGCAGCAGCAGCAGGGCTTCCCTGGTGGCTCAGATGGTAAAGAATCTCTGTGCAATATGGGAGACCAGGGTTCAATCTTTGGGTCAGGGAAGATGCCTTGGAGAAGGGAATGGCAACCTACTCCAGTATTCTTGCCTGGAGAATTCCACGGGCAGAGGAGCCTGGCAGGCTATAGTCTATGGGGTCGCAAAGAGTCGGATTCGATTGAGCAACTAACACTTCCACTTTTCATTCAACAGTTATTATTTACAGATTTGAAATTTTGAAGATTTCACTGAAAAATAATATGCATGCAAGATTTTTATCATTAATAGTTTTATCTTAATTAATCAATTTATTTATGGCCATTTCCTTTGGCATGTGGGATCTTAGTTCCCCCACCAGGGATCAAACTCACACCCCCTGAATTGGGACCAAGGAGTCTTAAGCACTGGACCTCCAGGGACGTCCCAAGATTTTAAACTGTAAAAACTAAAGCTTTGTATAGCAACTTCCCTATCTATTTTACATACGGTAATGTGTATGCTTCAGTGCTTCCTCCCACCGTCTCCTTACCCCTGTGTGTCCAAAGTCTGTTCTCTATGTCTGCATCTCTATTCCTGCCCTGCAAACAGGTTCATCAGTATCATTTTTTGACATGGTACTCTGTGTCAAGCTAGAAGGGTGGGGTGGGGTGGTTTCTAGAGGGAGAGTACTAATGTGTATACTTATGGCTGATTCATTCAGGCAGAAATCAACACGATATTGTAAAGGAATTATCCTCCAATTAAAAATAAATTTCTAAAAACTGAAGAAGGACAAGAAAAAAAAATAAAGAGGATATGAGAGTAAATGCTTCTTGCATTATTCCTCATGCTTTCCCTCTCCCTTTCTTCCCAGCTTTTGTCTGCCTTTCTTTAAGATCCTTACATACATGTGTGTATGCTAAGTCACTTCAGTCATGTCTAACTCTTTGCAACCCCATGGACCATAGCCCACTTGCCTTCCCTGTCCATTGGATTCTCTAGGCAAGACTACTGGAGTGGGTTGCCATGCCCTCCTCCAGGGGATCTTCCCAACCCAGGGACTGAACCTGCATCTCCTATATTAGCAGATGGGTTCTTTACCACTTGTGCCATCTGGGAAACCCCTTTACAAACCTACGTATTATATATGTAGGGCCTTCTTAGGTTACCAATCAGGAGCATACTGTATATGACTCTGCAATGGACTATGTACTTTCACTTGGACATTATTTCCATATCAATACATAAACACAAGCCCTTATTCTTTTTGGAGGCTGTGCCATAATTTTTTTAGTCATCTTTCTATTGATGAACAGTTACTTTGCTGTATTTTCCCTTACCAACAATGATGCAATAAATATTCTTGTTTGAACATCTGTGCAAAGGAATCCAGGTATAGATACCTGAAGGACAAATTCTTAGACGTGAACCTGCTAGACAGACATCACCAATGGTCCTTCTAAGAGTATACACCAACTCAAGCCCACAAGAGTATACACCAACTCGAACCCACAGCGAATACAAGAGAGCCTGTTTCTCACAGCACCTCCTACTCAGGCATTGTTAATTTCATAGAACAAATGACACGCCTCCCTTTCATTGTGAGTAAGCTAGGGAGCATCTTTATATACATATAAGGGCATGCATTTATTTTTCTGTAAGCCAGAGAAAAAACATACTGCTTGAAGAGAGAGGACCTAAATAGCTCTGTCCCTTCTTCATCCTGGTTGCTTTAACAGGCAGAATCTTTCTGCCTTTGTTCATTTTCGTGTCTGCTCTTGCACCCTCCCTCCCTTCATACCCACAGCTCTCCTTCTGCGGTCCCTCTCGCTTCACTGCCTCTCTGAAATGTCCTAGAGTGTCTAAGTCTGATGGGGGTTGGGAAGTGTTGGGGAGAGGGGACCGTGTATCCCCCCAGGGAAGGAGTAGCTTGTAACTCCCCTGCTTTTAATGAGAAGCGTCTTCTGACTTTCTATACAGAGCGGCCTTAGGAGGAAGAGAGGAGAATAAATGAAGAGAAAGAACTTGAATAGCTCCTTCCAGAAGAAAAGGGGTACAACTGGCTCAGAGCTACCCTGTGCTCTAAGTTCGTTTGTTGTCTAGCTCAGTCATGTCCAACTCTTTTGCAACCCCATGGACTGTAGCCCACCAGGCTCCTCTGTCCATGGAGATTTCCTAGGCAAGAATACTGGTGTGGGTTGCCATTTCCTTCTCCGGGGGATCTTGCTGACCCAGGAATCAAACCCGCGTCTCCTGCCTTGCAGGCAGATTCTTTATCACTGTGCCACCTGGATCAGGGAGGGCCATGAGCAACAGATGCTCAGAGATGGGTCACCTGTACAGTGTAGGAGGTAGACCGACTGGGCACGTGGTCCCCCAAAATGGTGGACTTGACACAGGTCAGGAGAGATTCGGCTTCCTGCTGGCCCCACCCATGGTTGGTGCTGGGGCACTTTGATAGCTTCAGGGGGAGACCCAGGGCCAGGTTTTGGAGGCTGTACCAACTGTGAAGCAATGTGGTTACTTCTCACTGGCCTCTTCTTTCCTTTGTATCTGGAAGCAGGCTTGGCTGCAGACTCCAGCCTTGCAAAGCAGCAGCCCCACTTGGGAGCAGGGTGGTGGCAGGGCCATGGTGGGAGCCCTGAAGATGCCTCATGGCTGCTGAGGGGGCTGCCCCATCAGGGAGCAGAGCGGCGGGCATGGTCGGCAGCCTGTGGGTTCTAGCCCTGGTGTCCTCAGTCCTGGCTCTGGAAGGTAAGCCGGGAGGGGAGACGGAAGAAGTCCACCTGCCAGTAGAGACCCAGCACATGTGGGAAGTAGGAAAGATTCAGAAAAGAGTGAGACATCAAGAGAGGAAAAGGGATGGGGAAAGTTTCAGAGAAGGGCTCCCAGGAGACAATCAGGCTCCTGTTGGTCAGTTAAATGAATCTGGGAGGAAAATTCTCTTCCCAGTGGGGCTGGGGTGGGCTTAGCCCTGCCAGCTGAAGGCCTGGCCGCTGAGTATCCCTTCTTGTCTCTGGGCAGAGGTGTTGCTGGACACCACTGGAGAGACATCTGAGATTGGCTGGCTCACCTACCCACCAGGTGGGGTGAGTATCACTCTTGCATTCTGAGCCGGCGCCCCTCCCCATGCTCCAATCAGAAGCTCCGTGATTCTGGGGAGGAAACCCTCAGTGGAGATGGCTGGGTTAAGAGGTCTGCCCTCCAGAGGAAGAGGACTTTTAGGCATCCTCAGTGGCTTTGCATGTGCTTAATTCTAAGATGGGCTGGAAGGGATATGCCCCGCCTCCCTGCCCCCTACGGACCCACCTCTGTGGTTCTTCCCTGCAGTGGGACGAAGTGAGCGTTCTGGATGACCAGCGACGCCTGACTCGGACCTTCGAGGCATGCCACGTGGCCGGGGCTGCTCCAGGCCTGGGGCAGGACAACTGGCTGCAGACACACTTTGTGGAGCGGCGAGGGGCCCAGCGGGCGCACATCCGACTGCACTTCTCGGTGCGGGCCTGCTCCAGCCTGGGCGTGGCGGGGGGCACCTGCCGGGAGACCTTCACGCTTTACTACCGCCAGGCCGAGGAGCCCGACGGCCCCGACAGCATCTCCTCCTGGCACCTCAAACGCTGGACCAAGGTGGACACGATCGCGGCGGATGAGAGTTTTCCTGCTTCCTCGGCCTGGGCGGTGGGCCCCCCGCGGGCCGGGCAGAGAGCGGGGCTGCAGCTGAACGTCAAGGAGCGGAGCTTCGGGCCCTTAACCCAGCGCGGCTTCTACGTGGCTTTCCAGGACACGGGGGCCTGCCTGGCCCTCGTG